>NW_027271072.1:2400000-2777500 GCF_040938485.1 Diadema antillarum | reverse complement strand
GTGGGGGGGGGGGGGGGGTGGAAGGGTTCGTAGACAGGGTTGCAGAATTTCAAAGGGACACGTTCCTTGTTCGAAGTTTCGACAGCGGGATGCTCGACTCGAATGTGTCATTATACCTTTGAGAAAATCAACCCGACAGAGATGACAGCGCGTTTCAGCTTTTTTTTTTCCCCGGCCCATATCATCATCCTGAAGGATGGGTGATGTTCGTTATTTCAAAGGTTCGTTATTCTGAAACACACAAATTGCGTATACCTAGATGTTCGTTAATCCGAAAATGAAAAAGGATTCGTTATTCCCAACATTATGTGGCGTTATTCCGTAGGTTCATGATTTCGGAAATGAAATAAGGTTCGTTATTCCGACAGGCCGCTCATCCAAAAATGAAAAGAGGTTCATTATTCCGAAGGTTTCTTGATCGCAAAATAACCAACAAAAAAAAAAAAAAAGTTCGTTATTCCGAAGGTTCGTTAATCCGAAAATGGAATAAGGTCCGTTTAAACCCAAAGATGGATAGCAGGTGAGTACTAACGAACCTTCGGAATCACGAACAGTATTTTGTTTTTCGTTTTCGTCAGCAACCCATGGTTTTAAAACACATAAAATCACCATTGCACCACTGCACCAGGAATGCAGGTTGACATCAGCGGTGTATACAGTTACTTTCAAAACTTGTTTATATCACATAAGTGCAATAAAATACCAGTGCAAGATTTCATGAATTGTCTGAAATTTGACTGTTATTGTGACGTGAACAACCGCATCACATCACAATCATATCCAACACCGAATGGGCAATTGATGCTCAATAGAAATATGTGTGTCAAAGACGCCACTATAACGTAAATCATAACGTTGAAATGTGGAGGATGCGTCTACCACGATTCACAATATGATTTTATCATGACGAATAATGTAATTTTACACTGAACATAAAAGGTAAGGAATGGTAGTGACTACCATAAGAGACAACTCCAACAAAGCCATATATGGCGCATGGTGTATCAATCAAATGCCAGGCAAGTTTCGTCAACTCATAGTCTACGCTCAAATGTAGACGTCCCTGGGAAAAAAAAAAACCCAAATAAAACAAATCAGACGACTATTCGGAGTTCGAATTCAGACGTTTTGCATGCCTGAGCAGGAGACGCTATTATTTTCATGCCGAAGGTGGCGCTAATTTACCTATCTACATGCCGCGACGTTTGAAGCCTTTCGACAGTTTTTTTTTTTTTTTTTTTCAGGCGCCAAGTGGCAACTCTTAGCAGGCGGAGGCCACAGGACGAGGGGCTGGCATCCAGGGACTGGCCAGAGGCTTGCCCGGGGCTGGCGGTCAACTTCATCGCGGTAGGATGCTGGTGGGCGGGGGGAGGGGGGGGGGGGGGTGGAGGGGTGGTTGGGAGGGGTGCTTAATGGACCAGGCAGGCTACATTGACATTTTGTTTTTAATCTCTCCATTGTAAGACGTCTGGTGTCGATCGTGACGACGCTCCGGGTACTAATGTAAGAAGTCAAATGGCTCAACAGGGTTTCCATTTCACAACTCAGTTTGTATTGGCATCACATCCACTATGAAGGTCTTCAAATAGAAAACAAAAACAAAAACAAAAACATTAGAACCTGCAAGAACAATATCTTTCCCACCAAGACAGGGTAATGGAGTGTTAGACATTGGTGCCGTCATATAAAGAAAAAATAAATCAAGGATGATTTTCAGGAAATGTCCATTCTTGGTAAAAGATAACCGAGATATCTTGATGTCATTTTGATTAGTTGAAAGAGAAAGATGTGCGGCCGATGTCAGTTTGCGAGGAAAGTGGTTCGAAAAGATCCAGGTCTATCTAACAAGAATCAAGAATATCCTTGATTTACAGACTGCAGCTTACATTTCGTACAATTATTTGCGTTTGGTGACTTCTGATTCGACTCTTCCAGATAGGTTGCGTAATATCTTGTTCATTCAATACGCAGCATCATCAACTTATGAATAAGCTACCCTGAATTGATAACATTCCTGCGGAGTGGGGTCGTTTTATTGTAAGTGGTTCTGAAGATTGACCTTGGGCGTGTTTCACGTTGAATAATATGGATACAGAGAACTAGGGATGACATCAATGTCAAATTAAAAAAAAAAACTGGAGCAGGGGTAAAAGAATGTCATGTTTGCACATCAAACAGAGCATAATCAACGTCATTTCCTCCAGAGCACGCAACCAATTCGCACACCCATACCACCGGACTCAAACATTTTCACCGGCCTATAACGTTAACTCGCGATATTAAACACATCCTTCAAATTACGGGCAGCCGCAGCACAAATCGTCAGCAATTTCCCCAACACCATCTGACATACATCATTTTGGCGGTTTATCACCAATGTCAGTAATGGCCAAATTCGCCATCAGCCTCACGGCCTATAGAGATAAATCCTGTATACTGCCATTTCCTGTCGTTTCATTGTTTTACTTCCGGGTCGCAGATGTCATTACAGCGCAATCTAAAGAGTTAAGCAAGAGTGTTTGGAATTCTCCTCTCGCACGAATGTGTGTCATTGCGATGGGAGGTACATGACAACAGACTTGATTTAAAGGGACAATGTCCTCTGAATGAATACATTTTAAAAATGGTGATTGCCATGCTACTTTTCTCTGGAATGTTAAGTGCAAGCTCACTTCGTGATTCCCTGTTTTTTGTGGGTCTTTTTTCAACTAAAGTTTGATTATGCATGATCTATTCATATCGAAAAAAATGAACATAGACAAATACTCACGGAAGGAAAACAAACACACACACATAAGAAACGACTTAAAAAGTACGTACCTATTAAATATCGTTACATTCGTTTTGACTGACAGATTGACTGATTGATTAATTGATTGATTGATCGATTGATTGATTGATTTGATTGAATAATTGAAATCTGACTGGCGACCAAAGGTCCTAGAATAATTGCACCGATAGACATGTACAAACAGATATACATGGACACAAAAGGAAAAAATTTCACGTATACATAAAGTTTCATAATAAAAAGATTGAAAAATCCATGCAAATACGACGAATATCAAACTTACGGAAAAATAGTACTTAAAGAGATAGTTCAAGAATAGTATTATGAAAAAAAATGGCACATGAGAACTTATAACTAATGACAAATTGTATGTAAAAAAAGAGAATACTAGCAAAACATAATTGTTATCTGTATAATATCACATTGCATTCATTAGATAACATTAATGTGGCACACCGTTGTAATACCGGTAATCTTTCCTTCAGGCGAGGAAGCCACGTTGCCAACTGCGATCACGTGATACACGGCTGGGCTGGATACCGTCCATCTTTCCCAAGCGACTGACGCAGAAACAAGAGACCATGTAATGGGCTTCTTTCCCCCAAGCTCCTAATGGCAGCGGCTTATAGATACTATCGTTTACCGTCTTAGTATTGGACAACCTCCACGATGGATTTTGCAAGAAGAACTCGTCATGAGACCACTATTCAGCTCACCTTCACGAATGCCGTATCTCTATTCCCTTCGAAACACGACATTGTGTTTGCAATGACATGAATTGAGGCAATGGTTAGAAGCTCGACACAGAATAAATTATATGTCTTTATGATCTCTGTTTCAGCTTGTTCCCAACATTTATTTTATCCGCATCCCCATATCAAGGTACGATCGTAAAAATGGGTTTCCTTTGTTTTTTTTTTCGTATGTGTATTGTGTACGATTTTCTTTTCACACAACACTAACCCAATGAACACACATGCGCCATGAGGGCTCCTGCTACTACATCGATTCTTAAAAGAGCATTAGTACGCATTTTTATTTTTTGCTTCTTTTCTTTTTATTTACCCGAAAGAGCGCTGATTCATAATCGGTATGACCTAGAAAGACTTTACGGGTATGATTATTGGACTGTGATTATCATTTTTCAGCAAAACGAAACATCACATTTACAGTTACATATCATGCATTCACAATTAAATGGTACAGTGCCGACGTATAAACACAAATGATTTGGTTAGGGAAGCAACACTTGGGCTTGAGCTCACAAAAGTAATTATATTATTGTTGCCCTTTATAGGTATGAGAGCCCTCATGTGATGCATTCGCGTACACACACACACACACACACACACACACAGACACGCACACAATGATAGGCTGGTTTGTCATCGCGGCGTTTTCCCTTGCAATAACTTTCATTTACACTCGTCGTAAATTCCAACAAAATGACAGAGTGTAAGTTTTGTCAAAGTCCTTATTGAATTGAAATGTCCATTTCCGCTTGAGATGATAGTAAAAAATGATTAGTTCTGCCTTTGTGTTGATATCATGGAAGCTGAAAATAAATTCAAAGCTCCAATGGTTTCTGAAGGTTTATGTTGTACCATGAACCGAATGCCCAGTGCCCTGTCTCCTACAAACAAAACAAAAACAAAACAAAACAAAAACAAAACAAAACAAATGATAATGATCCGAGGTGAGATGTTTGAAGAGCAAACCACGTGCTAATCTGAGCCCGTCATAATGTGACCTCAGATGGCCTAACATCCAAATACAATCGACTAAATGTGAATAAAAATGGGGAAAACGCACTACCAAGGTAATTTGAGGAACTTACAGAATAAATATTATGCACTTCGGAGTGCACAAATTATCCACAACACGTGAGCATTGAGCAGAAATAGAAAAAAATATATGTATATTATCGTACGCAAATATGACCTTTTGTGCTTTTTACGACAGATTAGACAGGAGGAGTATATAGGTGGGGAAAGGTGTAAAACATGACATTTCTCTATTCCAACAGTGAATGACAGTCGCGAGTTGCGTGGGCGTTGCCATGGAGATGAGGAGAATTATATGAGAGGAAAACACGCAAACAAGACTCGGAGGAGGGAGTGGGCGGGGTTTTTTTTTTCTTCTTCTGTATATATGTGTACTAAAAGGACGACGTCGCTACATCCCAAAAAAGGACCTTTACGGATAATCTAAAACTAATGAAAGTGTGATTACTGCATTATGGCACGAGCTTTGTTTATTGAGAGTGCACTTTGAAAGGTACAGCTTTGATCGGTGTCGCCGGGAACGAGGACATGTATGTTATGGGGAAATGAACGATAATATTCATGGTGGCAAAACAATTTTGAAAACGTAGACGGAGTGAAAATGTGAAAATGATCACTATACGGTCAATAACATTGTAATTGGAAGCACCGTGTCTCATTTCGTCGAACAAGACACACAGGAACGGGACATCTCATTTCATTTTTAGTGAATCATTTTTTTCACACATAAACGTTCATAAAAAGAACAAAATGGGATTGTAAAATCATAAACGTGCATGATCTGGACAGATTGCTAAGCGTTTACACGCCTATCTTTGCAGATGATACCGTTCAGCGTGTCTTCATCGTAATTCAATCGCCCTCTCCCTCTCTCTCGCTGTTGATTGATTTTGTGTGCGTGGCGTGTGTGTGTGTATGTGTGTGTATGTGTGTGTGTGTGTGTGTGTGTGTGTGTGTGTGCATGCGTAGATAAGGAGTATTAACATCGTGTGTGTGTGTGTGTGTGTGCGTGTTTTGTGCATGGTCTTTGTGTAGGCCTTCGATTGTTGTACCACAGGGATTGAGGAAACTGTAAGATAGGAATGTGTTACTATCTACTGTAGATCAACAACATACTGCGTGATGTGCGTCAGTGGTGATTCGATAAAAAAAAGGACAATAGAAGTCTGTCGTAGGAAAGGGAAGAAAACTGCAAATGGTATAATGTACGCTTCACTCCATTCATGCCGGTAACTCCACTCGCAACCATGGTTACAAAAACCAGACATTTCTTGGTTGACCCAATATAGTTTGTACGACAAGAAGGGTTTTTCGCCATACAGCTTGCTATAATATCGTATTCTACAGCTCACGTAAATTTATACCAATCCACACGTTACCCCTGCTGGCAACCAAAATAAATATCTTTAATATAAATCTATGAACAAATATCTTTTTTTAAAAATAGATTTAGATAAACCTTCAAACAAACGAAGTCGCTGTTAAACTAACGGTGTGTATATTTTTTTTGATTGATCAAATGCTGCGCAACAATATCTGTATTTTTTCCCTGCGACCATGTAACAGCAATGGGTGGGTTTGTTAGCTGCGTGATTGTATTACCTGCCTACCATGCCGAGTACCAACTATTCGAGCTATGGGTCGAGAGGCAGAAATAAAGGGAGATGCAAGTCTAATTGATAGGAAATGAGCGACAAGGTAAAGCTATTCTGTGATTTTCCCTCTATTTTTCCCCCTCCCGATGACAGTACAGCCATTTAAGGGTTCTTAGTGCGTTACATGGCAATAATAGTACTCGCTGCTGCTTGGTATTCACGTTTTCCTTTCAGAATATCGATACTACTTAATTACACACGTTTACGATATCGATCGCTCGCAGGGAGGAAGTCGAGTAATTTCGTCTCCTTGTACGTTCGCGGTGCGTTGAAGTGCTAATTACGAAAACTGGCTGGTGACACACCTCATAATTGGTAAGATACACACTGATATGATGTTTGTAAGCACGCCTAACTGATTGACACAATGAAGAAACTGTATCGCCAAGCAAATACCAAGGTACACCATGGCGGTATAATGCAGCTACGGTACTTCAAGGAGGAAAAGTTGATTATGACGTAGTAAGGCACGTTACTGAAAGGAGGCAGCACAGTCATTATTATCCCTGGCATGTAGAAATAAAGCCATCTTACATTCACCGCACGACGACATGACAACAACATATACAAGAGCAGGAAAATGATTATACATTGCCAACGGAGTTTTAAAAGGACTCAAAGAAATCAGCGAAAATACTTGAGTCAGAAGCGTTCCTACACGTCGCTATCAACCCCACAAATGAAGTGATTCCACACCGTCTCAAAATGTCATCCATGGATCTTGGATGGCAAGAGGGTGTTTACGCAACCTAACTTCCCGAGAAAAAGCCAACAGGGTGCCTCTTTGCTGGGATGTTTTCCGTCTACCCACCGAAGCGTGCCCAGCTCTGCCTTTAACCATACAGAAGAAGTTGGTTAACAGCCCCATAAATCCCATAGCCGGTATCGTCTTTCACCGACCACGAAATGTGGGTTCATCCAAAGCACTTTTTTCCTCAAATAAATATTGTCAACAAGACACAGCTTGAATGTGACTGCTGATAATCAACGCTTGACTATTACAATTAAAAAACTACTACTACCAACTAATAGTTCTTGTAATTTCCTTGCCAATACCTCTCCGTTATGTTTATCTTTCCTAAATCTAAGGCATTTGATGATTTTCTTTCTGTCACTGATGTATGTCTGTCTGTTTGTCAGTATCCCTGCTGCAGTGTTTTAGTTCTCTTTAAAGCATAGTGGCAGAAAATTACGATTTTCATAAAAATACAATGATGATTGGAATGATGTGGTCCTATATTTACCCAGGGCAACTCCAACTCCACTGTTTATTGTATTCCACCAGAGAACAGCGCCATAAATACCACCATCATTATCTTTTTAATTACACCTACATCAAGAACACCGAAGTAAAACATTTGTCAAGGCATATTCGTCCAGAACAGGATTCGAACCCATGCTCTCCCGCTTTACAGATTCAGAGCCCAAGCACTTAAGCACAGTGCTCCCATATCTCTTGTGGACATATCAGACACTAAAATTTTCCTCACTGTTTCGGGTTGGAGATATTTCGTTTTTTACATACATTTTTTTTCTTCATTACGGACATCTCGAAAAACACCTTGAGCATTCGAAAAGAGGCACTAGAATTACAGCCAGTAATTCTGTCGCTTACAGCTACCATAAGATTTTCTTGTTATGTGGACACACGCTTTTCTTTCGGCTAGCAATTAGTAACAGAAAGAATTCAGTAGAAATGGGACATACTTCCAAGAAGGGCACTTCACCCTTTAACGCAAGTACCTGAACGGCCAACCTATCAATATCTACTGCCCTGGAAAGAGAGGGGGGGCAGAGAGAAAGTGAGACAGAGAGGGATGGAGGAAGAGAGATGAAGAAAGTGAGGGAGAGGGAGAGAAGGAAAACATGCATAATTTGCGTCGGGATCCAGGCACACTCCGGGGCTTTGATTTCCAATTTGCGCGCAACTGCCAACCCGTGACAGCGCGTTTGTGATACAGCATACGACACTAATCGCCTCAATATTTTATCATTCCGCGCCATAACGCCGGCCGCCCTTCGGGACGCGGTGCGGCGAGGGTGGTGTGCGGATCAGAATCCCCCCGCTATATCCCGCGACCACTCTTCCCGGACGTATCTGTCCGGAAAAAAGAAGAAAAGTATGAGTAAATGAGAGGAAGTAAGTGGGTCCCGAAGACGTGTGAAACTTACTCCAGTCGTTCCCCGGTGCTATGAATACAAACGACGGGAAAGTGTTAAGCAACACTGCATCCTTTTTTTCTCCTCCACAATCGACACGCGATTTACTCACTTTTGAATTTTTCTTTCTATTTTTACCCATCGGGCATGGCTCATCGTGAAAACTCCCGGTCAAAAAAAGAAGAAGATAAGATAAGAAAAGAAAAGAAAAGAAAAGAAAGGAGACAGCTACAAAGAAAGTAGAGTGCAGATTCGTTTCCGTGTTGACATGATCCGTTGTAGCTGACATCTTAGCTTGTATGTGTGCTTGGATTGTTGAGCGTTGTTATGTATTTGTGTTTGTAATTGTGTCTGTGCCTCTGTGTGTGTAAGAGTATATGTATGTATGTATGCGTCTGTGTCTGTGTCTGTGTCTGCGTCTACGTCTGTGTCTGTGTCAGTATCGCTGTTGGTGTCAGTGTCAGTGTCTGTGTCAGTGTCAGTGTCAGAGTCAGTGTCTGTGTCTGTGTCCGTGACCTTGTTTTTATTCTTCCCATATAGTCACCCTCTGAGGAGAAGTAATACATCAATTGATCAGTGTTTTATGTGACACTATATAATCTATAACAATTGGGAAATCTTCCCCCTTAAAAAAAAAACACACACAAGAGCAACAAAAAAAAATCACCAAATTATGTGAGTTTCATATATACACACATACTAGTATACAAGCTCATCATCCAGCAATACTGTGCTGACTGCTCAGTGGCTGCAAGCGGCTGCAAATAAAGTAGAAATAAATAAATAAACCAAAAAGTAATGATAAAAAAGCGCGCTCATCGAGGGGCGTCCTAGTATGACGGATGACATGGGTTTTGAACCCGGCATTCCTTACGTGTCGATCACACTTTTCTGAGCTGATAGGATCTTTACGCAGGAAAGTCGCCCATCAGTAGGTTTCTCCTTGCCTCTCACCCCCTTCCATCCCTCCATCTCTTTGCTTCTCTTTTTTTTCTCCTGGCACTCTCTCCTTCTCCTACTTGACGAATTAATGTTTTTGTCTTCTCTGCACACCAGAGACGCCAGCGAGACTGAAAATATTGGTGACTTTACTATATCAAAGACACAGGCTCCCGCGTGTCATTTTTTCCCGTCTTAACTAAGATTACATGCTTCATTACTGATATACAGAATCTGATTACATCCAGCGTATCATACTTCCACCTCTTACATGACGAACAAAACATATCCAGCATATTCTCCGTACCATTTTGTTCATAACTTTTCACAGCACATCAGCATATCCGTAACATCACCTCCATTTAATTACCTCCTTCAAGAAAAAGCAACAACAACAAAAAAAAAAAAATCCGCAGCATTTCATTTTGAACAGAATGACGAGCATCAAAGAATGGTACTGAAGAAAAATGACAGCAGGTTTACTCTATTGCAAGCGTCCATGTCATGTTCAATGGAAGTCGATATTGCATATTGCTCGGAGGGAAACAAATCGTTGCTTCTGCTTGTGCTTCAAATAAATTTACACTTTAGCATCCGGGGTCTAAAGATGACCCCTTAAACAGGTTTCCTCATCTCGACACCCTATATTTCGGGGTCAGATGATGATGAAGATGACCAGAAGGAAATGGGTCAATTTGACTCGATTTTCTGATCAATTCTGGGCCAAACTGACGCGATACAAAGTCATGCTTGACCTAGATCTGCCTCTGGCTCCGATGATGGGCCCTTCAGAATTTATCAAAAAAGAAATATTCTTACAATCTCCATCTTTCCTTCCATGCACAACAGGAGCTGATGATCGCATGAAGGATAAGATCAATAGAGAAGTGGCAAGAAGGTCATCCATCGTTGTACATTTACTAAATCGTGTTACGTGTTAATGCTGCACATCGCTTCCAATATAGACCAAGGTAAAAAGCCGACGAAATAGTCGATCACAAACACACACACACACACACATACACACCTACATACACGCAGACATACACTAACCGAGACAAAGCGTTGTGGCTGGAATACTGAGCGACCTGCTGGTATGTTGTTTAAGGATAATCTGACATCAGACGGCATAAACTGTATCGTCTGAAAGGACATTGCGCTTTCTCAGACACGAGTCAATTAATATTGATGATCAAAAACGAGCAAGAGCTCCACAGTCACACATATTATTACCCGTCAAGGGACCAAGATATGGAAGAAAATGAACACATTTTGTGCTTTAATTGGTAAAGAATAAACGTATCTTTCCAGATACTTCTTTTCATTTTACTTCAACAAAAGCAATTAACAGAATAGGGTTTCCTCCGTACATGGGATCAAATGGACTAGCTTAAAACGTGAAAATAATCTAAAGGACAATTTTCAGAATAGTTAAATTTGAAAATAAATCGGGTATAGCCATGCGCCTTACTTGCAGCGATTGCTGAGATACAACTGGATGAGGTTTACAGTGTCTGCATATTCCTCAGTCTATGATATTAACCTACATACAGTGTCATTGTTGATAACGAGGACACACACACATAGTGGGGACACAAGTACAACAGATACACACACGAATCAAGACATACTGGTCAAAAAATGACCAAAAGCAGAGAGAGGGACAGAGAGAGAGGGGGGGGGGAGGAGAGAAAGATTCTGCTCACGTATTCCTCCTACCTCTCTCTTCACTCTTGCCACCAGGCGCTTCCGCTCAATTTTAGCCATGAATTCAATTTGTCGCTTGCCGCCATTTACTCTGTCAAACAACCACTCGTCTGAGCTGGCGAGGTATACATTTGTGCTTTTCTATTCTGTCTCTTTTTTCCCCTCGTCGTCGTGAATACATCACGATCAAACAAAATATCGATTGTCAAGCAATACAAAAGTCGGCTCTTTTTTCAGAGGACAGGTGAACAAGGAGTCTTATCGGTGATTGAATCAGTAATGTATATCATACAAACTTTAAATGCAAAACCAGAGATAGACGCCATATTCTATGTTTTGTTCATGTAAGGTCATCATGTAGAACAAAAAATTAGATCTTTCCAAAGACACTGCACTCGTTATATAACAAGAAATATAAAAAGAAATGTTTTGACAATTTCAAATTCATCACATACTTTTTTTTTGTTCACAGCAGCTTCATTCTCAACACCTCAAAGTTGATGGAAATGGATATATCGCTTTTTGCATTTAAACTCTTTATGCATATATATATATATATATATATATATACATATATATATATGTATACATATATACATATATATACATATATACATATATATATATACATATATGCGTATATATATATATGTATATATATATATATGTATATATATATATATATATATATATATATACATATATAATATATACGCATATACATACATACTTGTATGTGGCCTATGAATAAATACATGCCCCTATTTCACATTGGAGACTTGAATTTCGAGCTTCGAATTTGTGCTAACTTTTTTGGAGTAACAAAATGTTCTCTGCAACAGTGTACTTTTGTAAACGAACATTCTTTTTAATCGCGCGCAGCACATTAGCTCACTATTGTTGGAAAGAGTAGTTAAAGGGATCGTACAGTTCTGGTTGAGACCTAATTTCAGGTTTCTAACATTTTAGGCGAGATAATGAGAAATCTCATATGAAATATGAAAGAGCATGTAATTCTCTGAGGAATTCAACGTTTATTTGATAAAAACTGGATTTGAAATGGCTGAGATATCCAAAAAGAGCGATTCTGATAAAGTGTGGGACCCACACTTTGTAACGATCGCTTTGTTTTACTTTGTTTTTGGATGTTTTAGTTATTCCAAACCCGATTTTCATCAAATAAACTTTGAATTCCTCTTAAAATGGTATGCTCTGTACTGTATCATAAGTGTTTTCTTGGTATCTCGCAAAAATTTAAAAGCCCAATTCTCATCTCCACCAATACTGTACTATCCCTTTAAAGATTTGATATCTTATACAAGGAGATATGTATTTTCACTGAGGAAAAGTCATGGTAAGGAAGATTTAGTGCATAACGGTCAAAATAAAAATCTGTAATCATCAGTGATCAGCAATGTCAAAAGAAGCTTTTAGGAATTTACATTTGAATTTGCACGGCCTCCGAAGGTGACTTCCTTGTATGCAATGTAAAATTACCGTCAATTTTGGTACTTTCTTGATTTCCTCTAATTTTGTTTCTTTCTAGGTCTTGCATTTTGGTGGTTTTTCCTTCATTTTCTTCTTCTTCTTCTTCTTCTTCATCTTCATCCTGACTTCACTCTCCCAAGCATTTGTCACAAACTCCAATTGTTATGGTTTCGGCAGAGGCGGTATGCACGCATGTTTGTCCAACGTATATAAACACGAGCATCGACCCTAGAAGAATCGTTTAGATGGCACGAAAATGTCACACACCCCGGACCCTCGGGCGAGTCACATTCTACAATCGTCTGGATCGTGGCGTGCGATGCTCTCTCTCTCTCGCTTTTTTTCCCGCCGTTGGATTTCTACCGTCTCTGACACGTTTCCGACTTTGCAGTGGCGTCGCAGAGTAATGGAACGAATTAATTTGTCCAATTTACTCTACATGAGGCCGGGGAATTGAATCAAACGTGAAGCAACGCTAAACATTTTCTTTCCCTCTCCACACCCCCGGTTTTTTTTCCCCACCACCCAATTACTGGGCCGGTGATGGCTCACACAGTAATGTTTGGTAATTCGCCTTGTTACAATAATTGAAGTAAACAAGAGCTTAGCATGATTTAAAGTGGGCTGTTTACTGTAGACTGCTTTCTGCTTCCTGTTGAGATACGTTTTGGGTGTGACATCAACTATTTCAATTGCAAAGGTGCTTTCTCATTCTTTTAGCATGAAAAGGTGACGTGAAGCAAAAAAAAAATGATTATAGCACTGTATTTTGTCGACTTTAAGCAGTCTTCAAACACATAACTATTATACGCCATACACACAAGTTGAGAGCTTTATTACCATCGTTATCACCAATCCTTCAATATTCTTTATACCCAGATAATTTATTTTCATCAATGGGTTAAACAATTATTTAGTAAGCCAAATGCTGTTTTGGGGTCTTTTGTTTCTTTGTTTGTTTGTTCTTTCCGGTTTTTGCGCAAAAATGTTTAAAGTAATCAAATCCACCCAAATCCATAAAGTATTGCCTTTTTTCTCGGCCTTGTGTCTGCAGTTTAAGTCAGGAGGCAACCTAGGCCTTTCATGTCACATTGTTTATTTATATGATAAAGAATGTTGAACAGCAATGTGAAAATCTAATTAACATACAGACAATATAAAGAATCTCCTATGAGAGTTAGAAATGACTTGGAATGCATGCGATTATCGTTTTAAAACGCACAAATATTACTCTTATTTGACTATCTGTATATTACTATATATCACTAACGCAGATTATCTCAAGGGGGAGATATTTAGGAGGACCATCCTAAACACTGTGGAACAAATTGGCGATATGATTTCCATGCACACGGTTATCACGATTATAACGTACATAATTGTACATTACAAGATGGCGCCACTATAATCATAACATAGCAGTAATATGGAGAATGTGAGTCTACCTCGGGTAGAGTAACACTGGGGAGGGATCATAGGAGCAGGCATGGGATAATTAATATCAATAGTACTCTTCTTCATCATTCTAACATTTGCTCTGTTGACATGGACACGATGGAAAGCAAATATGTCTTCCCAATATTGTGACACGCTACACAACGACAACCATGGAAGAAGAAAAAAATCCTCAAATTAAAGCAAGGACGCTGGCATGATGCCTACAATGAAGATGATTTGTTGGTACTGGAAATAACCCCGAGCAGCGCCACGTAAAAAAAAAAAATAAATAAATAAAAAATTAAAAAAAAAATCTGCCATCAAGATTGGTATCATATCTCAAGAATCACAAGCGTCCGTAGAGTATCATTCTCCGCCGCAGTGATGAACCAACACAACATTAAGTGCGTAGGCAGTAAGACGGTGTTTAACGCTTCGAAGCATAAGCTCAGTCTACACTCTCATAAATTAATCAACGCCAATGAATTGCAGTAGAGTTGTATGGGCACGTATCTATTACGCACTTTTTGCCTGTTATTTTGCCAAGTTTCTCTCTTTTTTTCTTTTAAATTCCTTTTAACGTCAAATCGAGTCAAATCGACTCACTCAACGATGAGCAAATTCGCCCAGAAATTTACGACTGTGGCATGCTATCTAGTTACATGAAGCAGTACATGAATAATACACGACCAAGCGGAGTGCATTCGGATCGACAAAAAAAAAAATAAGAGTGCGAATTGGTAGCATGCTAGATTACACACGTTTCGCTCTATCACAGGGAAGAGGATCGTTCATGAGATGTTTTCTGCCACTCAGCAATTGCGTTCAGTTGGCGGCAAGCTGCATGCGTGATACAACACGATTAAGAAAAGTCTACGGCCGTGTCGGCATGAGTTGTTTCTATATATACTTGTTTGTTTCTTTGTTTGTGTGTTTGTCTGCCACCCCTTGTGATTCACACCTTGCAAATAGTGTCCGACAATGACTCGTTCAGTATAAACCACGCCACCATTGCTTTAATAGCTTGAGGTGTATTTTACCTTAATGGTGCAATGACTATATATGCGCATGATCAAAGTGGTTTTCTTATCACATACATCCATACATGAAAGTGATTCAAAGTATCAACAATCTTTCAAAGGAAACACTCCCTTAGACATTTTCATATTTCTTTTTTTTGGGGGGGGGAGGGGGAATTGGTTTTAGTGTTCTTTTGCAATATGCAATCCCATATCGGGATAACTTGGTCGCAATTTCAATATTTGAAATAAGATTGTATTGTGCTATACATGGCACTCACGGCCCTAGATTACCCTCGAAGACTAATCTCCAACCATGACACGAACCAGGCGGATTTTTATTTTCTTACTTGTTAGCACTGTGGTGGCTATAGTATCCAACAATAATAGTCACTTGGAGAGTGCAAATCTCCAGAATCTCAGACTATTACTACATAGGGTCACTAACGTCATGCACGCATCCTTTAAAAAAGACAACACCCTGCTCAGGATCCGGATCTTTATTTAGAAAAACTATTCATTAGTTTCTGTAACTATGACAGACGTATCTTGAAAACTTCATCTAATACTTTTCGGCTAATACTGTTGGTAACTAAACATAAAAGCCAAAGCAGAAAAAAAAAACCTTTTTTTTTTTGGTGAAGGTGATAACTTTCTATTGAGAACACACACACACGCACACATACACAGATCTCGCTACGGTCTGTCCACATCTACCTGAGACGTACTACTTGCATTAACCTCTTCTGTGTCAATGGGTCAATTAATGTGCACACATTGCACACACAATCGGAAATTGATTGTCTGTGGCGTGCTCAGGGTTAACAACTAAACGGCTGGGGAAGCACTTGGTTTGTTAACATACACACAAACTTAAAAACATGTCCTGCTAAGTGTCGTTTTTACAGACATTCCCTTTTTATGGGGTGGGGAGGGGTGAAGGAATCTACATGCACAAATCTTGAAGACTTATAATGGTTGCAATAATGATAATTCAATTCACTCAGTCTGTATAAGATACAGTGAATTCACGTGACGTCAATGCGACAGACAATCAAAATCTACAGTATCTTCTATTAAAGTGATCACATGATGACATGCACGGATAGTCCTACTCTTGAATATGCTATAAAAAAGACACCTCTGTACATCTTTATTCATGTCAATCATCTGTGTCATCCGCCATTGCGTCTACCCTGATGACTAAAATACCTCGTTGACATATAAGTTCCTGATTTCAGAACTATATTTCAAAACTATCGCACGGTTGATTTTAACAAGGCTTTTACCATCATGCCCATTCGTTTTAATAACATTATTTCTAATAATTTCTAAAACGAATAAAGACATCACTCTCCCAGTAATCAACAAGGATATAGTTCAGTGTCCCATTAAGCGTATCATTCACCACAGTTCAAGACCTCGTTACATCAAATACTAATTAATAACACAAAAATGTCTCGAAAGATAGTGTTGCTCCGCCGTAAGCTATCAATAAACGTTATCATCAGTTGTTTTGAATTTCATGAGACCTACCTAAATAGAAGCACGTGTGAACGTGTGAAATTAAGGGGTATCGCTGAATGTACAGCTCCCAGTAAAAAAAAAGACATAAGATTATGTCATCATTTTCAACGCCTATTAAAATTCGACTAGAGTACTACGTGAGGACTATCATCAGATATGACGTCACTATACAACATTCATCCAGAAAATGTGTCACACATTATGCATGACATTCGAAAACATTACGTCGATAGATGCTGCTACTCTCTAACTCTCTTAAGACAATGGCACTTAACGTGGTGGTGATACCAACTGATGGGTGATGATTTCACGACAGTATTAATAGCCATTTCTAGCTCGGGAGGCCCCTGGAGTATACCAGAGGTGATTGCTTCTGATCTGATCTCAGAGAGGGAGAGAGAGAAGGATAGACACATAGGTCTCGCCAGCCGAAAGTTCAGGCCACTTTTCCCGAAAATCACCCCGCGCAACTCAAGATCCTCGACCTTCCTCCCTAGCACCTCATTATCCACGCGGATTGTCTTAATTCGTTCGGGCTCTATAGACGGAAGGGGAACTCTGGCTGGGTAAAGGGTGTGTGTATTGGTTTCATAATGCGCCCCTGTCTCTCTCTACTTCACGCTCAAGTGCCCGAGTCAGGGAGCGGCGACGTGCAACTTGTCACAATTTCCTTGATCCGTTTCCTCCTTCCTCTCTGCAAAGTCTTCCATTTTCCTGGAGACGGACCATTAATTCTTCTTTTTCAACTATTCAGACTGTTTTCCAACATATTACATCAATCTAGTTGTTGCTGTTGTTGTTGTTGTTGTTGTTGTTGTTTTCTTAAATCCTGATGCATGTGCAAATCTATGAAGTTAGAGGTATTAAGGAATGTCTCTAAAAAAAAAACTTGCTATTTACTCATCATGCGCAAATAAAAAAAACACTTTTCTCAAAATCGTCGCTCATGCATAAAATAATGTAATTGAAGATATTGTATACTCAATCTAGCGAACTTCTATAATTATGATGACAATTTGTGTTTGCCTTCTCGACATTTCTAAAAAAAGGTGGTGTTGGTTAAAGAAAAAAATCCGAATTCTTCACGTAAAAAAAAAATGTACAAAAATGCTTACAGGCGTGTAGGACTATAATCTATATATTCCCCAAGGATGTTGTCTGCATCATATCATTAACAAGACAAACAGGTAAATGACAGACTTCATAAATGGACTTAAACAACCATCTCAATATACATATATATATAATATATATATATATATATATATATATCCTACATACATATAATTATATATATGAAGAAACACAGGATTTCAGAGTAATAAAATAAGAGGCTTAGCAGCAATGGGGTGGAAGGAAATGGGCCACGACAAAATCTACCCATCAAACCAATGAAAATACATTATCACTTGCAATCCTCCTCCAAACAACAGCAACAACAACAACAACAACAACAACACTTTCGAACCTGCCGGTATTATGAAGCGTTTTCTTGAAATGAGGCGAATGGATTAATGAATAAATAAAACAAATAATTACAGAAATCTTTTGTGATAATAACAGGATAAGAGGTGAACGTACATCGAACATTACATAATCATCATTTCGTTAAAAAAACACACACCATACGAATGCATTATAAAAACATCATCATTGTGATAAAGTAAATTAAACGAAGAAATACACCTAGGGACCTATAATTATTAAGTAGTCATTTCTACCTCCAGTGACCATTTATAGCTAGAGTACTCGGTGAAGGGGAAAAGTCCACTGGGTCTCGGGTTTGAGACTAGCTCGGCAAAGAGGAAAGAAAAAAAAAGTGTCTCGTGAGTGATTTGTTAAGACTAGAGATGACAATCAACAGAGTTCTCCGGACACCCTCACAATGCCTCTCTCTCTCCTTTATCCTCCCTTCTGTGTAATAAAAAAGCAACAACAGTCATGCCTAACTCAATCAGAATCCTCTCCTTCGGTATAATACAGTGATCGGTCCCTAATGGGAACCTTATTTCCATTCCGACCAGGGAAATCGACTTTGTCCGTCATGTTGTGTGTCTTACCATTTCTCCGCCATCCCCCATTTTCTTTAGACACACGACTCTTTTTTTTTTATTCTCTCCCCGGCGCATCGCCTTCCCTGACAGCAGCTAACGCCGAATTAGGACGCATCTAGGACAATGTCTTGAGCTCTTGCCGGCCACAAATAGCAGACGATTAAGACAAATAGGATTGATGAAGAAAACTAGTTGTTGCAGCGAAGGTGAGTCACGTTTTCCCGCCACGTCCTCCATAAACAGTAGTCATGAAAAGAAACTGTATTGGCACTTGAAGATGAGAGAGAGAGAGGAAGGGACAGACAGACAGACAGACAGATAGAGACAGAGAAAGACGGTGGTTCACGCGGACTCCATGTTACCTGTATTATGTAAAGTGTTCTTGTCAGTGTAAGTGTTTTTACGTGGGCGATTGCAACTCCTCTTTCAATTTCTTTCAATTATGAATGGTTGCGGAAAGGGTGAGTTTGTGTGTGTGTGTGTGTGTGTGAGTGTGTGTGTGTGTGCGTGCGTGTGTGTGTGTGTGTGTGCGTGCGTGTGTGTGTGTGTGTGTGAGTGTGTGTGTGTGTATGTGTGTGTGTGTGTGTGTGTGTGTGTGGTGTGAGTGCGTGCAAGTGACAGTACCATTGTCCCTCACACTGCACGCTTATGAGAATGGCTCGTGCTAAACTGTTCACAATAAACGGTATCGGCAACAACCATACACAATCTGCGTTGGCGTTGGTGACTGCACCTTCCAGTCTCGAGCCCAGAAATAAGTCACGGACGAAGCAAAATACCATCTCATGAGATGAACTAGATTTGTATGTTGAGTATTTTTTTCTATACATATCATTACTCGTGCGATGCGATTTAGTTTGGTCTTATATACGCATACACTGTTTGGTATATGCATACACATGCATAATATCATGATTATAGCGTTGTTGTCGTTTAAATGTTTTTTGTTTTGGAAATGAGCAGAGATTCGCCATACAATTGCATTAACTTCGAAAGTCATGCTGTGAGTACTCAGTATCACGTGGATACAGACAGGCAGACACACAGATAAAACTACTCGTCCCCCCCCCCTCCCTCTCTCTCTCATACATGGATTATACACACTCTTTTTCTCTCTATCCTCAACCACACACACACTCACACAGGCTTTCTCTCTCACACATACAGATAGAGAGACAAAAAGGTACATAAACTATAACTCTATTTACTTGAAATCTTTATCTAGTTTGTGGCACGCTGTAAATATCCAAATTTACAGGAGAAATGGTTTTCAATGTTACCATGAGCAAGAGTATATGCCGATCCATGAATATGTACACTATCACTGTCTTCAGGGATCAGAGGGTATAAGCTCTGAGTCATTATACGGTCTAAAGACCAATAGTTACAATTGCGTTACTTCCATAGGGAAAAAATATAAAGGGAAAATCCCCGCAGAAAAGAAATGATACGCGCCCACAAAATTACGCTGCAAAGTTTTCCTGTGCAACTGCGTTTAGCTTTCAAATCCTTTCACATTTCTTTTCTCTTTTTTTTTCTTTTCTTTCTATTTTTTCTTTCTTTTTGGGAAAATGTTACGAAAGCACGTAATCCCATCTCGGGCCACCTGTGCATAATGTATGCCTGCACATCATGAATGTTGAGTACATATAGCTGTCGTGAACGAACGAGGTAGTACAGTAATGTATTGAAAAAAGAAAAACGGACATACAAACACAAACACACACGCACACACGCACACACGCAAACACACACACACACACACACACACACACATATATATATATATATATATATATATATATATATATATCTATATATATATATATATATATATATATATATATATATATATATATACATGTATATGCAAAAACATTCACAGGAGTGTTATTGAATCCGAGCCCAGTGACGACATAATGTCGTCGATGACGACGTTAGGTAGCTAAATATAACAACATTGCATGTTTTCTTCCAAGAAATTTAAATACAATCTGTCTGAATTTGTGAGGGCTAGTGAGAGAGGGAGAGAGAGAGGGGGAGAGAGGAAAGGAGCGAAAGAAAAATAAATCTATTTGCGGCATGCAGGCATTGGACGGTGCGAGAGAAGGTCAGTAAAAAAAACCCCGCATGTATACTGACCAACAGGTAAATGTCAGCAAGACGTATTGGTCAACTCTGACGCACGTTGCCTGAATTGTGAGCTAACAGTGCTGTATACACTCATGTCGTTAAGATCGCATATCGTTGGAAAGAGGGGGAAAAGGAGTACTTTTCATCTGCTAGTAGAACTCGGTGAAAACAGCTACTTCCACCAGCACGCATTTAGTTATATCGTAACGCTGCTATCACAAACAAACAAAAAATCAGCACAACACTCGTAGGTATACTGTTGGGTACGTGCTGAATGACATTCTTTAACCGTGATTAGTAACGACATTTCAAAAAGCGGACTTACAAGCTGATTATATTTTTTTGTTTGGTTTTGGTTTTGTTTTCGTACATTTAGAACATTCTGAACACTGTGAGAAGGAGCGAACTTCACACTTCCTCAACTATGGTTGAAAGAAGGGGGACAGCATCATTATTACTGAAGAAAATTTTTCGATGAGATAATGAACTCCTGAAAAAAAAAACACGCACACACACAACGTGAAAATGAGAGTGTAGCTTTACAATCTTCGTTATCCTTAAAGGAGACCTCCGGATGATTTTCAGATTTTTACATTTGAACAACTATAAATTAGTTATACTGAGGAAAGAATTTCAGCATTTGTGATAATTGGGATGAAGAATAAGAATATTTTCAACATTTGAGTTGGGGCTCAAGGAAGCAGAACAAAAGAGAAAGGCATGCATAGATTATACACAGGTGAACTTGCAAGCAAGCGGTATTGTAATGGAATTACACTGCTACATTTCTGAAATATGTGAACCTTCTATGTCATCACCCTTGTTCAGTGTAATTTGTTTAAGATTTTTCAAAGTGTTGTTTCTCTGCTCAAGAATCACAATAAATTCCACAAATTTGTACATGGGGTTGTCGATTTATGTACTACATGATATGAAATTTTGAAAATCGTCTGGAATGTCCCTTTAAAGTGTAGTTTCACAATCTTCGTTATCCTTCTTGAAAGAGAGACAGACGAAGTGAGAGAGAAAGAGAGAGAGAGAGGGGGGGGGAGAGACAAAAAGATTATCTTGATCGACATTGCGCGAATGTGTTCTCCCTCTATCATCAGGATAATCGGGATAATCGGGATTATGCTTCCGCTGACAAGCGAGGCATATTTCCCGTAATGCAAGAAAATGAAGCATTTTCTTTTTTCTTTTCTTCGTTTTTCAATCATTTGACAATCAAGAGAGAGAGAGAGAGAGCACACGCTCCATCACTGGTAGCGAAAGCTGCATGCGGCCACGGGATTCGTCGGTTTGAAGGAAAAATTCTTCCTTGGGTTGCGCTGGATGGCTCCATTGATTATAACGTATACAATTAAGCAAACAGTAAGAGGAAACGTTGCTGTGTAATTGGGAAACATCTTGAGGACAGGTTTCGAGTTACAAGTTCAATAAATGTATAATTAACAGAATACAGATATTAATCATAGTTATTCATATCATTATATATATATATACATACATATATATATATATATACATATATATGAGATATGAGAAAGGAAGGAGAAAACGGTGCGTAGTTTTGACGTCATTATTCCTCTCATTGTTTCTCCTTTTCGGAAAAGTGCAAGAGGTTAAAAGAATATATATATATATATATATATATATATATATATATATATATATATATATATATATACAATTTCAATGGATTGATGCTATACCAATATGGTCTTAGATAAGTTAGGACGTCTCCTTTTCTCTTTCTTTCAAGTGTCCAGTGAAGTGCTATACGCGAGTGATATTTTGAGCATCCACGTACATGCCCAATCCATTTCCATCTTCGTCTCAGGATAAACGTACCCATGTCCTCCTCTTGATTACATTTCGAAGGCCCTAAATCATTCATGGTGACCTATCTAGAAACCAGACCATAGCATTGCCAGAAGTGGAGGTATGTTCGTTGCTGCTCTACATGCTAATGGAGGCATATCAAGCAGTAAGTTTTTGAAGTAAGTATGCACTCCTCACCCACTCAGCCTGCATGCATGAAATCTATTTGATTCTCATCACGTGAATCAAGGCAAATTACATTATTATTATTATTGTTGTTGTTATGATGTTTATCATTATTATCATTATTATCCTTATCATCATCACCGTTACCACTATCACTATAATTACATTTATTATCATTATCGTCATTATTATTACTATTATTATTATTATTATTATATTATCATTATTATTATTATTATTGTTATTGTTATTATTATTATTATTATTATTATTATTATTATTATTATTATTATTATTATTATCATCATTATTATCATCATCATCATCATCATCATTATATCCTTCACAATGAAAAGTATCTATCTAGGGGAAATTGTTATAAGCATTGATGAATTATGGACAAAATGATAATTCAATGCTTTACTGATATAAAAACTTATGGGAGAGCTGAGAGGTCACTAAATTATCGCCTTGATCAAACTGCAGATCATTAATATTGTAATATCGACCGAAACCACAATTTCACGAAAAGGTATTTATCTCCGATTTTCAACAACGATAATATATGTTGTTGCTGAATTCTATAAAAAGCTAACGTTTTTGTTCGTGTGATTTTACTCCTGTTACTATATCTACCTTGAACTTAATAGCTTAGAGTGAAAGTTCCCTTTAAGGTACGTGCCTTGTATTGTTAGCTTTGTCATTCACTCTACTGCCTAAGTAATACCCAGAGTCCAAACCGTAAAATTTTACACTACCGTATTTGTTTGTTTTACTCGTATAATCTACTTCTATAAACACGCAGCGACAGGGCGAGAGAGACTGAGAGACAGACAGACAGACAGAAACAAAGACAGACATGTTATTGACAGATATATACACAGAGAGAAAGAGAGAGAAAGAGAGAGAGAGAAGCTGTAGGGGAGAGAAAGGAGAAGAAAAACACATAAAATACACGTACAGTTTACGACAGAACATGACAAGGGTGTAAATCTCCCTTCTTTCTTTCTTTTCACCACCAAAGGCGCACCTTCTTTTTTTTTTCAGGATGAACGCCAAAATTACAGGGTCGTCAATAATTTCCAAAGTAAAAACTTTGACATGAATACGTCTGTATCTATGATGGGCGTCTGTACGCTTATTATTAACGTAGTATCGTTACATTCCAACCAAAATCTCTAAAGAAACATAACAGGTGCATATTATGTACTAACATGCTTATCACTCCAGGGGCGTCACCAGCTTTTTTTCAAGGGGGGTGCGTTTTGACACTAAATGTTTACGAGATTTTTTTTGACAGACATTTGGAATATAGAAAGCTCTCAATCCCCAGACTTTTACTGTTTTTTTAGGGAAACCAAGCGGGGAAAGGGCACCGGCGTAGCTAGGATTTCATCTTGGGGGGGGGGGGGGTTAGTATGCGAAGGAGCGAGCAAGGGTGGGGGGAGGGTGTGGAAGTGCCGGAGGGGGTTGTATACCCCTATAAATGGATTATGGAATGACGGTGTGAAACGACAAATTACTGGCAGCGATATCAGGAGAATGGCATAACGACTACATGCAAGCGAGGGGAGCGAGCGAGCTTGAAAATTTTGACATTTTACAGTCCAAGAACTGCCGTTTGTAGCCATATTCTTTTGCTTTGTAAATTAAGGGGGGCGCACCGGGCGCAACTGCTGGCAATTACTGGCAGCAACATCAGGTGAACTGCATAGTAATTAAATGCGAGCGAGCAAAGAGAGCGAGTTCGGAAATTTTGACATTTTACAGTCCCAAAACTGCCATTTGGAGCCATATTTTTTCGCTTTGGAAATAAAGGAGGCGTGGGGGCGCAACGGGCGCAACTGCCGGTAATTACTGGTAGCAACATCAGGAGAATTGCATAACAATTAAATGCGATCGAGCGAGCGAGCGAGCTTGAAAATTTTGACATTTTACAGTCCAAAAACTGCCGTTTGTAGCCATATCTATTTGCTTTGGAAATTAAGGGGGGGCGCACCGGGCGCAACTGCTGGCAATTACTGGCAGCAACATCAGGTGAATGGCATAGCAATTAAATGCGAGCGAGCGAAGAGAGCGAGCTTGAATATTTTTGACATTATTTTTACAGTCCAAAAACTGCCATTTGGAGCCATATTTCTTCGCTTTGGAAATAAAGGAGGGGTGGGGCGTAACGGGGCGCAACTGTCGGTAATTACTGGCAGCAACATCAGGAGAATTGCATAACAATTAAATGCGAGCGAGCGAGCGAGCGAGCTTGAAAATTTTGACATTTTACAGTCCAAAAACTGCCATTTGTAGCCACATTTTCTTTTTTTTTTTTTTTTTGCTTTGGAAATTAAGGGGGGGGGCGCACCGGGCGGAACTGCTGGCAATTTTACTGGCAGCAACATCAGGTGAATGGCATAACAATTAAATGCGAGCGAGCGAAGAGAGCGAGCTTGAAAATTTTGACATTTTACAGTCCAAAAACTGCCATTTGGAGCCATATTTTTTCGGGGGGGGGGGCGCACCGGGCGCAACTGCCGGCAATTACTGGCAGCAACATCAGGAGAATTGCGTAACAATTAAAATAATGCGAGCGAGCGAGCGAGCGAGCTTGAAAATGTTGACATTTTACAGTAAAAAACAAACAAACTGCCGTTTGTAGCTATATTTCTTCGCTTTAGAATTTAAGGGGGCGCATCGGGCGCAATTGCTGGCAAATACTGGCAGCAATATCAAGAGAGCATAATGATTACATTCGAGCGAGCGGAATGAGCGAGCTTGAAAATTTTGCATTTTACAGTCCAAAAACTGCCGTTTGTAGCTATATTTTTTCGCAGCAACATTAGAAGAATGGCATAAAGATTAAATGCGAGCGAGCGAAGAGAGCGAGCTTGAACATTGTACATTTTACAGTCCAAAAACTGCCGTTCTTAGCCATTTTCGCTTTGGAAATTAAGGGGGGGGGGCGCACTGGGCGCAACTGCCGGCAATTACTGGCAGCAACATCAGAAGAATGACATAAAGATTAAATGCGAGCGAACGGAGCGAGCGAGCTTGAAAATATTGACATTTTACAGTCCCCAAACTGCCGTTTGTAGCTATATTTTTTCGCTTTGGAAATTAAGGGGGGGGGGGGGCGCACCAGGCGCAACTGCCGGCAATTACTGGCAGCAACATCAGAAGAATGGCATAAAGATTAAATGCGAGTGAGTGAAGAGAGCGAGCTTGAAAATTTTACATTTTACAGTCCAAAAACTGCCGTTCTTATCCATATTTTTTCGCTTTGGAAATTAAAGGGGGGGCGCACCGGGCGCAACTGCAGGCAATTACTGGCAGCAACATCAGAAGAATGGCATAAAGATTAAATGCGAGCGAACAGAGCGAGCGAGCTTGAAAATTTTGACATTTTACAGTCCCCAAACTGCCGTTTGTAGCTACAAGTATATTTTTTTCGCTTTGGGTACACTGCGCACATCCTGCTTATATGCAGAATGCCAACCAGGAATCACAATCTTTTGTCGGGTCCGGGCTTTTTGAACAATGTTTCACACTATATACCTATTTAATAATGGTTAAAAGAAATCATAGAAAGATATCTTATTTCTGGATCACCCTTTCATTCAAAAGCAGTTTACTAACACTTGAACTACTATTTCGGGAAATCCTTCTTTTTTTTAACCAGCGGATTGGGAGGGGGCGCACCCCCCCCCCCCCTCTCCGTAGTTACGCCATTGCTTTTGGGTGAAATAATTGGACAGATTTCTTGAATTCTAACAAAAAAGCAAGAAAATCTTTTCATCGCGGGAATTATGATTATGTGGGGTGGGGCAAATGGTGCGCTTGCCTTCCAATATTTTCATGGGGGCAACATTTTTGTTTTCTTTCAAAAGCAAGAAAATCTTCTCATTTCGGGAATTATTAATTACGGGGGGGGGCAATTAATATGCTTGCCCCTCCATTTTTTTATTTTTTATTTTTTTAATGAGGCTAAGGCTCGCTCTTGGGCTGGCAATATGGATTGGTCAGAAGTAACGTACATAGACCCTACATACTTGTAAGTAGCACACGTACATGCAAACGTGAATAAGTGCTCCGTATCGTACGGATGTACAGTACGGTCGATAAATAGTAAACACTGTAGAATACCAATAGATATGTATAAAATCAGTGCTGCCAGAACCAGGGGTGCGAATTGTTTTTGCCAACGAGTTGTGCGTGTGTGTGTGTGTGTGTGTGTGTGTGTGTGTGTGTGTGTCCCTGGTGCAAAATATATTTAAAAAAGTAGAAAAAATAATTATTTAGCGTCCGACGTTGAGGTCGCTCGCAGACTGATTTTTTTTTTTTTTTTTTTTTTTTAAGGATCTGAAGGGGGGTGCGTTCGCACCCAACGCACCCCCCCTGGTGACGCCCATGCACTCTACAGTTTAGGAGGAGTGGAGGAGTTGAATAAAGAAAGAAGTCCTTTTAGGCATTAAATGCGTGGTTTTTGCCACTAAAACAAACGTGGCTACATGCAAGGCTGTGTATAACACTATGCGTAAAAGAAGTCATAGCATATTCATGATGATAAGTAACTATGAGTTCCAGGAGTAGTATAGGAGTACATACTTTTAGGTTGAGGCCAAATAACTGTTCCATTACCAATGGCAAAATGATGGTACACAATGTGGATAGCATTTTGAAGTACTATAAGTAATGACCGGAAAATTGTACATTTTCCGGTCACGTTCCCGATGCATTGCACGCTCACCGCATAAGGTTACATACACACTACGAACATGTATGATACCCTGTAGTATACAGTACTAATACTGCTATCTTCGTCCTCATCGCATTATGCATTAAATCCAGCAATCAAAATTGCCCTGTATTTTTGCATTTTACCTTTTTTTTTCTATTTCTTGGCCTCCTAAACTCTCCTCGAGTGTGTCTGCTATTGAAGGATCCTTGAAATGAGTGGAGATGAAAACAAGTACTTAAAGACTACAAACTATACATTATCTCAACGATGCGGAGAACAGGCATCGCAGCGCTGGCTTGTTTGTTATTGTTGTTGGGGTGTTTTTCTCCTAGAGATAGCAGCCTTCTACTAAAATGCATTATGGGATCGATAAATGGACTGATTACAACTCACGAAGGATGGCTAACCGAGGTAGCGAAATTACTAAACAAATTATCATTGGGTTGGATATAATGATTAAAAACGAGACCTTTGCGAGATAGTATTTGAGGTCGGCTCGCCTACTCGATCTCATTGCAGTAGTAAAAGAAAACCGAGGGTCACATTATTTTGTGTGTGTGCATTTTCTACAAAAATAAAAGAACCTAAGGAATAGTTTCTTAAGTAAAATTTGACGACAAGATTAGTGCTGCAAAGGGAAAAAATCCTTTACTGTAAATTTCATTTTCATGCAAGGTATAGGTATGCGAATTAGAGGTAGACCAACCTAAATCAATAAACACGATTTTATATCACAGCATGAAAGAATCAACTGTTTATCAGAGATTTAAAAAAAAGCATGATCACATGTAGGAACACCAGTTACCAGTAGCTTCGCAGCACACCTTTTTGAATCAGCTGTGGACATGAATTTTGTTTCATTACTTTAGCTGTAACTAATTTCGGCAGAAACACATAAACAAACACATAATCTATCGGGATAATGGTCACCCTATTAATAAAATAGATGAGCTAGATTAATATCAAAATTACCAGGTACTTAAAGCTCGAATAGACAATTGTCATGTCACTCTCATGTCATCTGCAGATACAGTGTATAACATTTTCATCGATAATCAAGACGGCTGTTTTAGTGGACGGCACTGTTCCCTTTAAAAGCCCGCCCTCGGGCAAATTTGGATTTTCCTCGGAATGCCGCTGATATGCGAGAAATGCAACGGGAGGCCATCGAGGAAGCAGCCGGGAAGAGTCCGGCATGAGACCAAGCCACGTGTGGGGTGGTGTCATAACATTTCGAGGACACATTCACCATGTGTGTCATGAAGAAAAATTAATCATTTAACGCAAATGCAAGCATTGATCGGCTCATCTCTAGGCTTGCTATACCCGCTCCATAAATTGATGATTTTTCATATTAACCTATCCATTTACATAGCTATTTATCTAAACATCTAATTATTTATTCAATTACCTTCTTATTGATATATCTATACCTATCCATCTAATTGATTTCTTAGATTTCTTAGATTATCAACTTATCAGATCATTTCATTCATTTTGTTCTAATGTTCATTTATTCCCCTCACTGATCCGTCTGTACGCATAATATGTCTCCTATACTGCCTTTTGCTGCAATACAATTTTGCTTTCTGTTGTCTAAACGTTGCATAAATTTATTAAATTGTTTCTAAATATCTCCCTCTCCAGACATACATCCCTGTACACATCATAGCTTTGACGTCATCTGCATTAATATCCAACAGTTTCATGCTACTTTTTGCTTCTCTGTCTTACATAAGGACGTAAGTTATTTCATTCGATGTTACTTCCCCAGCGAAAAGGGGGTCTCCTAGTGGAGGGGGGGGGGGTAGAAAAAGAAGAGTGGCCAAAAAAAAACCCCCAAACAAACAAACAAAAATAAAACAATGTTGACCCTCTCTCAGTAATGCTTAATGCTTCTCAATGTACAAATGCTATCACTCGTGATGAATTTACCCTGATAAATGTAAGATTGGGATTAAAAGATGTCTTGTGAATTCATCGAATCACATTCTCACACGTTCTGTCGGAGAATGGCAGCCCAAACAAACACACAATTTTGTTTAGATGAAACGACAGTTATTGCTATACATAATCATTGTATATATATATGTATATGTATGTATATATATATATATACATATATATATATATTATATATGTATATATGTATATATATATATATATATATATATATATATATATATATATATATATATATATATCTCAGAGAGAGATAGAGAGAAAATAAAATATCTCAAGATAGATACATTATGAGATCATGAAAGAATGAAATGCCCTCTCATTGTTCAGGTCGCATCAACACATTGCGCCTTCTCGTATACACTCATATCATTTTGATGTTCCTCTTTTAGATATCTCTGGGAAGCTAAGGCCAGATGCTCTCTGTTGTGGAATTTATTAAACAAACATAACTGGTGAATACAGGGGTCTTTTCAGCTACATTTGGTACCTAAACGACCATCAGTAAAATGGAAGGAAGGACACAAATGAAGAAATCGATTGAAAATCTAAATCGACATCTTACAAACAAATAAACAGCAGTGAATAGGGGAACGAAAGAACAGGCTGAGGTGTACAATATCTAAGCAGTTAGCTAAAAGTCTTACACTCAAACCCATATACAATGAATTTGCTAGCGAGGTAAACTGCACTACGCAGTAAAATACAGGCTTGTTTTCACGGAACCACGCATCAGTGCAGATGAAATACGGAGCGATCTTCCTTCTCGCGTGCAGAAACAAAAACCTCCAGGCCGATGAAATTGCGCATACTGGATTTCGTCTCAGCACCGTTGCCATGGCAACTCCTCCTTTCACTTCCCCTGCAATATTCCTCTGTCACACACGCTTACACCTACACACACACAAACACACACACGTACACAATACACACACGTACACAATACACACACGTACACTTTCATCCAAGACAGTGACAACACGCGCTGAAGCAGTGGCATGACAGTGAAAGTACACGAATGCGTGCAATGGTTAATACACAGAGACAAGAAGAATAACATAAAAGGAGCATATATTTACAGATAAGAGAAAGATAGATGGAAGTAAGGGAATGAGGAAGAAAAAAAAACCTACATCTTTAAGGATAGTCACAACAAAAAACAACGAATACACGAAAAAAATTTCAATCGTTATAGGAAGACAATCATACGATTGGTTGCGCTTAAGTTCTTTTTTTTTTCTTTATCGACAAAATGACAATTGTACTATATATTCAAGGAAACTGACTTGCAAAGTTGCAAGTACCCTTCTCCCGGAGTATGTCGACAAACATATATAACTATGAATATGCTTAAAAGACAGATACACATATTCAAAAGACATGCAAAGTCCACACGCCAAAACTTTCCATTAAAAACAGAGCATGTGCTGGGTTAAGTGGCACAAATTGACGGCGTTTTCACGACGTGAATGTGTAATTTCTAATAAGAGCAGAAACTCTGATGAAACGTGTAAACATGATACGCACATTCACACTCTCATCACTCCCTTCGCTTATTCGCACTCAAAGAAAATAATGTCATACAAGAATCGGTTGACAATGCAACGGGGAGGGGAGCCAAACTGAGCGTTTCAGTCTCAAATAATTGGGGCAGCATCGTCATTGCAATCGACATGAATACTTTACCCCTCGTCGCAACATTACCCACGTCATAGACGTTATGTAACGACCGCCAAGTGGCCTCAGGACGCAACTGTTAATTGCGCATTGGCCGGGCACTGAGGGCTGCCAGTGTCACATCCATATACTCTTTAACTCCATGAACCAATTTTACATACTGTACCTAAACACGACAGCCCCCCCCTCCTCGCTTTAAAAGAGTGTAACAGAGCGACGTATACCATCCTTCATCAGTAATTTCATTTGCAGCTTATTATGATTATAATCGCTGTTCTTTTCATTGCAGTTATAACAGTAACTATTAGTTATTACTGAGTTATTATTATTATTATTTTTGTTATCATTATTACTATCATTATTACTATTATTGTCTGTATCATTATTTTGTATGATCAGTAATGATGATGATAATAATGATAATAATAATAATAATAGTAACAATAATAATAATAATAATAATAATAATGATAATACATTGATAATGAAATATCCAAATTTTTCCGTGTGTTTACCATTCTCGTTAATTGATATCATAACCAGTTAAAGAGTCTTGTGAAGCTTAACTGGTGCCTTTAACATAATACTGGTACAGCAGACCTCATTAGCACATCCTCACGATTCCCCAACAAAATTGCATGAGACTGCGTCTCTTTGGCCGATAATGATGTTCGTCACATTCCAGATCACACTCGGCCATAAAAGAAGTGCTCGTCTGGATACCCGAGTTCCCCCTCAAGTGCTTCTCCGTTCGAATTACTCGATCAGCGCTTACAAGTCTATCACCGTTAAAAAAAAAAAAAAAAAAAAAAAGTGTCATCTTCTGTCAAAGAAAGTAAATGCAAGAAAGTCGTCTGTTCAAAAAATGACATGTTCTGTCAAAGAATGTAAATGCAAGAAAGTCGTCTGTTATAATAGATGTAACCTCTACCTGTTTAAAATAATTTCTCTACGTATATTTTTCCTTCTCTGTCACACACACACACACACACCTACATACACACATCTTCTCTGTCATATTCTATCGAAGAATGTAATTGCAAGAAAGTCGTCTTTGATATCGATGTAATCTCTACGCTCTAACATAATTTCTCTACGTATGTCTTTCTCTCTCTCTTACACACACACACACATACACACACACACACACACACACAAATAAACAAATGCATACATCCTCTTGGTTTACATTTTCCTGCGATCATCTCATCATTCTTTGACTCCTCCCCCCCCCCCCCCCCCCCCCCCCACGACCACGATCTAAAAATACCGTGTTGTGCACGGACAGGTTACCGACGGTAGTGACAAAGTTAAATGCAGCAGCTCTTTCTCTGTGTCTGTCTGTCTGACTGTCTGTCTCTCTCTCTCTCTCTCCCTCTTTTTTTTTGCAGACATTTTTGATTTGAGTTAAATTTCATCTGAAGAGTGCACATATGAGCTGAAACTCGTACATTTATTTCTAAGTCGAACTGCTCCAAAGCTTAACGGAGACAATGGAAAATTATTCGCTGGATAAAAACAAGACCAAAAAATCCTTGAATTTCCTGTGTATGTTCTGAATGCCTAATAATGTTGTCATGAGATACACGCGTCAAAACTCATTGTTGGCTTATAATCATGCATTCAAATGTCATGACATTTGGATTTTCCACTACGCGAATTGTCTTGTTGTATACGTCCGCGAGAGAATAATGCCTTTTTGGTTCCTCCCTAATGCTTCAAAAATTGGGGCTCTTGTCTGTATCGCGTCAGTTTGCCCCAATTTTCTCGACATCGGAATCGATGCGTCACACACCTGCCGAAGGTCGTTCACGACTTGGCGTCCATTTAGGCTGGTCAAATTCAATATTGGGGGACGGAATCTTGGACGACATCGCATAAGACGCTTGCGCTTGCGAGAAAGAGAGAGAGGGGGAGGGAGGGGATGGGAGGAGGGGGAGGCAAATTACGCTCTCCGAAATTCAGTTAGGAGAGCGGAAAGTCGTAACATCGCGAGTGTGCCGCACACATGATGGTTCGGGTTTTCACACTAATGAAAACACATGTTTTTCCCCCGGGGGTATTGTTAGATGGAACGCTAATGTGCTTTTGGTTGCGCTGTTTATGGCGGTTTGTCAATCATACCAACATATACACTGTACATCCAAGACAGCGAAAAGTTACTTTGTTATATTGTGTTATACGTCGTCGCCATCTCTCTCACGCTTTGTGTTGTTATCATGTTTTCAAGTTTCAAGTTTATTTTATTTTTCTCCATCTCAACATAATCAATAACATTATACACACAATGTTAATCAAAATAAAGAAATATCAACATACGTAATCAAACGAAAAAGAAAGAAAGAAAGAAGAAACCGGAAAGCATTATACCTTGGACGGGGATTGAAGAAGTGAGACATTTGGGAGATAGATAAATTGGAGAATGGAGATGCGGGGACCCACTAAAAAGCATGTTAAGTAATAAACCTTGATATTATATACATTGAAATTATTCCACGCATACTGTAATAATTATGATCCTCTGCAACCTTCCTCTAATTAATCATTTTGATATAAATATATCTTAAAACGAACACATGAATAGACTTCTTCTGAACAGACGGCGAGAAAAAGGCGACGTACAGAAATCGTAATTAAGGATGCATTGACATCCATGCCTCGCTTTCTCGCTATCCTCCTCCTCCTCCTCCTCATCCTCCTCCTCCTCCTCCTCCTCCTCCTTCTCCCTCTCCATCTATTTCTTGTTCTTGTTCTCTTCATTCTGTACATCACACACCCGCTTGCATTCACAAACACATATATCAAAGATTGCATATAATTATGTTCACCTGTATATCTTTCTTTCTATCTGTACATACTTATCAATCTGTGTGTGTATCTAACCCCTACTCACCACCCCCCCTACCCCACTTCTCTCTCTCTGCATCCAGCTTCCTCGCTTAATTCGGAAGGAGGATGGAAACCAGAACATTTGCTGAGGACTCGATAGGGCTCTTTGCATAGGTACTTGACGGCGAGTACGCCGAATTTAAAGGCGACATATACACTCGCCGCGAAAGGGGTTTATCGCGAACACACATTGCATGACGGCCGCCGCCGCCGGCTGGGGGTGGATCAAGATTTGATTTGTGGCGGAATTCGGCCGACACATCTTTCTGCAATAAATCAAGCGACACACTGCTAGCTCGACCCCGTCTCGTCCTGGTTCGGTGACGGAACCGCACAGGCGTTCACTGATTCTCACCTTCCTTCCCTCTTCTCTCTTTCTCTTTCAATTATAATATGAATTTTATATGTAATATATGTAATAAATATTTATGTATATATATATATATATATATATATATATATATATATATATATATATATATATATATATGTATATATATATATATATATGTGTGTGTGTGTGTGTGTGTGTGTGTGTGTGTGTGTTTGTATGTGATAAAAACCTAAAATGGCATTAGGTTTTTATCAAATACACACACACACATATATTTTATATATTACATATAAAATTCATATCATAATTGATATATACATTATGTGTGTATATAATTATTATAAACATATATATGAAATACATATGAAGATAATTAGACAAGTGTATATGTATATATGATTACTATACATAAAGATGAACATTAATATACATGTAAATATACACATAAAAACATATATAATTAACATACATATAGTACCTATGTGTAGACATACATACATACATACACACACACACACACACACACACGCACACTTGCATACATACACCTACACATCCGATGTAGTTAAAACGTTTACCCCTCTCATTAAAACACACATAAACATACAGCATTGATTTCTCACGCAGTCTGTTACTTTGGTCCTTCTCTTGGGCTGGTCTTAAGAACTAACAAACAGACAAACAGACTTGATGACAGAGAACACAGACAGAGTACACCTCGTCTTGTAATCATTTTGTAACCAAACATCAAATTAAGCATCTTGTTATCGACGGCGTGCATGATTTTTCTCTCATTTTACACGTAGTGTATGATTATGCTGCCATATATTATTTATAGGGGAATGAATGTAGGACGCACATACGGTAAGCGAAAACATCCGAGTGGTTACTCGATACACGACGAGTGCGGGGACGAAAATGCTCATTAACGCTGGGACGATCAACCCTCAGAGAATATCAAGATTGATTGATTGATATCGACATCGAGATAAGTTGTGCCAATATGACATGAATTGCATGAACGAGACCTTGATTTGGCCCATTACCGGGCCAAAAATATCGCAGCTGCGGCGGGCGGTGGAACGGGTGCTTTGGTGAGTTGATTTCATCAACAGTTACCTCGCGGTGCGAAGTAACGCGAGTGAGCTATATAGATATATTGCAAGAAAGCAGAAAGCACTGGGGAATAAGGAGATAACGTTGAATTTCAGCACACGCGTTTCGAGAACTTCATCATAACATCAGTGCGTAAGAGCGCCATTGTTACGTGTATAATACGTCGTATAGTGGAAGAAAACCATCTGTCCTTCTCAATCTACGTCGTGCAAGGTTGACACAAAACAAATCATCACTAAAACAAACAACAAAGAGGTGGTTTCCTTTCCACAATATTCTCGAGTATGTTGCCATATTTATATATATATATATATATATATATATATATATATATATATATATGTATATATATATATATATATATATATATATATATATATATATAATATGGGAGTATTTGTGAGTTGTATAGAGATTTTTAGATATAATGCTTTTGCTCGTTGCATCTCTCCAACATGGCAAGCGCATGGCTGATAAATCACATCAATCATACATCTCGCTTTCACGCATAGATACGCGCACAAAATTAAACGCAAACAAAATCGGAGCGCTGAATTATCTAAGCAGCCATGAATATATGATGAGCTGTGTGATCATCGCGAGCCTGAAATGATCGTCAAAATGAAGAGCATATATTCAAAATGCTCATCGATGCAATCTCTAATGCTGGCTCTGTGCATGACATAAAAAGGACCTCGATGGCAAAACACTCCCACAAAAACAACAACACGGAAATACATCTTATCTGGGAAATATCTCTTGCAGTTGCTAGGACGAATCCTTTTCCTTTTGTCAGGATATGCAAGAAGCGGTTGGTAGCCTTAAAAAACCCTCTGTATTACAGGTCGTGATCTCAATGAAAACTAATCTTTGTTTTTGATGCGTTCTTCTTCCTCCTTCTCCTACCCCATCCTCCTCCAATGACTCCACTTCCTAAACCTCCTGCTCTTACTCCTCCTCCTCCTCCTCCTCCTCCTCCTCCTCCTTTCCCTCCTCCTCCCAAGTCAAAGGAAACGTTGCGGTCATTGTCGAACAGAGACTGAGCGAACTGACTCTTTTTCAACATTTTTTTTTCTCTCCTGTTGGAATAAGGAAAGATGTGATACACGGAAATGTGTAATCACTGTTTAGTCGACAGCTAACTAAGCATTTCACGATAAACTTACAATATGACTGAAGCTGGTTGTAATACTGAGCCTAGATGTTTCGCCAATATGAAATCAGCTATTTCTTCTTGCATGACCTCAGAAACTCTAAAGACGTGAAGATGGAGGGGGGGGGGGGGTCATACACATGACAACTCTTCTGTTACATGATGTCGGAAGTTTGCTAAGGTTCCGTTGCTGGTGTCTGCAGACCGCTGGGATGAAGACCATGAAAAGATACCCGCTGGGTCCTTGGAAACTCCCGTTCCTATGGGAACGGACACAGCCTATCGTCTGCTGTAAAGTGGTGCATCGTGATCTTTAGCATAAATCGCCTGAAGTTCCAATTTGGTATGCTTATTAATGCAGGACGCAGACAGAACAGGACAAACTCGTTTACCGTGCTGCATTTAAAGCATATGGAACATGAATTACATCAGTTATCATTACTGAACGGTATGTTTCGCCATCATAATAGACTTCTGCTACACAAAAAGGTATTCTCTTTCTCTTTTCACTGCTTATTGAAGTAACTCAACTATCATAATAATCATGATTGAATAACAAAATGTCCGTATCACTTCGCTGAGCTATACAGTCCCTTCAACAGCAAGGACTGACGAGTTGACAATTTTAGCTGGTAAATGCCCCTGCAAGTCCTCACACGATATTATTAACTGGCATTAAGTTTCCACCCACCACATTATGAACTATGGTGTATGGGTGCACTTTGACTCGTAATGGCGGATCATGGCTCCCAGCAGCTGATAGCGCAAACCTGCCAGCACGAAACGATTAAGGAAATTGCTGACTATTAACGTATATGTCGTAATAAATGGATCGATCATGGCATGTTTGTGTATACAAGCGTGCCTAAAATGCATGTATTTCAGAAAATGCTCTGTGTCGCAAAATGATGTGACGTTCGTTTTTACAAGTCAGTATATCCCCATCTACCGTAGATCATTTCCTGATACTTGCTACACAAGAGTGTTGTTTGTTTGTGTTTTTTTCTAACCCTTGCTTGGCTCTAAGGGGAATATCTCTCCAAACTGGATTGCCCTCTGACATATCCCATCCCTCCAGCCCCCCCCCCCCCCCCAAAAAAAAAAATATATATATATATCCCCTCCCCCTCCCCCTCTCCACGACCAAAACTTCAATGGCGTGACGGGAGAGTCTTCATTTCCTCCCATTGACGGGAACGGCTTAACCCTGTATTATTGTACAGGAGTATATAGGCAGGTGACATTCACTTCCTGAAGCCACTCGGTTTTAAACAATAAATTTACGTAAAATATAGATAAAAGATTAGATAAAAGCGAGTTGATATAGAATAAGTTTATGAGCATTGCTAAATCAAAATAATCACATTAAACGTTTTGGGTTTGGGTGTTTTGTTGTTGTTGTTGTTGTTGTAGAGCAAATTGCCTAGAACGCCGTGCTCCATTAAAATCAGAACAGCAACAACGACACACACACACACACACACACACACACACACACACACACACATATGCTTTTTGTTTTTCAATAATCATTATTTGATTTCTATAATTTCATATGACAAAAAGATTCATCTTGAATGTATAAACACAATGTACTATCAGCAATGTTTGATCAACTAAAACACACACACACACACACACACACACACACACACGTCATGCATAGCACGCCTTAAACGCCATCTTCTTTTGCCGAATTTTCCCCGCTTAATTCCGACAACAGTATACAACCACTTCGGAGCTTCAATGTTATTTTTAGCCTCTGGCCTTAAAATGACTGCACCACTTTCGCCCGTTTCGTTCCCCATTTCGGTTCCATTTGCCGGGAGGCGTGATTCTCTCACTTGCGGTGTCGGGATGTAATGACTGATCGGCAGTGACCCAGACGCTCCCCTATCCCATTCCACAACACGAGAGTGTAAACCCTCTGCGAGTTAGGATTTTCTTTAAAGGCAGATTAGGCCCTATGTTCAAGTCGAATTCAGAAAAAAAAAGTAAATCCAAAAAAAAAAAAAACAACCAAAGCAGTGTTGATCGTTCATTAAAATTGTACAGGAACTCCCTTCTTCGGTGAATAGTACTGTTGAGCAATAACCCCTTTTTGAGGACTACTTGAGCCATTACACCTGTCTAAAGTCATCGTTGTTAAGTCATTGCGACTCTGAACTGCGCTGCACATAGAAAGATTACTTTTAATCATGAAAAAAGGCAAATATTAGAGTGCAGGTGGACGAAATGGACGTGATGCTATTACATAATTTCCTAATCTTATCCCCATCATTTTTTGACGATAAAACTGTTTGGTAAACTTCCGAAGCTTCTTTTGGGTTCAAAGTTTGATGAAAATTTGACACCTCTGATTTCTGATTTCTCTTGATCTAGTGTACAAATGGACTTGAATATGGAATGAAACATCACCTTTACAATGCGGTGCCAAACCGATAGGACCTAATCTTTATCCAATTTACTAATCACTTTCTGGATTAGCTCTCCCTCATTGGTTAACTTTCTTTTCGGAGAATCTCTCTCAACATTATTGTAAATTTCTCAACACTTTTAATGCTATATGAGAGATTTATATCAATAGAAGTTGCATAAGGAGTTTGCTACGCGTAATGTTTAACTCATATTTACTCTTATGAATGCAAGTTCGGACACAGGGAAAATGATTCTTGTTAAATAAATGCGAACTTCTTGATATTTGATGTACTGTTACGATGAAACTTTCATAAATCTACGAAACGATGATTTGATTTACAACAAATATATATTTTACTTCTCTGAATTTAGTTCTATTGAACAGAATATTGAATCCAACCATGACTAAATGTACTCAAATTTGGTTCATTACTATTTCATGCCATCAAAATTCACTTATCAATATCAAAACAATCGGGACGATTTGCAACGTGAGGGTAACATACAAGAATACATTATGTTACAGAATTTATCTCATGAAAGAGCGCATCGCATAATATCTTTGACAGTAAGAGAGAAAAAAAAAAGAATGCACTAATTAGATCAATGCATCTCTTCCAATTGAAATCAATCAATTCGCACTTATGAATCTCTCAGCTCCGCAATCTGTAAACACGTATTTAAAAATGGAACTCCTGTCAAAAATGCGCAGTAAAATAAAGGATGCTGCTGTAACTTATCAACAAGTCTCCTTTCCCTCACTATACTCCCAATCAGAATCGATTTTCCTCTCCCGAAGCAGGTGCCTCGGCACTATTAATGATTCGTCAAAACGGCAATAAGATGAGAGAGACAACCGGAATTCTGGACAAGGGAATATCGATTTGACATTTATGGGCGCCAGCTTCCAAGGACGCCTCTGTGCAACATTTTCCTGCCACGCCAGCGGCCCCGGAAGCGGAGATTCATAAGTGTTTGCGTTTCGCGGCTACCGTAGCACCTGCCTCTTCGGAGTTGCGGCCAATGGATTAGGCATGTCATGTTAGAACATGGCGATATTGGTTCCGTGCGTTGCTGATCCTGGCTTTGTGGGGATTATGGATCTTGTCATAATATACGCGCGAAGGACTTAGTAAATGCACTAGAGATTGGAAATGTTGCATAGCATTTAAGGTAATCCCCTCGAGCAGATCTTGCAACATTTCCATCTCCGTGTCATTATTGTCCGAGGTGACAGTCGATTGGGGATTTGACATTACAATGCAAGCACATGCCCGACTGTGCTATGGCTACATATCATGAATTCGTCTCACAACAGTGGTCTGATGTTAACATAATATAATTGATTTTACAGGCACTAAATGTTATGACATTTACCCAAGGTGAGCATTCGCATTACCAGCGATCAGCCTATCACACCATGAAGAGTTCAATGTCAACATTATGAAATCAAATTCTTTATTACATCAAGGCAATATACATATAAACATATATATATATATATATATATATATATACAGTGTATATATATATATATATATACTTTATAGATTATATATATATATTTATTCATATATATACTATATATATATATTTATATTTACATACATGCATACATATATACTCTGGATCCAGCTAAAGGGAGACAGTGCAGGGAAAATGTGTATTAAGCGTTGTCAGAAGTAAAGCATGGATTGAATAGCATAATTATGATACACAGTATATAGCTGAAAACGTTAAGGAGACACACATCTGTCCCCTCTCCCTTAAGGCCTATGTGTCTCCTTAATGTAGTAATTTTAAGCATGTCGTGTCTCCCCAAGGTGACAGAAAAAAAAATGTATATATACAAAATTGATGTGGTTTTTATAGATAGACAGATGAATTTATAGATGGATAGATGAAATGCGAAACATTGGTATTCATCGAGAAAAGATATAGAAAAGCTTGTAAGAATAGAAGGAGAGTGAGGACATGGATGAATTAGAATGCCAATTTGAAGACAGCAATGAGAAGATATTAATATGTTCCATGCATAACAAACGTTCACTTTTCACATCGGTGCTTGTTAAGGCATTATTTACCATTTGCAGATGAAACAAAAACCCAGCTTTGGTGTTCAAAACAGTTCTGAAATGTGCGTGCGTTATGGATAGAAACAACTAATGTAAAAAATGTTAATCAATGTAATCAATGTTAAGCATTGTTAAATATACAAAGTGTGAACAATAGTTATAATGAACTTGTTTCTAGAAGTTATGGTTTATCGAAAAAATATAGTGATATCTCCTTATATTTTAGGCTTTTATGGAAAATTTTTATATGGTAGGATATCTTGTGATACAACTGACCTACACTTTATGCATTAAATGTGATAACTCGAAAATGTTTTTAATCACTGCTCCCAATAGTAAACTTAAGGACACATAGAATGTTGTTTGAAAATAATTACCCAGCAATACTTAAACTGAGTGACCGATTTGGTTTCATAAACAACATGACTGTGATTGCATCGAGTCGAACTTATATCTATCAAAAAGTGAGACCAAAATGATCACGAGAAAATATCAGACAGACGAATCCGCACACACACACACACACACACACACACACACACACTAATACAGAATTTTTCGTGTTCTAAAGATAGTAGACAGATGAGCGTTTTTATCGAAATTCGTGTGTTGAGAATGTGTAGTATAGATAGGATAATCAAATGACAAAGAAAGAACCGCGGTGCAAAAATCGTCGTCGGTGATGTTGTTTCACACATTTTCCTGTCTTCGGAGTCACGTGCATGATGAAGAAAATTGTGAAAGAAGTTTCTTAAACAATCACTTTTTGGTGCTGTTTCTCTCTCCCTCTCCCTCTCTCTCTACATCTTTCTCTCTTTCTTTCTCCCTCTCTTTCTATCTCTTTCTTTCTCACTCTCTCTCCTTGTCTCTCTTTACTCTTCCTTTTTCTTGAAATATAGGGTGTAAAAAAAATCTCGCCGATCGAGTGCCGTCTGCCGATCTGTGCAAATATGATGTAATCCGATGCGGTACTTAAAGGCGCCTTCTCTCTCCCGCTTCCTCCTCATCTCTCTTCCCCTCCCTCTTCATTCCCTCTCTCTCTCTCTTCCTTGTTTTCTCACTCTCTTTCACACACACACACACACACACACACACACACACACACACACACACACACAGATTCTCTCATTTAATTACGTGCCATGTCTTCCCATCTCGCTTTGTCCCTTATTTTTCTCATTTTCCTTTCCGCCTTCTCTCTCCTGTGTGCGCTTCTCTTGTGCATCCCACCTCACATTCCCTCATCATTTTCTCCATCAGTTTCAGCCGAATTCTCTTCGGCTTCTTCCTCCCCCTTCCCTTCCCTACTTGGGTTTTCTGCACGCTATACAGTTTCCCGCTTTCAGTGTGTACTTTACGTGCTCGGCGGCAGCTGGCACACGATCGGGCCGAATCTTCAATTGATGAGCGATGGTCTCGCCAGGCCAGCGCGCCCCCAGAAAAGTACATACGTACACACAGAGACACACACGCACACACACACACACACACACACACACACACACACACACACACACACACACACACACACACACGAACAATCTGAGGAATGGCATAGTCGTTGGAGCTTAAACGAGGGAGGGAGATTCATTCGACAAGCTAATCGGTATCGTCGTCCAGCGCCGGACAGACACCGGATGGTGTATGCGTGAAAATCATACTTACGATGTTCCACCTATACGTGCTCATCCCTCAGGCACCCTTTAAGATGGTATTAATACTAAGAAAAAAACCAATGACAATAATGATTAACAATAATGATATCTTCGTTTTATATCTTCAAACACATCTTTTGAAATAAAGTACAAGACGTTTTCACTTGCAAAAAATATTCCTCCATTTGCTTTGCTGTTCGTTTCAATATTGCACCTCAGCCGTTCATGTATTGTACCACGCGCATGAAGTGGAACGTGATTAGAAGCCGGTACAGATAGCGCTTTACACATGCTGATGATGACTTCACCATGAATATGACGTCATAATAATTGTATAGTGCACTATATCATTGATATGATGTCACGGTCCTCGCGTCTTCAACGCAGCAAGAATCTGTTTCGTCACATGACGCTATGCACATCCAATCAGAGAACATGATTTAGTTAATGAAAGATATAGTATACAAATAATGACTGCTATGAGGGGCACAGTTAAAATTATGGGCCCGAGGTGATATCAAAACCATAACTATGCCCGAAGCGAAGCTGAGGGCATAGCTATGCACATCACCGAGGGCCTAGGCCTACATAATTTTGACTGTGCACCGAATATCAAGCTGTCATTATTTGTTTTATATACCGAAAATATAGATTGTTCTTATCTGATTGGTTTAAAGGTTACCTGAATTAAACTAAACAAGGACAGAAGCACTCGTAATCAACGCTGATCGATAGCTAGGCGGTCGTATCATTGGTGCGTACATTTTTATGAGCGATCTATGTGTACGGGGTTGCGACTGTCTCAAAACCGATTTACAGGGCACAGTAAATCATGACGTCATTTTGACCAAAAATGGGGCACAGCTATTTTCATGACTCCACTTTTAACCAATCAGATGAGAGGATATTATGTGGTATATGATAATAACTATGGTCTTATTAACCCAAGGTAGCATCAGTGCTAGCACTGATCAACCAGTGTATGGTGCCATTTCTTCTACACCTGCGGTGTAAGGTTTCCTTCGTATGACTGAGTCATAGTAAATCTCATGAGTTCAGCATTATGTTCAATGATGTACGCATCGGGCAGAAAGGCAGAAAACGAACTAAGAATCACATCTGTAAAATCTCACGAGACATACACAATACAACCGTTCCACACGGTGCTTCGATTAATAGTGAAAATGCACTGATTAAACATGTGTTCATGGTATTACATTTTACGTCTACTGTATTTCCATCATTCCACATATATCTGAAATACACTGATAGTGCTTTGCTGATATATATTACCGATAAATGTGTGCCTATGATACAAACACTATTCTTTCGCCAAATCATCAGTCAGCAGAAGCTGGTTTCTACGTAATCAGTGTCATCCACAGCAGTACAGGTCTTCATGATAACGTCACACGCTCATTTTTTACAGTGATTCTTGAATGATTAATACCAATTTTGACGCCTAAAGGCAACTCTGGATTTGTTGATCTTGTTCGATGAATATTTTGCTGTTTCCTTATTTACTCCTAGCCAACTCGTAATAGCACACGGCGACAGAACCCCTTGAGGTCGGTTGCCATGGTAGCCGCATCGTTGTAACTGATGGTGTTTCTGATAAAAGAGATGGAGCGAGAGAACTTTCTACAATGCATTCGTCCGTTCATGGGAGCACGATAGTCTAATGGCTAACACTCCTATTCTTTTGATAGTACCCTCTTGACATATACGTGTAGAAATAGTTACCTCACAATGTTGGGATAATAAAATAAAATAAAACAAGGCCCTTTGTTGGAAGAGGGGCGACATTGAAGAGGCAACACAATATTGTAATACTGCATAGGGCTTGACGCAGGGACAGAAAAATATCACATTTAAAAAACAAACAACAGAATAGGATACGCATATTTAGTACTGACAGAGAATGTATCTTAACGGCCAAACGCGTTGATATCCGACACGCAGAATCCGGTATTGTAAGAGTTTTGGAATTAAGATAAAGACCTGGTTCTCGTCATAATAGCTGAATGTCTAAAATGTGTGTGAAACAAACACACACACACACACACTCACACACGCAAATTACGAAGATCTTAAAGGCATGCAGGCCTATACGACAGCTTAAAGTTGATTAAATGAGGCCTTTACGTAAATCTCTGCCTCCTCGATAGCTGATATCGCTGTATATCGGCTCTATGCGATATGGAGAATTCATTGGCTACCTTCAGGTTTGGGATTCAATACTGTAACAGTCTAGTCTATTGTTCGTTTTATTGGTGGTGTATCCCCAACTTATCGCTTGCTAGACATATGTTCAAATGTCTGTATCTACTCTAACACGTAGTCACAATCGAAGTTGTCTGATCTCGTATTACAAAATGATACATCTGACTCTCAGGTTGAAAAAAAAATACTCTCCCGATAAACGTATACTAAGTATTTAATGAACTCATATTCGGTCGACCCAAGAGGCTCACAGTAATACGATTATCCTACTACATATATGACGCATATCATTGCAATGCAATTGAAGAAAAAAATGAACATAATAATTTTACATTCTACATCATTTCCGTATCCGGCTAATAGCTAGGTTCCTGTTGAATTTGCAATGGAGAAGAAAGAAAGAAAGAAAGAATGAAAGAAAGAAAGAAAGAAAGAAAGAAAGAAAGAAAGAAAGAAAGAAAGAAGGAAGGAAGAAGGAAAGATAGAAATAGCTTTTAGGTTTGGGGTTTTTCTTGGTGGTTGTTGTTTTGTTTTGTTCTGTGTTTTCGAGATATACATTTTCACTCGCTAACTCAAGAAGCGATATTGATGTGACGTGTAGCCACTGCATCTATAGCGCCTCGACTTAATATCAAATATCCGCACAGTCTCCGCGAGTTTGCAGCTTGGGCGATGAAATGGAAAAGGATAACCACAATCTGGTGTGCATATATATCCCAGAAAACTCACTGCCCGCGGCATCGAAAGAGTTAACTTGAAGATTGTGATTTACGCACGCGCGCAGTGTCCTTGGGTGCGTTGAGTACAGTAACTGTTATACCCCGCTAGAGGAGCGATTACCCCGATCGTTAACTCATTCCGTGGCGGTTCCATGGAGAGCGCGCGTTTTGGGTTACAAAGTTAAGTATACTCCATCTCGATTGCAGTGCGGATTAACGTCCGGACCGGATTTAGGCCTAATCCCGGGTGGATCAAGGGGCGCCCAAGATCAATGGCCCACTTCCGACAGGACATTTTTAGGAAGGAAGAGAGTAAAAGAGAAAGGAGCTATAAGAAAATATAGCAGCTAGTCAGGGATAGGGATGTCGCAATAGTGGCGTCACCAAGAAATGAGCAACTAATAGTATAATAGCCTACATACCCAGTCAATATCACAAGTCCCTTACCACATTTCATTTCTCGGCTAATTGTAAGCGGAAGAGAACTTACATTTTGGAGATTTTTTACAAGATGTATCTGATAGATTTTTCTCACTCATCCGCGCACTCTCATACCGTGACACATGAATACTGTGAAAATGAATACTATAAAAGATAATCAACGCGTGCAACATAAATCCATAAAGAATATTTCAATTTATACATTTTTGTACTCGCAATATCTGAGCACGAAACTACGTGATTCAGATGGTTTTTAAATTACCGAACGACATAGATATATATCTTTTTTTTTATGGGGAATGACGCTTTTAGGCAACCCACGGGTTTCGCTTGGAAATCCCGGCATGCACTTTGAGCAAATACAGTCGTTTGATGTCACAGTGCAATATACTTCTCTATTACTCTCACGTTGCTAAGTACCAAAACTGAGAAAAAAGGAGATTTATATGACACGAAATATTTCCCTGTGCTTTTATATGCTTCCTAGAATTTTTATTTCTCATCGAAGACTTTGGAGTGTCCAAACAAACGATTTGTAATAAAACCGTCTGCGCTAGGATTATTGTTATTGCATGATGGGTCGTCTGTTAAAGATATTGTGGTATTGTTTACCATTGGGAGCAGTGATTTAAAAAATGTTGAGATATCACATTTTATGCCTATGTGTAGGTTAGTTGTATCACAAAACATCCTACCATATAAACATTTTGAAATAAAACCTACAATATAAGGAGATATCACTATTTTTCTGAGTAAACCATAACTTTAGACGGATTAGTCTAGAGACAATCTTACTATAACTGTTCTTCACATTTTGTATGTTTATTGCTACTTATCATTGATCATAAAGATTAAAATTTCTACAGTGGTTGTTTCTATCCCTAATTCACATTTTAGAACTTTTTTGAAGCACTAAAGATGGGTATTTTGTTTCATCTGCAGATGGTAAATAATGTCTTTAAGTTTGACATCCAGCTATCTACGTAAGATCTCGAAAGAGAAGGATATTATATATATATATATATATATATATATTATATATATATATATATATATATATATATATATATATATATATATATATATATATATATATATTACGTGTGTGTGTGCGTGAGAGAGAGAGAGAGAGAGAGGGGGGGAGAGATGCGTCCCTCTGTCTTCGCTGACCTTGCGATGATATTCACTGATGATGGCTAATTTTTGACAGCTGTCTACATGTGACGAATTCTTCGCCGCCCCTATAGCGGAACAACAACAAGAGCAACAAAATACAGAAAACGTCTTGATGATAATAATTATCTGATTAAACACTATCTCATAGATTAGGTCAATAAGACGTTCAAAGCCGCTCATTAATCAGACATTTTCCCCTCCGTCAGTATTATAGCAGGCCTTTGGGTCTTCTCAATCCATTCTATTAAGGACGCTCATGATTAAGTAACAAGGTTCGGATGAGGTAATTGAATTCTCATCCTCCCGAAGGTCCTGCCCCCTGGAAGCAGTCAAGAGGGATTACACTTGCCCGTCTGCATGTTAACGATCTCTGCTATTATAAAGCGGTATAAAGCACCAACGTGATTCCAGCAAGCGGCCTCTAATAGCAGGCGTTCAGTGCGACCGGTATCGCAGCTTCGTCGAGTTTGAAGAGCGTGATGCGGGCGGGATGGCGTACCAGCGAGTTGACTCGCTAAATCTCGAGCTAAAATGGGTCACATTTTATTTTTCTTCTTTGTGATTGATGTTAATTAGCCCAATGGTATTTGCAAAGTCAGTCTTCTTCTCTCTCCATCTCTTTCTTTGGTCTTTTGTTTTGCGTTACAAATTATTAATGTTATGATGGACAAATTACGATCAATTCTGACAACCGACACTTGTTATGATAATGAATGTACGTACAAAATGTTTACAGAAGACGAGCAACTATCACATGGAAGACGGGATGCGCTAAATGTACTGGGTAAAAATTGAAATCCAGTATATAGCATAAGCCATATAATCATTTTGAAATATACAGTTCCAGTTTGTGTGACTTAGTCGATCGAGTTAAAAAAAAAAAGAAGAAGAAAAGTGTGGGAAGGGGAAGGTATAGGGAGGGATCGCAAATCTCTTGGCTGGGAGACCTGAAGATAGACTTTTTAGCCAGCACTCTCTTCCGCCAACAACCTGCAATTATGACGTCAAGTATGGTGGCCGTAACTAAGACAGAGCTGAGACCTTTCTCAGACAAGTTGCGGGCACAGAAACGCACCAGCAGTATTGGCGCGAAGAAATTCACGACGCAGGACCTGCAGTTTGTGTGGGTTTGAGTATCTAATGCATTTATGATGACTATAATGTGAATTGAATGACAGTAATGATAATGATGATAATAATAATAATAATAATAATAATAATAATAATAACAATAATAATAATAATAATAATAATAATGATAATAATGATAATAATAATGATAATAACTTTTTAAACAACGTGAATTCTACCTCTTTCCCCCCCCCTCCCCCTTTTTTTTTAAATAAGATTTATGGCGACCAGCAGGGTATATTGTTAACCTCTGGAAGATAGCTGGGACAAGGTCTGGCGCGGCAGGACTTGCTTGCAGCAGGAATAGAGCGATAAGAGGCGCTTCGAGGAAAAGGGAATTATACAACGTAATAGTGCATCAATCCACATTCACGGCTCCGAATAACGCCACCTGCGCCCACGAACAACCGGAAGTACTTTCCACTTTCCCTTTGCTCCTGCCCCAGTTGTTTGAATTGGGAAGTCTGACGGTTTCATAAACATTTCATAAATTTGTTGGAAGCAATTCGTTAGACCACTGTGTATCGACGGAAACCCACCAAACAAATCAAGACAGAAACGATCCAAAGAAACCGGCACGACGGCGGAGTCGGTTTAATGCGTACATGCGTACATCAATTGCGGAAAGAACGTTATGTGTTTCATCAAACATTATATCAAAAACATATATACACTGAAGGAACTGGCACGACGGAGTCTGGATTACAGGATTACATTAAATTTTTTAATCACTTACAGAAAGAGGGTTTCGTGTTTCGCCTGAAACAGTCGTCCTTCTACATTACAACATAACCTCTCCCTGCCAACAACTTTACTTGTGGAATTACGACAGCACAAAATATGACGGTACCACGGACTGCACACACGTTTCCGTTTGATTGGAAAGTCAGAATATTTATAGTCGTGCTTAGAGGTCATGCATTTTCTCACACACACCACTTCGCGCTGTTCTGATGTACCTTTTCCTGTCTGCGCACGACCCTTGTCACTCTGCCTGTGCCAGTCTGTGGAAACGCCATGAAATTTTCATAACTTTCAATATCAATCATGCTTATTTGTCGAATAAACAAAATGATATGCAGAATCAGAATCGCATGGATTGAATGTGAATTCTTTCGTGATCACGCAAAGCACAATTTCCAAGTACTTCTACAGGAAGTAAGGGAACGTGACTTTCATTCAGAATGTCTACAATACAGAATATGAACACTGCCACTTGTAAAAGTCACGTGATGTCGTGTTAAGAACGCAAAAACAAAACTTAGCCTTTCGATCACGGTTTTTACACAGCTGATGCTGTGGAAGATTGCCTGTCTTTTGCTTCTTAATTCAAAAGAAGAGGAGGGGAAATCAGAAAGAATCTCTGAGAGTCACGTGACTATGGAGAGATTGATTTCGTATCGCTACAATCCTGCCATCCTCTAACGCGATAAGGACACAAAGAAAGAAACAGATATGAATGAAATAAATTGAAGGATTGCCGTGCTTGACTCGACTTGACTGTGACGAAATTTTCGCGATATCTGCAGCGCGCGTCGACTTATGCGGCGATCGAGAGAGGGTGGGGAAAAGTCATAAGCTTTGGACGAACTTGATCGAGATACACCAAGGAATCAGCAGTGTCATCAGTCAGACTCGGGGCTATCAGACGGGAGAAGGTCGCCACGCGCAACGAAACGCACAGGGTCGTTTCACGGAGGGAGTACATCAGAGTGCGTCACCCGGGAGGCACGGGCAGTCCCAAAGTCTCCGGGGTACGACGTCAGCGATTGCGTCACTGCCCAAAACAAACCTGCGAATCGATGAATGTATGATCGACCAAAATGGTGCACTGGCTCGAAGGCGTCAACTGTGCGATCGGGAGAGAAATGTCACACAGCTGATCGTCTCCAGGTTTTGCCAGGGATTAGAAATCACCTCTAGCGACATTCCTATATTTGGTCCATCAAACAGACATTTTTTTTTCCTGTTTTTACGCTCTACTAACTTCCTTTACTGGTTTCCGTTCTTTGAAATAACATCATCCTATATAACACGTCAGGAACAAGGCAAGTTGCTCGAGGTAGCAACGTGGTGGGTGGAAGTGAAAACCAAAAGAAAAACCATCGAAAACTTCCTATCTCGAAAAGAGGCGATAGGGCACAATCACTGAATACACTCGCAGAAAGCAGATTATTCACTATATGGCAGAATGTGAGGAGAAACATACTAGTATCTTTCAGGGCCACATTTTCATTCAATGACGCTGGGGCAACCGTCTTAATCGATTACGTTGCTGACATGTCTTACATGACACTGAGTTCACTCAAACAAACTTGAACCAATACGGACGAGTAGTGCTCCATATCTGGGAGAATGTGTTCATTTCAAATACATCCTGTAGAAACGCATCGCACTCACAATTAGAAGCCATAAGGATGTTTTACACCCTTATAGTCATGGTGCGACCAGGGGACATTTCATGAAGCGTTTTGTCAGATATTTCGTCTGACAAACTGTTAAAAGCTACTGAAATTCTTGCATCTGATTGGCTGACAGCAAATTTGTCCGACAAAGTTGTCGGACAAAATGCTTCATGAAATGCCCCCCCCCCTAGATTATCCTGATCATTGTGATCATAACTTTTGCTTTTACCTTACATTTATTTTGCACAAAAAAGGAACAATAGTACCTTTTTAATTTTGCCCTTGTTTATTTTTATCAGGTTTGTAATGTTTTTTTTTTCTCTGTTGTTGTTAGTGTTAATCTGATCCGTTGATTTGGTATTCTCAGAAGTACCTTTTCCGTTTAAAGGGCAGCGACCCAAGAGGCGGGCTTCCTCATCATGAAGAGTTTCCTCCTCCGCATTATTAATGAGTCGTTTGTAAGGCAAACGTTAAACGGCAATAATCGCTTCCACCTTGTTATTAATGCGATAAAGCAGTAATGCGACTGCCGCGCGAACGGCTGAAATCCGCTAAACCTTGGCTAAACCTTCCGATATTACTGCTTTGTGTACATCGAGGATGTCTGAAATCGATTTGTGAGCGGGCAGGCGATGTGCGGCTTGAATAGAATCGTTATGACTGATCTCCCCCGCGGTATGTTTTGGCTGCATACATATATTTCTGTCTGTCAGACGGACCACTCCACGCAGTCCCAGCCTAAACTATCATTGGCTTTAGGATGTATGGCTCAACGAACTGAGCACTTCACGGAAAACAATACCTCTATGATGTGCTCATCACAGAAATGACCGCGTTTATTTCTGCATTATTTCAGGAGTCCCGTACACAGTGAAAACACACACTGATCTATAATTAGCATGTTCACTATGTTATTATTTTCTCTCTCGAGTCCTCGCTGGACTTTTGACTTTGGTAATGAACTTACTGTCCCATATAAGAGGCTCTAGTCTGCTATTAAATTCCTATAGTTTAGCCACAAGTTCCATACATGCCTCTTATCTTGGCAGACAATCAGAGGGTCGTGTCTTGTCTTGTGGTTTACCCATAAAAGGCACTGGGCCGTAATGACATTATTTTGATGAATATAAAGATCAAAATTAGCGAGGAAGAAAATACAACGTGTATACAGTGTTATTGAGAGTTGAAATATTTCGTATCTTATACATACGTCTGTTCAGTTCTGGGATTCGCATGAATAGGGGTAAACTCACGATTGATGAACAACTATCCGAGCTATTAGTGTTTGTGGCTTTTATGTTGTTGTTGTTATTTTTTAGAAAGGAAGAGATGCAGGCATTACTAATAAATTACTGTTTGCAACACGTAATGTCTCCACTGGCAGATTAGTGAGACTATTCCACTTCTTTTGGATATAGGCCTACACTTCTTTGTTAGTATTTTCCCCTGTATTGGCTGAAGAGACTATATTACGTAAAACAGGGCTACTGTTCGACATGCATTGTGGTGATTTTTCATACATAATCGTATTGGTTATTTGTTTCTATGTCTTTCAATGTGTTAAAAGGCGTATGATATGTCAAAGAGAGAGGGAGAGGAGGGGGAGGGAAAGAGAGAGAGAGAGAGGGGGGGAGAGAAAGGAGGAAGAAGGAGAAGAGGTGGAGAGAAAAAATGGGTCAGTTTAGCTGCAATCTGTTCCTCTAGCATTGACGTCACTTATCTACAGTTGTCATTGACCTGTCGCACAATTATCTCTTCATCTAGATTTCTGTACATGGTTATCATGTGCTTATCCTGGCCTTAAAGCCGCACTACGGGTTTTTTTTTTTTATTGAATACTCAAATAGGCGTATTGGAATTACACGAGCACATAAAATCTGCGTGGAGCTCATGCTTTGAAATTCAAAGCTATTGCCGTTTTGGGACTTGAGCAAGGTTTTAGATGTTTACTTCAATTTCAACTCGTACTCTCAAGACTATAAAGAAGTGCATGAAAATTCGTATAAGTAATAAATCCAAATGAGAAAAATAAATCATATGCAGTTTCACTTTAAAATGACAGTAAGATATATGTAATAAGAGCTGATGTTGTGACTTCATAAGGCTGAACAAGGTTCTTATTTTATTTCCTTCAGAGATAACATGCAAAGTATCTTGGGAGAGGTGGTCTATAGGCCAAGGACACTGCAGATCCTAAAGATGTACGGCAGTTATCTCTTGAACACCAGTTTTATATTGTATATTTATGTATTAATGTAAAATTAAGTAAAAGTAAATATCATATTTCTACGTATTAATGCGCTTAGAAACGTCAGTACTAAGCGCTACATAAGTGTTATTTGTTATCATCATTATGATTATCATTCTTATTATTATTATTATTATTATTATTATCATTATTATTATTATCATTCTTATTATTATTATTATTATTATTATTATTATTATCATTATTATTATCATTATTATTATTATCATTATCATTATTACTACGAGGATGATGATGATAATGATGATGATTATGGTTATGATGATGATAATTATGATGAAGACGACGCTGATGATGATGATAATAATACCCGTAATTACCACAAATATCATCATCATAGTTATCGTCCTGAAGATGATCAGGATTACTATTATTAGTTTTATTACTATTATCAACATTCACGTTTCTATTATATCACTGCAATAATCATTGTGTTTGTTACCATAAATGTTGCTATTATAATTGTCGTCATCATTGTTCTCATCATAGTTGTTGTTTGAATGACCTCAAACTTCGGATTCGGATGGCATAATATCCAACGTCTGAAACGCCAGACTAATGAGTGCAAGGAGATGCGGAGCAAGGGCAGACCGGTGCTCCGTCCCTTTGAATGACGAGAGAACATCCAAACTCCGTGACTCCCCTTTCCTCCGCCCTTCTCCTGCCTATACGGTTTCCTACCAGGCATCCCAGCTATGCTGTTTATGCGAGCCACATCTTTTGCTGGTTGTCTGGCTGATGCCCTATAACCAGAACTGTGCACTGATGACGATGATGACGATACGGAGAGGCGAGATGCGGGCGGAGGTCGTCCGCCATTGTCATTGTCATCTCGATTCTCTCCTTAATGGATGTTGCTCCCCGTGCTTTTTCCGAAAGCTTCAGCCATCATTTTCTCAGCAATCATTGCAGAGGCAATGGCCTTTAAACCGAGTTAATGCGACATTGTGAACGGCTTCTTCTCTGAAAAGATGATGGGGAAAACTTTCCAAGTATTGTGTCATCCGAATCCTTTTATCAAGCATGCATAAGGCAGTACGAGCAGATGGCTCTGTTATTGGGTAAAAGAGATATGCGATGGGTATGTATATTACAAATGTGTTCAGCAGTAGAATGGCAAAACAGCATTTCAGAGAAAGTGTATAGCCAAGAAACAATCATTTCGACATAGTGTTGAGATTCTCAAATTGAGAGAGAGAGAGAGATGGGCAGGGAATCATAAAAGCAGGCCAATTGCATTAACCAGTCGCCTTGTGTATTAATGTCCCTCGCATCGCTCTAATCGCGTTCTTAACTTTTTATATGCCAGAGACTTTAAACGGTGAGTGCAATGCTATGGGATCTCTTGTGCGAATCGGCGCTCAAAACACACAAAGGGTTAAATGACGTTGCTACAGAGACGGGATGATGGCGGCTGGGCCGCGGATGTTGGATGTCATTATAAAATGATAAAGATAATAATAATGATCCTGGTATTAAAGCCGTCTTTCCGACAGGGAGACGCGAATCCCTCCCCAAAACCATCAATATTAATACCGCTCTACTTTATATTTCGAACAAAAGGCACAGCTTGGGAAAAGGGGGCTCACACAAAACGAGCTTTGCTCTTCAATTGTATGAGTGGTAATCATCAATCAGCGAAACCAATTACAGCACACAATAACATATTACATACCGCTGATACTCCTACTTAATTGGTTGAGCAACCAACAATCAATGTCAATCTCGGTGTATCAACAAAAAGATTGTGCGTGGCCCGTTTACCTTTACACACTCCTGAGAGATAAGAGAAGTTACCCGCCGCACGAATTATCGGCGAACTTTTGCGTGCGAAATTACATGACAGACGTCATTCGTATTCATGAGTTTAAACAGCAAGACGTATCGACATCACCTTTGTACGGGCAATGCATATACCACCTGAAAAGGAGATACTTAGTACGACTTACTACGAGACGACACATCTCTGGTGAGTTCTGTATTCAAATGAACGGGCAGAAATTCTCTTAACCAGTGATTTTACTGCAGATATCGGATTATGCAGGGATTATGGGCCATGATAGCGGCGCCCCTCCCCCAAGCTACAATATAAAGGCAGCTACCGTGTTATATGTGATTTCTACCAGGGAGGACTTGAATATGCAGATTTTATTGATCGGATCTCGTTGCATCATCGCGAATTATCTGAGGGTAATTACGCAAAGTAAGGTCGTGTAATCACAAGATTTAACCCGGGGATTAAACATAAAAAAAAAAACACACACACACACGCACACACACACACACACACACACACACACACACACACACACACACACACACAAGAAGAAGCAAGACGCAAAGAAATCGCAAGAGAGGTTTACTCAAATGGCGGTCGGAGAATTACGTAAACTCCATAGGTGTGTGCGATCGTGTGTGCGATCCATGGTACGATTAACCGCACCGGTGGTGAAAGAAACAGTATCGGGGATGTTTTTAGAAGTGTATAGCTTCGAGCCTTTTTCAACGCCTTGCCGCGCCCCTTGCTGCGTCTACTGCTCACCCTCCGGGGCCGTGTCATATGGCGGCTGTGAAGTCATCAGTCCCACCAATCTTCATTTCCTAATATAAATGACATATGATGGCGGAGGGTAACAGGTACTATACATCGTATCACGTCAGAGTCGCCTCACGAGCATGTCTGTACGACCATGGATGTATATAGCTTTTCTACCTCCATGGTACGACTTATCGAACGCATTGCTGCATTCTGAACACGGTACAGCAAATACTATTAAGACTGCACGCCATGTAGATTAGTCCATTGCTGTTGCCGCCCCCCCCCCCCCCCCGTCAGTTAGCCCAAATTTGCAAGAACTATCATCGTTGGGTCCCTGACTATACTTTGACATTCAAGATTACGAAATGGAATCCTATCTGGTAAACGTATCACGATATTCAGGGTCACAGTCAGGAGGATCAATCAATACACCGGTCAAATAATCATTAAAATTTTGTCTGTTTAGAATCACGACCAAGTCTAAAGACAAAGAGAGAGAGAAAAAGAAAACATCACTGCAAGCACTCTTTAACTGATCATTATTGGAAATAAGAATTGGGTAGCTTGTAACAACATCTAACGCAGTCTCTACAATTCTCTTGCTGTCAAAAGCAAAAAAAAAAAAGCAAAATGCATGCAAGTGTGTGTGTTCAATAATGAGGACTTGCAAGACTTTGTCAGTTTTTTTGCACTAAAACTGTGGTAGACATCGAAAATCTCAGCAGTCAGTTCGTTACGTATTGATTACGTAAGAAATCGCTTCTATTGACCTCATAAAGATAAAGAAAAACTGTGGCCTAGAGTTTAACAACTTCTATTTTGGGTTTAAAGAAGCTATACCTGGATATTGGCTGAGTCCGTCAAGAGGACAATTGATACTGTAAAAACGGGGGCAATATGAATAAGCCTTGTTCAATAGTTATGTATTATACACCCTCTCACGAATAATGATAAACGCAATCTGATATCACTCTTTTCATTGTCAAAAGAGGATACTTGGCTTTATTTCAGGATGATTTCGTTGTAATGGTTTTGGAGAGGTGTCTTTTCCGATTTTTTGTTCATGTTGAGTTTCATGAGAGCTGGGAAATGTAGATAACATCGCTATCTCACCAGCATAACAATTGATTATGCCATCGAATGTTTAGTTTCAGTATCATATTGGATTTTTTTTTCTAGCGCTTCTTTAAGTGATGAATAATACCTCGCGTGTTGTGATCAACATGCATTGCCAGCGTCAAGTCAGTAAGAGGGAACACCACTCCAAGTTCGCATTGATATTGATGCACAAAGTAAAAACTACAGATTGAAACGAGAAAAAAAAAAAAGAAAGTCATGGTAATTCAGATTTCTCATTAGTTTTCCTTAAAGGGACTGTACAGTACTGGTTGAGGTAGGGGTTCATGTTTTGAACATTCCTAAGTGAGATAATGAAAAGCCTCTTATGAAATATGAAAGAGCATGTAATTTTAAGAAGGATTCAACGTTTATTTGATGAAAATTGGTTTTCAAATGGCTGAGATATCCCAAAAAGTGCTAATAATAAAAGGCGACATGCCCCAACTTTATCAGTATCTCTTTGTTTCACCTTGTTTTTGGATATCTCGGCCATTTCAAAACCGATTTTCATCAAATAAACTTCTGATGCCCCTTAGAACTGCATGCTCTTTGACATCTCATAGAGTGGTTTCTGAATATCTCACAAAACGTTAAAAGCTAAATCTTCACCTCGACCAGAACTGTACACACCCTTTAAAGACGTGTTGTCAGGCATGCCTCTGACGGAAATTTAGATGATATAATCTTTCATGGTAGACCATTCTCGAGCTGCTATGGTTTAGCATTGGTGACTTTATAGAAGGGGAGTTTTTTGTTGTTGTTATTGTAAAAAAAAACAACTAAAAAAAAACTAATAATCCTTCGGCGGCCATGACAGCATATCTTCATCTAATTTGCAGAGATCTGTAAACTAACCATCTCACTATTTTGTGAAAAACGTCTGGAATTTTAAAATTCAAAGATGTTCATAGTTATGTGACCATATAAGAGCACAGATAATCATATTGTCTCGCGAAGAAAATAGCAGGTACGATTTTTTTTTTCGTGAGACAAACGATTATCTGTACCCCTATAGCTTCATAGAATTCATCGCAATAGTCAACGCCTTCATAAGTGTTAGTATTTGTTTAGTGCCACACTATTCTGTTAGTCTGCTCTTACTCTCTTTTTTATTAGAACTATTTAAAAGGGTTGAGTTTCCCTGTGATAATAACGTCCAAAAATCTCAGTTAAAGCGCGTACATGAGGCATGTGGGAGAATCTATTGTCGAAGCATAAAGCGTCACGAAGGTTGTATCACATTCTGTATTCTCTTTCTGTCACTTGGCTCTAGGAGCACATGGCATGACAATTAATAATCAGCTCATAATTACGACAATCGAGCGCATCAATATTATCTCAAGCACCGGAGCACAGATCGACTTTCTAATGAGGGCGCGGGCACCGCGCCCGTTCTCACATCATCATGCTCAGCTATTCAAATCTCATCCTCAGTCAAGGACTGTCTATAGGACCCCCCCCCCCCCCACAAACACACAGTCTGCAAGTCTGTCTGTCTGTCTCTCTCTTTCATCATGGTTGTCTCAGTATTTGGAATGAAGCAACGCAATTTAGAGAATTTGGCAGTGAATGATTATCATACAGCATACATATAAATTATATAAAACACGGGTATCTCTCAGGACCCCATTTCATAAAAGTGGATATTATGATGGCGAGCCTTGTTGGAATGGCAATCGTCATAGTGACGACAAGAATCCAGCTTCCTGATTGGATGCTGCCGTGGGAAGCTGTCTTTCCGGCAAGAGTTGCTATCCTATCTTTTATGAAATTGGCCCCAGATCTTGCCAGCAGAACGCTACTACAAGGAGTCTATCTATCAATCCACCGCGAAGTGTTCTTTCTGTATTAAACAAAGATGTACGCCAAAGTCTTTCTTCGGCGTCTGTTCACTGCTGGCGTGCATGTGTTGGCGTCTTTACTGGTCTCGGTTGCACGATGTCGCCATTTCGTAGGATGGCGTATACACAGTCCCGCAAATCAAACAGCTTTACACATAACATGCAGTCATGCAGTTCCCTTCCTCCCTTAGCTCCCCCCCCCCCCCCTCTCTCTCTCTCTCTCTCTCTCTTTCCCCAGTTTTTCTTTCCATACATGTATCAAGAAATTCACATCAGCTTCTCTTTTACTGAAGCCAAACTCACATATTTTCTACACACAACACACACACACACACACACACAAACACACACACACACACACACACAAATAGGTGTACAGTTAGTAATTTCTCTGTTGTGAACGGCATCCGTAAAATCTTTCATACCTTGTACTTAATATAGAATCACTGTCACATTTGACATCAATGGTAGATTTAAAACGAAAAGTTTTCATCACGTGTCTTCCGCACCTTGACGACTTGTAGTAATAAGCACCAAAATAAAAAAAGAGAGAAAAAATAGGAGAATATCAGTTTTCTACTTCTCAGTGCGTCATCGTCTGTAAGCGACATCAAACACCTCTCAAACTGACTCCCATTATAGTACGAGGGGTACAGCGGGTGTAGAGTTCCGGACCATCTGCTGGCTTGATATCCGAGATGAGAGCCTTACCCTTTAGTACGTTTTAAAACTGTGTATTTCAGAGATCCACAAAATTAATTTTTGCCATCATTATCAACGATTTGGTATCTAAAAACTGCACTAACCTCACGACTGTCCTAATAGGAGCTGGACCTGAAGTATATATTCCACTCCATTATTCACGTTGACATTAATGACTATAGTTGAATCAAGCAAAGTTATGGAAAGCTAAGGAATTTCGAAACTTAATTTTTTTTTTCTGTCTCAACCATACATTGAGTTAAATGAAATGGCGATGTTCTCGCCTCACAATCCTCAAAAGTAGTTTGCAGTTACAGATTTAAAAACCATGTCTTTTGTTGGTCTGCTCTATAGACAGCAACTATACAGCCACCCTCTTCCCATTTCCATTGAAGTAATGTAAGCCTTTTCCATTTAAGTCATCATTGTTCGTTTATAATAATACAATACATGACGTTAATCTGATGCGAAGGATGCCAGATTTTCTTTGATTTGCAGGTAAACAGGAGATTTAGAGAAGATTCGTGTGGACACAAATGGGTGACTTGTGAGGTCGTTACGTCATCACATTATCTAATTTGCATATACCATGTGATCGGAAGCAAATATCATTGTTGAGTGAAATCACGGGGAACTTGAAGGTCTCATATCGAATCGATTTGAATAATAATTTGTTCAACGTGGCTGCCATATAGGGAAGCACTGAAATGCTTTGTAAGCCAGCAACCACGGGGATTAACGGCTCAAAGTCCCAAATCGAAGGATCGTATCAAACCTAATTGCGATTATAAAGTGTCTCTTCCCTGGACACAAGCACTGCTGACAGGGGACTCGGACTTCGGACCTCATGATTACAAGCCCCTGGGCTTATCCACGGAGCTACAGCAGTACTTTATGACTCCATCTCTGCTGGATAGAACACAGTGTCCCACAGTGTGAAACACATTGTCAAACACAGTGTGAAATCACTCCACACTGTTCCAATTTTAACATTGTGAACGCAATGTGAATCATCAATTAACAGAACATTACTATGTGAAAATCGTCTTCACGCTGTTAAATTCACATAGTCGACCATGTGGACAGATTGTGAACACACTAAATAAGTCACTGTATTCTTTCAAGCAGGGATAACACGTCCGCGTTTGATAAAAACTTCCACATTTTTGAAGATCGCTTAAAGGTGTCATTATGAAAAATGATAGTTAAAAAAAAAAGATATGCCACGTCTCATAGCTGCTACTATTTATGAGAAAGGATGGCTAAGGGCTGTAACGTTTATACCAGCAAGAAATATCCCCTGGCTCATTATTAGGCACTACAGTTTTCTTTTTGAAATACCTTGGGGAAAAAACATGATTCACACCATCAGAATGACGTCTGTCTAGCTCAAAATAGAGGTGTGAGTGTGGAGCCGTTTTTTTCTGATGGCTGGCTCAATGTGTCGTAAAATACAATTTGAATTCAAAATGACTGCATGCAGCCTTGTCGGGATTTTCCTTTTTTCCAACATAAAGATCAGAATGATGGTTCAAGGCAAAGCGTCTTTCGTTTTACCGCAAGTAGACTCTCTCAGGGATATACTGTTTATGACTGGCTATTGTGTAAACACATTTTTGGGGTGTGCAATGTATGTTATCTCTGTAATTGATTCAAAGCATACACAAAACACAAATACACAACACACACACAGATTGTGTGTGTGCAATATATATGTTATCTCTAAATGATTAAAACAAACACAAAACACAATTACACAGTACACCCCCACTTACACACACACACACACACACACACATATATATATATATATATATATATATATACGCACACACACATTATAGCATGATTTGAGCAGTGCAACCCCTATGATGACTAATAGAGCTAATAGAGCAAACACAACCACAACATTCAATGCACTGACAAAGAAAGGGGGACGTCCACTGTAACGTCACATCAGCACATAGCAATGAATGGTGTGGGGTTTTTCTATATACTGACTCATGCAGAGAACTGCTCTGAGCAGTAAATATGAATTGCAAAACGAAATCCAACGAGCATTACCAATTCCCACACGTCATACTCTAGCAGGTCTGATCTGTAGTTAGGCACAATACAGTATGTCCCCCAAAAAAATTGCAATCGGATTTTTTTTTTTTTTTTTTGGAATGGGGTTTTCTGTAAGATGTGGGCAATGAGTTATAGTTTCATACCCTGAAATTGTGTTTGGATTGATTCACTATTTTTAAAGTTATCGTTGCGGAGGGTACCGTTGTAATTTTTGGGGGGACATATATCGTGATGCGTTTATTATAGCCACGATCTTTGGAGTGTATGCACGCAGATGGTATGAAGGTGTAAACGGAGTGCTACAATTTCAAAAGATGGTATCGCAGCTGTAGATTCAATTCAATTCAAATCAGTTCAATGTTGTAATCAATCAAAGGTTTGAATGTCTCATGCAACAATATGAACTGTTATTGATGTGAACACGACAGGGGTAATCGACAAACCGGATATATAGCATGTCTTCGTTTCGTCCTAAAATAGAGAATTACTAACGCTGGAATGAACACATAGAAATTTGCTTAGAAATTACGCGATGCGAATCCAGGATAAAAACTATTTAACCAAGAAGAGGACGCTGCATGCATATTGTGTCTTTCCGAAGAAATCCCATACAATAAAAACCAAAAGTGATACCTGCTCCAGTTAAGCAGCAATTTCCGCACACCTTCCTCACACTCCCTATATTAAAACATTCACGCACTAGCCTTCCTATCACAGAATGCAACAACAACAAAACAAAGATCAAAGATACAACCCGTAACCAAATGAGTTTATGACGTCCTACTTAATCCAAAAACAATCACAAAAAACAACAAAAATGGCCACTTCACAATACTGACCGGCAAAGGCCCCGACATGGCCTCATCAGCATTTCGTCATGTTTGATTTTCAGCGAATGATGCTTCAAAAATCACATGGATGAAGATAATATATCCGCAACCCCTCAACAAACTGTTTCGAGGATCAGAAGGGTCAACCGTTAAAAATGAGTCGTTGCAGACGACCATGAAGGAGGAGGCTACATGGTTACCAAGGTGACGGAGTTCATGGTCACGTGACTATGTACAATTAACAAGAAAAATAATCGTAACACAATGGGAAAATTTGTTGCAGTAAGGCAGGGTATTTATTTCAAAGACGTTGCTCATGTTTTATTCTGTTGATTAGATATCAGGTGGGTTACAGGGTTGCGAGATTGCGTCCAAGGACAAGAGAAAAGGATATGAGCATTCAGTTGTGTGTATAGGCCTATATTTATAATATACATGTGCATGTATGTGTGCGTGCATGTAACATAATATCATGCATGTTGGGTTTTTTGTGGGGATGATGGGGGACAATATTTATTCATTAAGTTTTTTTATATTTCTTTCGGGAATTTATGTTTGAACGTTATACCAAGATAAGTCTTTCGTTTACTGATCTTTTGATCGTTTTTAACCATCCCATCTTTCAATTCAAAACTGTGCATGGGCTGATTAAAGATCATCCCTTGCAAACCAGTTACATACACGTGTCTGTTGATTTGTTGCATATGTGTAATCATTTTTTTTCTTCAAATGTCATCCTATAGGTTTTGTACGACCCTCCATGGATATAATGATGTTGCCTTGCTCCACTTTCTCGTTTTATAACTGAAACTACAGAAGAGATCAGCCCTCGGTTGAGGTTTTACAGTTTTCTTGTGAGGTATATACATTACAGTGAAGATCAGGTTACTTCAGATGGTCGATTACGCCAAAGTCAACAGCACGCACGATTATTCACACGCACATGCTATAGTGTGAATGACACAGGTAACACTCTTGACTGTGCAGAAATGCTGTGTACCAGTACATCTTTTTTAATCTGTCACGCGCGAATAATGATATGATCATGAACATAGAGGGAGCTTCGCGCGGGGGGGGGGGGGGGAGAGGTGGGGGAGGGGTACAAGCAGTTTAATCCCTGTTGATGTGCTATAAGTGGCAACACATAAAAGCAAACATAGTACAAATTTTCCAACGTGCAGATTTTTAATATTTTACAGCTATATGCTTTGCCCCAAAATGACATGTCTTTTCACGCACAGTTCTATAGTATACAAATGCGCAGTATATATCAAGCGCACATTATTATCACGAAGACCACTGAATATAAAGCAAGGCAACGAGCCGTCCTTTTTGACCTACTGAGAGTAAACAATGATGTATTGACGCAGTAAACTGTAAACAACTGAATAAACAGCTTCCCTAGTCATTAGAAATGCGCATGCTTAGTGTGTGGGTTTTTGTTGTTGTTGTTGTTGTTTGACAGTCAGCACAGATTAATTATGTTTACATTAAAGGTAAGTACAGTAAAAGCAAAAACAATCTGAATCAGGGCGAAAAGAACAGAAGAAAAGAAACACCAACAGAAGATTGTATAAAACTAGAGCAGAATGATGACCAGGCCACGCAGACAGACACACACAGACAGATAGAGATCGAAAGAAGTGCGGGTTTCTGCTCATGGCGTTCTTTACAGCGCGCTGCCCTTGGATTTGAGGAGAAAGTGTTAGCTGAGTGACGCAATAAAAGTTACGAAGGAGATCACGAAACTCGTCTTGTCCATTTGACCCCCTTTCACACACGAGATCGCCCGAAGTAGTAACTGACGTATTGTATTGGAATCGCAGGGGACCGCGCGCGAGCAACGCTGAACCTGAAACAACAAACACGCCCCTTCCTCTCATACACAACACACAGAGTGTATACAATGAAACACCAGGTCAGAACGCACTCAACTCTGGACAATTCGTGTTATCATAGTCCCGAGGTCAGACAAAACTCCGTCTGGCATTGTTGAGACTGGAAGTATAATCTATAGATACCGAAATAGCAGAGTTCACAGAATCATTTCTTCTGAAAACAATCAATATCCAACACACTCATGTTATCATATTTATACATAAACACACTGGTCAGGAGACATGCAATTCTTTTCATCATTTTTCTCCTATAGTATACATATAGAGCACATACACACATACATACATACACACATACATACATATGAACATACAATAGACATAACACATTGATAGGCATATATGATATCAATGTCTGTACCGCAAGGACAGTAGTAAAAACTTGTATCATTGTTGCATTGTATACCTGCTCTCTGACCTACTTTCATTCATTCGGATGCATGCACTTTTTAAAAACAGGCTGCTATAATAGGCCTATGACCATGTAGTAGTTCAACCGGCCACAACATGCACGATTGACAGAAGTTTATATGAATCTTCGGTGAGTCCAAATACAGCGACAAGAAATGATTGATAACATGCACAGTTCCTTGTAAAATGAACTTCAAAGCTGCGTTTTAAATGCTATGGACTGCCACTTCTACGCGAAGCGGACAAACTCAGAGTGAACAGTGGCCATTTACAAACAAGCTACGTACGTTATCTATACACATGTACCAAACAATGGTCTGCAAAAGCCAGGAGGTCTCTCTCGAACCTCCCCCCCCTCCCCCCCCCCCCCCCGGGTCGTCGGATGACTAAATTTGAAGGGGGTGTTCCCGTCAAGACAGACAAAACATGCATGACTCCGCACCGTTTCTAAGAAGTTAGTCGCTTGGAGAATTTCTATTGTGTATGAGTTGAGGTTAGGTATGTTTGTTTATCTATTTCTTTGCTTATTTTGAATGGGATGCAAAGAAAGAGGGGTTATGTAGGGAAAAGACGAGCTGCTGTTTTCTATGATAAATGACTTCTTCTCTCCTTGCAATGACGATCAGTTATTTCGCTTTTAAAAGGTTGGATCCTTCTTTACATCCTATGGTGCCAAATACCGCACAAACTATCTTATTTGGACCTTGCGAAGAAGAGCTATTGTTGGCATAAATACCCGTTGTTTACTTTTTCGCAAAGGCAGATTCTAGAACTCCCTCTTCAAGTGTGATTACCCTCATTTCATTGATGTCATGGTTGCTATATCCTCTCGTATAACAACTTATATCCAAACCGACTCTATAGGAACATGCTATTATTCGAAGATCGATTGTTTTCGGTTTCTCTCGCGTTCCATAGCCACTTCCTTTTACAGGCGGTCACGTCTAATGCATTTTTGCCTCAATATAATGTCCTCCTTACAAGGCTGAGGAGGAGGAGGGGGGAATGTCAAACGTGTGGCGCTCATTTTCAATATGAGTGGTCATCAATTATTCGGATCAATTGTCGCATAGCACGCTCCACCGAGTTCTCACACTTCCGAGCACCACACACACACACACGCAGCTCACTTTCAAGTCGAGGACCCTGACTAAGGCGAGAGGAACGCAGGAGCTGCGGCTCTCGTGATCGCCATAGTTCCGTACCCTCTCACAGACAGAGCTCAAGGTTTTCCGGATGTCACATTGTCATCCGTACACGTATTTACACACACACGCATGCAGAATCACACAAGCGCTATTTTTACATTCACGCATAGGTGGCAATCAATAATATCAGAAACGCACGCAAATTACGAGCGGCTTAATGACAGTCGCTCAGACAATGTGGAAAAGTAAACAACATACCTGCATTTTCTCGAACTACGTATGATATAGACACGGAGAGCACGAAGATAATGGCGATGAAAGCGAGGCGACGCCAGAGATGTTGGCCGCGGGTCCTGCGGCCTCGGAGGGCCATCTTGCTACTCGTAGTAGGAGGAAGTATCGTCGGGTGGAGGATGGAAGTATAGCTGGGATGCACTCCCTTTCTCGGAGGAGAGCTTTGAGTCCGTTATCGCTGCAAATTAACGAATCCACCGAGCACGAATTGATTCATGAAATGACGGGAGCACAGCTTATTTTGTATATTCTGCTCGAAGTCCAGCAATATTGTCATCTGCCGCGGGGAAAATTTCACAAAAGGAATGAATTCGGGGCCCTGTGCACTGACTGGCTGGTGATGGAGCTAAGAGAGCACCGTTCTCTCGCTGACCCAAGGAGCGCAGAAATCCAGATGTATAGGCAAAGACACGGAAACGCGCAAATCGATAGGCGACGCAGGGTCTGCTCACACGTGCAGATAGAGGGATCCGTCGGCGCTCCGGCGAAGATGTGAGTGAGTGGTAAACTCCGCAATAACACCATGGAATGTTCAGCGAGCGGAGTGTGTAGGTAGTAATGAATGTTCCGATGATGAGCCGAAGAGTCCTGCGCCTAGTTTCAACAGTGCATAGGCCTTCCAGCGGTAGCTGTTAGCCCATCTGTGCACTGCAAAGTCGAGATTGCTTGTCTGAGCTGGGTTAAGAGCTCAAGGATTTGACAACAACTGAAGAAGCTCAACAATACGAGCTGGGCAGCATTGCAAAACATCGCTTCAGTTTTCACTGCCCTCGGTCGTTCCCCGCGAATAATCTCATAACGGTCCAATGAGTGAGCTGACAGCGTTGCCATGGGTTACCGGAGAACCCCTGAATGACGTCAATGCAGGCATGCTTGTGCGACTCCTTCGCTCTTATCTCCGTACTGTGCACTACACCACGAAAAAAAAAAATACAATACACACACAACACACACGATGATAGCTCGTTTGTGCGCCTACAAACATGCAACTACTCATTAGTGAATGTGATTCATTCAGTGAAATCCACTTATAAACCACTGTGTTCGATAAGTTGCGTCTAGGTTGGAGTGTTGCTCAACAGACAATAGAAGAGAGCGTAAGATATTAATGAGAACATGGAATATATCTCGAGAACAGAGCGTGAAAGAGTGAAATAGGTAGTGCAACGGCTCAAGAGAAATGGGAATAGGTCATGCATTACGGGAAGTCATTTGACTTTGGTACTGTAATGTGCTGCCTATAAAACGAAGAAAAAAAAGTTTCCGAAAGATGTACTTTGTTCTCGCCTGCCTTTTGAAGTGGTACAACATCCTACATTCACATTAACTAAAAATAGCATCGTCGACGGAGCTCTCAGTGAATGACAATAGACTCTGAGTGTATGATAATAGGAATGCTGTGAAAAAAAGAGAGAATCCCTGGATTGCGAAGCCACTTTTATTCTTTACTCTTCTTTTGTTTTTAACAAGGAAGTACATGGCATGAAAGAAAGGCTGCATAGTTTCTATGGGGAAAAAATCCATATCAAGCCAAAATTTGAACAGACGAATAGTATTACTTATTCAGATACAACAAAAGAAAAACATTACTCACTTGGGATTGTCAACGACAAAAAAGGGGAAGCCTTTCGTTGCAAAGGATATACTAATCAGTTTTCCGCGAATGTGCAGATCACCGAAATGAATATCTTCGTTCAAGTTGACTTTTCTAAAGAGAGCGAAGTCAGCAACGAGAACAGTAAAGGCCGAATTGCAATGGGGAAAAGAATTAAACATCTTATGTTCAAATATATTAAAAGGGCAAAGAAGAAATTTACAGAAGATTTGTTTGCAAGTCAATGATGCAATGAAATCATAATTTTTCACTCGAGTTTAGTGACTGTGATTGATGTCGCAGTTTCGTGAAAAAAAATGAAACTTCAGATTTTTTTTTCGTCGTGTTCTGCCAGGTACTCATAAAACCTTCACTGCTCTATTTGCCTCGTTTCACTCTCTAATCGATGAAAGTTGGAATATACATCACAATATACAATAAGTTGCATGATCTGGGGCATGTTTTATCACGAGTTATGATCATACATAATCTATATGACTTCGTTCGTAAGTCTATGGCAGTCTATGTAGTGAGGAAAGATATAAATCCAAGCGATGCTCTTGATAAAATGGGGCCCATAAGCAGCATAACGTTTAGTTTAGTTATTAGCGTTTATTTGTTTGCTTGCTTGCTTGCTTTCAGTAACCTCCTGACATCAATAAAAAATATCAAACAGAGATAGTAATTAATCATAGGGTCCCATGACATTTGCTCCATGCGACAATACTGCTTCCAAGAAATATCTACACGCTAAGACAAACATAAGTTCTACCCACAAACACAACACTAACCCTTATCCTAATCTTCACATCAAACTAAGCCTAAAACCCTATCACAGCTCTAAACCTATAACCCTAAGTCCTTGGAGAAAATAAGACTGGAGCAATTGTCGCAGGAGCAATAACGTGTCACCAATCATAGGCCTATACGAGGAGAAACTCAAGAAAAATCAGTTTTTGTAGTGTTTTTTTTCCTCATCGAAGTCTTGAGTGCGGTTATACATTAATGTGACTGGTGTGAACACGGAGACAATTTAAATTACAAATGTATGTATCATATGCCTTTGCATACTCCGCATCTTATCTCTACATGACTTTGATTGAGTTCAAGTTGCTTTGACAGACTGCATGCCTGTGAATAGAGCTCATTGTACCTGGGACCTCTTATATCTAATGCGTCTTATCATAGACTTGCTTACTACGGGTTAAAAAGACATTAAAGAGAATAGATGATAGACGAGCAAAGAGAACTAATGACAGAATACTTCCTGGAAGTCATTACCCGTCCTTGTGTTCGTCATGGAAAACTTAAAGACATTTGACCGGGTCTATTTGTATCATCCGGTGACTGATGCTTACCACGCGACAACTATGTGGTTTATGCAGAAGATGGCACATTAATTAATGATGTATACTTCAATCAATTATATATGCAGCTGTAGTGTTTAAATCAAGGTTCAGCGAATGGACAAAAATCAATTAAACACAGCCATGCAGTTTATTGTCCGAGTATTGGCCTGTTTACAAGTGATTTTTAAATCGTAAATTCTGTGCTCTATACGATCATTACATATCTTTGGTATGACTTCACAAGGAAAACCAAGAAGGTACTAGTGTACCTCCTTGGGAAAACAATGGAGGAAAAATGAGGGATAGGTGTTTCAAAAAAAAAAGTGAGCAACTCTTCTTCCATTGCCGAATGCGTCTTTAGGACATGTCAACTACCTATAATATATAGATATATGCTCTTCCATCAAGTTCAGTGGTTTACTGGAAGCAGTCCACTATAGCTGCAAATATTGGTCATCGACAACTCACATTACTCGATATTCTTCTTTGATCTATCTTTTCGTTCGAACCTGTACATCCAGTTCTCATTTTTTCCTTTTCTACATCATTCTCCTGCTTCGCTCATTTCGTCTGCTTTAGTTGAGATTTGTTTGTGTAAATTTCTTCTTGATCATAATATAAACTCTGATTCCTTTCTATATACATGACTGTAGATTGAAGCACGAAGTTATTATAACGAGTGCTTTCAGTGATTTGACTTGAATAATGTGTGTACCCTTGACCTTTGTTCCATGCGGGTCGATCTTAGGTTATCGGTGGAGATAACGTTGACAGATGTCAGTGATGACAGTCATGGGGATGTTATTAGATAAATAACAACAAGAATGATCACTAAGGAAGATTGTACGAGGCAAGGGAAGCACGCACGCGCGTGTGCGAGTGTCGTGGGGCCCCGGAGACGACGTACCAGAGAGAGATGTTTGAAGTACACACAGAATCATATCACACACGACGCACTGCAGTGCAGGGCAAGGGCGAGCAATTGCGAGCATCGCATCAGCTGTTTTCCCGAGACGTGACGAGAAGGACGCCATCCTAGGTCGAGAGCGGGAAAAAGGGGATGACGTTGTCGTCTGTCTCGAGCAACAACAATTAGGACCCGCATGTACACAAACGTTACTAGAGGCATCAATCATCATCCCTTGTAGATGACACATCCCCACAGGAGCCTGAATGTGACTCAGTCTTCAGCGTAACAGTGAATAATGTACTAAGGAAATGAAGGCGGGACTATAAGAGGGAGTGGACAGGGAAAAGGGGGCGGAGCGGGTAGGGCACGACGTCAGGTAACATGTTTTCGCTCCTATCATGTACGTTATTGACTCCTCCACTTGAACGTAACATCGGCTGTTGTTTACCCACAGAGCTGTTCTACAGCGTCGTTATTGACGTTATAGAACTATTTACTCATAATGCCCTCTCCACATTATAAACAACGTGGAAGAACGACAGGGGTATACTTTGAACTGTTTGTGTGCTGTGTAGTTAATTTGCCGTTAACACAACATTCGTTACCTGAAATTTCAGCACAGTATTTCGCAGAACACATAATTTCGAGAAGATCAGTCCTGTTGAACTGAGCAAATTACCTGGAATCACTCGTCAGTACTTGATTCCCAAAATGTCAAGGGTTGACTGAGTTAAAATCAGGATTGGAAGGGGGGAAAACTCTAAAGAATATCTGAGATTCAGAACAACCCATCTAAACACAGTAAAAAAAATAATGACCGCTGCTTGTGAAAATTAGACCGACATATAGATATCGACATAGAGATAAAAGACGGAGCGTCGATCAGCAGCCGGACGAACACGAGAGAGAGAGAGGGATCATTTTTAAGAGTAGACAAAGAAAACAAGGCGACAAACAGTCTGAATCAATGACTTGCCCAGAAGACTCCGCGTGGAATTGTTTACTCTTGATGAATGTAGTTCATCCACCGACCTGCTCGCCCCTGACCCTTCCACCTGCTTCGTTGCGATCTATTCTCCATCGTGCTCGTCTTCCCCACTTCTGCTTTCATGGAGATCCCATTCTCTTCTCTGGATGAATGATTGATTAAATACAATGTAGTCTGTGGGAGTGCATACCATTAAGAACCCCCCCCCCTCCCCCAGCCATTCAAAATAAACAATGTTTTGTATGAAAGAGGAATAAAAAACGGTGTAGATAAACTAAAATACGATTCATGCTCATTGGCGAGAAATAACATTCATATTTTCTCAAGCATGAAAGTGGTCTGTGTAACCTGAACGTGTAACTAATATGCAGAATAATTGTTACGAGTATGATACAGCCTTTCTATAATGATCATGTTTCGATAAACACAAACAGGCACGCACACACACACAAACATACACACATACAAACATCATTAGATCGGAGATGCGCCCCCAAGTTTTGCCCATGAGAACTCTCCCTTCTTACTTCTTCTTTCATTGCATGTATTTGTTTCTTTCTGTTATTGTTCTCAATGGATTGTTGGCTCATTTCATTTAATGTGACTATGTTTGTACCTGGATAGAAGGCCATAATAGAGGTGCAAGTATAGGATGCGACAGGGATCTTTACATTCTGATCATCTTCATCTGACACAGGTGCATGGCAAATGACCCATGATTATTGCAATCAAAGAAGCCTACATTTACAGCGAAAGTTCGCTTTGGCCTGTTGCTCGACAGCCCGGATATTCACGCATGCGCTATGGAATCGTTACAATAAGTGATCTTTGCTATAGGGTCACAGACTGCTATGACATGATCCCGCTCCCTTTACTTTTCTCTAGCGAGATTGCATTATCATAATCAATGCCTTGTCCGATACTAGAATTGCGCACATTCGAAGGATTCTTAACTACATTCTTTTAGAATTCCACTGTATGGTCATATACATATATATTATATATATATATATATATATATATATATATATATATATATATATATATATATGTATACATAAATATATATATATATATATATATATATATATATATATATATATATATATATATATATATATATCCCTAGTTGGCACCTTAGGGAGACATATTGGGGAGAAGTGTCTTCATTAGGGAGACAACTGGTCATTAAGGAGACAATTTTCGTGTCTCCATTGCGTAAATTGCCATTGAACATGTATTTTAAAATTTGCATATAAAACAAATGGAAATGTCTTCCAAATGACCCATCTAGGAGTATATATATATATATATATATATATATGTATCCACACTGGTGATTATCATAGATAACGATTGACAAATTAGATTTACTCCTCACGAGTAAAATAGAACTGTCCCCACCGGTATACGAAAATGTGCATTCGAATGTCTTTTGTTAATCGTATTAGTACACAATACATTTGCACTGAGCAATGACTGATGGGTGATGTCACTGGCAGAATCTTGTTTTTTTTTTTTTTTTTTTTTTTTTTGGGGGGGTAGGCATATCCAAATATTCTGAAGATTAGAGTACAAAAATCATTATCAAATATATGACACGCATTTAGATATCAATTTGGCCACATAAGTGATATTGAGGGTATCATGAATGAATACAAGTCACATGCATTTGCAGTGCATAGTCCCTTTAACGAGTGTATTTATGAAACTGGATTGCGTTGTGAAGCTCGGTATCATCTTCTCGGTTTTCTATGGTCACTTTTGCTGCTCTTGATCTGCAATCGAGAAAAAAAAATAAATAAAAGATTGGCAAGATATATTACCAGCTCCACTATTCATATCATCATTACTATTTTCATCATCGTTTTGCAGAAGTGGTTCGACTAACGTCCAGTAAACTTCATAAAATGTGTAAGCATGGATATTTGAGCTGATACACACTCATGTATACCTGGAAGGAAAGCATGCGGAGCTTCTTCCACTCTGCGTTGTTGTGTTAAAGGGATTGCATAATTTTGGTTGTGACCTAACATCAGGTTTCTAACATTTTTTTTTTAAATAATGAGAAACCTCTAATGAAATGTGAAAGAGCATGCAATTTTAAGAGGAAGTCAACGTTTGTTTGAGGAAAATTGGTTTTGAAATGGCCGAGATATCCAAAACAGAGCGATCCTAATAAAATGTGGGACCCATCTTTTATTACGATTGCTTTGTTTCACTTTGTTTTTGGATGTCTCAGCCATTCCAAAACCGATTTTTATCAAACATAATAAACTTTGAAATTATCCTATATGGTATGCTCTTTACTATTTCATAAGTGGTTTCTTGGTATCTCGCAAAAAGTTAAAAGCTCAATCCTCATCTCCACCAATACTTTACCATTCCTTTAAACGGTTTCTGTCGCCAGCTAGAAATTATACTTGATTCACGACATCGGATCGACGGGCGGATTTTACCGCAATTCCACATCAAAATTTTACGAAACTTGTCACCGTTGACTTTCACAGGTGTAATGGTGGGACGAACGTACGGTCGCTGCGGGTACCGTTTTTTAGCCCCCTGATTTTCAGGAGGGGCGAATAATTTTCTTTTCTCTTTAAGCCAACGAGCCTAGGGTGGCTTCATTCAATATTTACTTTACAGAGATAGAGGACAGATTAAAGAGACAAGACCTTTTAGCATCTGTATCGAATTCCTGTCATCGCGAAAACGATTGTCTATAATTCAAACAATCTCGTGACTACAGTGACGCAAATGTTTCCATGGTTACTCAAGCACCCACCGGAAAAAGGAAGAGAAAAAAAAAAGGGAAGGGAAGGAGAAATAACAACGACACGAGATTTCGCAAGTATCACATGTCTGTAGTAGTGGAGTTCAGACGTGCAGCGATTGAACGAAATTAACGCTGGGTATATGTTCTCTTAACCCTTACCATCCTACCGCCTGTTCATCTGGGTTCAAACACATAAAATCAATTACAAAGGACAGTTAATAACAGATGCAGTGCATTGGGCTCCATTATACCTTTGTGTAACCTTTCTTACGTCACCATTAATCACCTGGTACATGGTTTTAACTTTAACTCATGAATCCTATGACGTGATTGCATCCAAGACTACAGGTTATCACGGCAATCTCTTGTTACGCTTTCCGTTCACATCGTCTGATATTAAGTGGTTTTTATTACACGTCTCGACGGCTGGCTCTTGATTAAGCGGTTCTGTTGAGCATCCGCGCAATCAGTGCCAACTAATTGGATCGCTATTACTCTGAAACATCCACCCCTAGAATTGCATCTGCTTTGGGCTTTTCTTTTCTCTCAACATCATACATCAAATGAGGATGAAAAATGATAATCGACGAATTTTTGCAACACTAACTCTCATTACCTACAGGTATCTGTACTACATACACGTACTTCCACTATGACGCCGATTGTTAGTTTGCAGCGGCGGTCGTTAGAAAGTTAAACATCTGCGCGCGAAGTAATCAGTTGTATCCCACATAAACTTGTATGTAGTGCTGGTCACGTGACATGGCACCGTCTCGGCGTACCATTAATAATTGTCTCAGACTAATTAATGCTCCGAGATCATCATTTCAACAGCCATAGACATTACCATCGTGCACAGACAGAATGTTCATCGAAATGACACAGTTTGCAGCAAGAGTGCAGATCATTCTCGGAAATGTTGTACCATAGCACGATGTGAAGGGGCACCACATTAACTGGAGTTGGAGGGTAATACGGGTTACATGAGCGGAGAATACGGGGAATCCCCCTTCCATAGCTGCGCGTGTTTTTGTCGCTGCCATTGAACGTCGTTACCTGGAACTTTGTATAGGCACTGCGAAAGATGTAATATATATCATTCTCTCTCGCCCTCAGTCTCTCTCTCTCTCCCTCCCGCTCTCTCTATCCATCCCTCTCCCACCCCCTCCCCCATCTATGTCTTTTTCTCTCACTTCCACTGTTGATATGTCTAGTTGATGCTGTAACGAAACAGATTGCTGTAATCCAGCATGTTTCAGTCGATTCGGATGGTACACCTGCGTGTGCATTTTTTTTTTTTTGGGGGGGGGGGGCACACCTGACTTTTTCTCTCTCCTTTTATTTCAGTTATGCAACTATTGGTGTGTGTGTGTGTGTGTGTGTGTGTGTGTGTGTGCGTGCGTGTGAGAGTTCGAGAGAGAGCTAGTATTTTCTATAGCGCATTATAGTTCATGTGTTATTTTCGTGGGTGTGTATTTCAACTACAATGATATTGTATTTTTATACACAGATACTTGTACGGTTTAAGGGCTATAATTTTCTCGTATTATAATCCCATCAGATAGTTGTGCTCAAATTAATAGATAGAAGGGATGTGAGTAGAGCGGGCCAGGAGATTACATGCACTCGTTATCATGCTTATGAAAATGTTTCTCATGCACAGGATTCATTTTTGTGACTTGTATGTTTGTATCTTTTTTGTTTGAAACTTCTTTTTTTTGTAAACATCGGGACAAGAGCAATTATCTAGAGCTTGGAACTGATTTCATGTGTGAGGGCGCTTTGACACTAATCGAGATTTTACGATAGTCCCCAAATCCAACCCCCACCCCCCCCCCCCCATTATTGCCCCTCGCCAGCCCCGCCCAGGCCGCCACAAGGGGTGAACGGAAGACCAGATTTAACCCAGGGTCAGAAAGAGAGAAATGATGAAGGGAGATTTGCCTAAAGATCCATAGTGCTAACATGCTTATATCACGCCCTTCACAACAGAAAAAATAAGTGTAGGAATTAGTAAGTACTAAATGCTCCATCTATATGACCGCTTGCGACTATGTACAACCTTCATGCTACATCCATAGGATACTTCTGTGCAGACCTCCTGCAAAATTTATGATACTCGCCATTTTCCATGCACATTCTCATTATACATGCACGTATGTACATAATGTAGCTCCTATAGCTCGAGACGCGCAATACTCCACTGAAAGGTGGGAGCCTGGCGTCGCACAATCAAGGACACGCACGATCACCGTGCTATCTGACGGGTTTTGAGATGGCGCCGCGCAGCGATACTACACGAGCAACGATAACGCTGGGAAATTGGCGAGAAAAATAGCAGGCTACCGCAGGCCATCTTGCCCTCTATACACGTACATCGCTAGACGACCTTGGTGGAAGCTTGTTATACGGTCAGAAATCCCTTCTGAAGCTTCTGTCACGTGCCATTTATAGTAGTCGCGCCATAAAGCCGAAGAAAATGTTCGCTCTAAAATGATATGGCAGCCATGACGCTTTTAGGAGAAGTTATGACGCATCAGTCTAGTTCAACAAAGGTACTTCGGTTCCACTTCTCTGGAACGAGGACCTATCTCAAGGGGGTCAGCAGACACCTCACTTTGTACAAGCACTCACGGAAATCTATTTTAAGACTAGCTGGCTTATCTCTCTCTCTCTTTCTATTCTTTCTTCTTCTTCTTTTTTTTTTGGGCCTTTATTGATTATGGTCATACACTCCACTTTATACACGCATTCCTAATTGTGTGACAAGCATGTTGCATTAGAACATCTCATATATATATATATATAGCGTGTGTGTGTGTGTGTGTGTGTGTGTGTGTGTGTGTGTGTGTGTGTGTGTGTGTGTGTGTGATTATTACCCGCGTATTGGCATTTACGGTACGCTACAAAATGCATCATTTTGTTACTGTAAAATTTGTTCAACTATTGCTAATCAAAGACTTCAATAAGTGGGAGGCCCCCGAAAATTCCCAATGAAAATAGCGTCATTGGCAAAAATGCGTTAGTAGTATTTTTCTTGACCTTTACAATAACATTACACACACACACACATATATATATATATATATATATATATATATATATGTGTGTGTGTGTGTGTGTGTGTGTGTGTGTGTGTGTGTGTGTGTGTGTGTGTGTCTATGTGTATGTATGCATGAACATGTCGTGTGTTTGTTTTATTGTTTTTCAATACGGCCCCTCCATCATTTTACTCTCCAGCAAATTATTAAAAGTTTTAACACAACGAATTAATGCTAAGACCATTCCTTCTTACAAATGGCTTTTCTTTCATATTATCATTTACTTTATCAATTTACACCATCGATCAAGTGAACATAAATGTACCGAGATATACAATTCTATCTTTTTTTATTCCCACAGTGTGGCGACTCGATGACTCATCTATTTTGTCGTATCGAATAATGTGCATTTCTGATTCCATTATCCTCGTCAAGCGTTTGCCTAGAATGATGATCTGCATTTCTAGCATATTTAGATATCCTTAATTTGTCTCTTGAACAGCGGGTAAGTGACGCCTTATTGTTTTCATTTTGCATCATTATGAAATACATTTTAGTCTATCATTTTACCTGTTTCCGAGTATTTCCACTGTCAAGTTTAAATAATGTACTCAGTGTGTACTTTATTCAGTTGACTTTGTATTACATCTATGTATGAGAAAGGAATGCAGAAAAAGAATCAAAGAAACAAGCAAGCAAACAATATTGAATGACGTCATGAACTGAAAAAAAAAATCACCGTTTGATTTCCACTTTAAAAAGTGAAAAAAGAGCCTTCTCTGATACGTTTGGTTGTGTGCACAATGTACAGTGTAAATTGTTCGCGCAATGAACATTGTGCAGTACGTTCCCGCCATAATGAACACAGTTATAACGAAATTCTCGTTACCACGAAGTAAAAATTAACGTCCAAAACTATTCTCTATGTATACTCATGTACTTAAATTTTCGGCTACGACGAAATTTTGATATAACGAAAGAAAACCGCCAGTCCTGAGGACTTCGTTATAATGGGAGTGCACTGTATTGCATAATGTAAATGTCACACCTCTGCACATACAAGTGTTGACTGACAAAGATACTCGATATCGTGACAGAATAAGTATAGACAACTTGTATACATCATTTAATGGAACTGTTCACCATCAAGGAAAGATTTTTTTTTTTGTACCAATCACTTCAAAAGATCAAGGATCAACATAAGGCAAATTGACAGCGTGGAGAAAGTGATTAAGTCCAACAAAATCACTTCCTGAATAAAATAATCAGGGAGACACTGAACAGGATTAAAAACACCCTTAATTCCCTCTCCGACCTCTCCCACTCCACTCCCCACCCCCCCCCCCAAAAAAAAGATGACGAAAAACACAAAACCCAAGGTTTAAGATGAATTAAATTCAGCCATCGAGAACGAAACTTGTTGACAAGAATCTACCGGGAGAGCACCGTTTTTCTACCTTTGAATAAAGCAATCCCCTTCTCCAATGTATAAAGGGAACGCAAGGCTTCTAAGTGGCACTTACATTACCAGTACTGCTTTACTGTTATATGCGTATGGGCAAAAGCAGAAAGTAAACTAACAAAAACAACAACAACAACAACAACAAAAACAAAACATACACACAGTATGCATTACATTCTTGGACAAAGAAGATCTATGAAGAGAAGTTGTTATGATTTCAAAAATTTCATGTTATACGAGTGAACCACAATCATAATACGTTATATGCGTGATTATGGGGAAAGGGGGGGGGGGGGGCGGCGAGTGAGCTAGTAATGACGTTCATATTACAGGTTTAACTATTATTTGAGAAGTTCGTTCCCATGGCAACAAACTCCATGGTCCTATACGAGTCTCACACATGTAATTCAAAATGTACTCTGCCGGAAATTACAATAAATCCGAACGAAAGATTATTACGAAATGACTAGCATCATGAAATCCACATCATGAAAATCCACATCATGAAATCCGCATCATGAAATTACAAGGTATGCAATTTTAATAACAACTACAAAGGCATGGGGATTCTCGGGTGAATGCACTTTGAATTCTGATTTTGCTTTTGTTTTTGCTTTTTACTTTTTGTATGTAGAGAAATAGATGAATGCGTGAGACCTTTTTAGATGTTCTTTTGCAGGGGTAATCGACAAAAAAAAAATGGAATGGAAGCCCACGTGACATGAATATTCCAAAGAAATGTGAAAAACAAGATTACAAATCAGAGTTATATGTCACTCGTACAATCAATCTCTTAAATTATCTTATAGTAAGAAGGTAAACAAAAAAGAAAATGAGGAAGAGAAGAAGTAGAAGAAAAGGAGAAAAAGAAATGAAAGGAGAAAGAAGAGTTGGAGAAGTGGATAAAAGAAGAAGACAGAGCAGAAGGAGATGGTTAAAGAGATGGTACAGTTTTGGTTGAGACGGGAATTAAGGTTTTACCTCTTTACGAGATGATTAGAAACTTTACGTATGAAATATAAAATAACGTACAATTTAAGAGGGATTCAAAGTTAATCAAATTTGATGAAAATTGGTTTTGAGATGGCCGAGATATCCAGAAACACAGAGGTCCTAATAAGAGGTGGGTCCCATCTTTAAGGGACACTTTGTTTACTATGTTTTTTGATATCTCAGCTATTTCAAAACCGATTTTCATCAAATAAACTTTGAATTCCTCTAAGATTGTATGCTCATTTATATTCAATATAAGTGGTTTCTCATCACCTTGTAAAAAGATAGAACCTGAATTTCCATCTCAACCAAAACTATACCATCCCTTTAACATACACACAAGGTACTTAGTATAAAGATTATCGGGAATTTGATCATCGGACCCTTGTATACTCTGCACTAAAGCGGCATTGTTTGTTTGTGTTGTTGTTGTTGTTGTTGTTGTTTTTGTTTTTGTTGCTAATGACAAACATCATATTTGATGAGGTAACCCTTTCCCTCTTTTACATACCTATTACATGTGCTACTGCTGCGTACCTTGATCTTACCAATGCTGCTTTCCCCATTATACCATGAAGTAATTTTGTCTTGTATTCATGATTCTTAGTGTACTTGGCAAGACCAAGGAGGAAGGGGTTACTAACTAATTTGGCTGGATGCCCGTCTCCCACAGCAGGACTTTTGAAAGCCCTGACGGATTTTTAGGACAGGGAAATCTATTTCCAGACAAAGTGACGTACAAATTATGATTTTCACTTCTCTATCTAAAGGATTCGATACTCCGGGTTCAACGTTTTTCTGATCGGGTGAACATTCAAACTTTATCAAAGTATAATTATAAAGACGAAATCTGAACACACATTCAAAGAACCAAACAAAATACTCTTTGGTTATACGAGACCTCAATCTAAACCCAATATCATATAAGTATTTGTATTTCTTTTCTTTAAAGACCAAGTACATTTTACTTCTTGTGCGTCACTTTATTTTGCTTGTTGCTTCACTGCAACAAGGTAATATGTCGCCGTAAATAATTCTTCTTAAGTGCATGTATTTGGCAAGACCAGGGTATAGACGAGCTTCCTGAATAGCTTGGCTGGATGCCCGTGTCCTTATAACAACTTTTAAAGCCCTGCTAGAGTTTCAGGTCACGAAAATCTATTTTGAGACTACCCGGCTTATAGCTCTTTTTCCTTATGTATGGAGACATACATACACTACACTTCACATGATTATTTGTATTCCTGATCGTGTGAATGTCAACCGTATAGACAAAAACAAAGACACTCACCCAGAAACCAACAATACACTCCGAAAGAAATACATTGTATCTATTGTCGTAAAAATAATGACATAGGGACCTAAGTATTATTCGTGAAAATATATCGGTTTTAAACGACCTGCTAATTCTAATTATCTTTGGTTGAATACGTGATGTTATTGTATCATGTCTTCTTTCAATTGATCGTTAAAGTTTAGAGCCAAATGTTGTACATGTTATTCTCTTCGAGTAGTTGCCAAAGACTATAATATGTTTTCGCTTGTAAGGCTGAGGCCATTCACCGTGATTAATCTGTTACGCTTTACTTCTTGAATTAGCATTTTGAGAAGAGTGGATACGACAGGGCCAAATGTTAAAGAGTCATTCTATCGGGGGGGGGGGGGGGGACTTAAAGAAGTGAATGCAAGGACAACCTGCCTTAACGATCCATTCTGCCACCAATCTTGGCACTCATTAGTCTCAATACACAACCTGGCCTTTTGATGTAAACGTGATACGAGTATATGCCAACACGATGACATCCCGTAATCTTGCTACAGTCTCCTCCATTGAACATTATACAATTACTGATAAACAGTTTGCAGAGTTCATAATAAAATAGTTTTGTTGGGGGGGGGGGGGAAGAGACAAAAAGGAAGAGCAAGAAGGAACAGAGAATGATAAGAGTTCGCAAAGTTCACACAAAGCATAATGGAAAAGCAAACTGACAAACAGCGATGAAGAAATAGACACACACGGCACACAGAAAGTCGTAATTCTCTTATTTGCATTCATTCACCCTTGGCTCACGAGACAATCGAGTACCCGCCACATAATCTAATTCACACCGCATGCCAATGTTACATCTTAGGTCATTATCGGTCACGTAAACTAACGCAATCCGGGGGGGGGGGGGTGGGGGAGAAGGGTTTTTTTTCCCTTTATTTTTTACATTCTTTTAGATCACTCTATTTTCCGAGTAGAACGATACACATAATATCGACAAATTTTATGCACACCTTGAAAGAAAACTTGCTCTTTGAGCTTGTCAAATATTCCACTAAATGCATTTAAGTTGGATTTGATGTATTGTGATGTTTCTAAAAAGAAATATGTGGATTGAATTGCCCGCTACCAGGTCCGAATGCGAAGTATATAAGAGCCGTAAATCTGACTGAATGCATTAATAAATGGCCTATTTTCCTTTGATATTCAGGTATACCATTGTGAAATCACAAAGACAAACTTAAACTTTCATGGCTACATTTCAAGAATCCCATTGACATGCCATACAATAGGGTTGACGATGGCGATTGACAGTGTTAACATGTTTCATTATGACATCACAATGAATCGCCTGTTGATTGACAAGAAGAGCGAGTCGTATAAGTTTTTCTTCTTGATGCTCCCATACCATCCTTTGGTAGGTACACGGGATGGGTATGCTGTATTTATGTCATATGGAGGTAGTTGACTTCGATGAGGGAATCGGTTCCAAAAGAAGGAAATGATACACCTGACCAACGGACTCTGATCAAATCGGGCAAGAATTTACATCCATTAGAGTGTCATTAGATAATATGAAATGCTTACAGATCAAAATTTCGAGAGCTGATTTTGGTCACGTGACTATGAAGTCACTTGGATAGTGCATTCCATTTAATTCCTATACATGAAAAAACGATACTAATACCACATTTTCTCGGAAGGAACGTGGTCTTATAACATGACGCTTGATCAAGGCGTGTTTATGACGGGATGTTCTCACACATTCGGCAAACCACATGACGTCGGATCGTACAGCATTGGAATCGGGTCGAGTATTCAGTATTACATCCAACGTTTTGGTCACGTGATGGTATAGGTAATAATATAGAGTAGTTACAACTTTTTTCACGTTAGAGAAAATAATAAAAAGACACAAATATGCCTACTATACAAGCAAACAAATGAACACGTTGTTGAATGACTGAAGTGGTTTTGGAAGAATTCACATCGTCACAGTCAAGGAATAACCACCACCCTCACCCCCACTCCATTCCCATCCCCCATCTCCCCTATAAAGAGAACATAGATGATGCCTCTAAGAATAGCTGATGCTCTGCCTTGCTGAATATATTTTTTGCCACTTTCGAAGGGCGATCGATAATCAACCGATCTTGGCTTCGACGCATCCCTGAATAGATTCATTGCGTGACATGTTGTGCTAGCATTCTGCGACAAAATTTAACTTTTTTTTTTATCAGTCCCGCAAATTCTGCTGTATATAGGTCTCAGCTGTACATTTTTCACCGTCTAGCCATCAATTCGTTTACTCCCATCATGCAAGTGTACATGATTCTTTTATTTTTGTTTCCGTCGCCTTCCATCCTGAAATAGTTGTCTCACACAATAATACACGGGTAACGAAGACTTCAGCACGCAGCTCTGAAGGCTTATGTATAATGTAAAGACAAACCGGTACATACATCCATACAGCTTGTAAACCGTCAGGATCCTTTTAGATATAATATGCCGTTGTGGTTGTTAGAATAAGTTACGACTGATTTTGAATAATCGGGTGACTCATTGTTTTTGTCTACATTAAAAATTTCTTGGTTTTCTGTTGATCACATCAAAATCGCTCGATTTTTCTTTTGTATTTTGTTTTACTCTATTTGTTAAACAAAGTCTTCAGTCCCACATACTTATTTGAGATTATATTCAGAGAATTCAACAAAATCTAAAGTTGTATGAAATGTACACATACCCTCTGCTTGACACTAATATATGTTAAGAGTATAATATATTATAATTCCCCGTTTTCTGAAAGACCTAAGTCAAGAAACTTAATTTCATTGTGCTAGAAAAATGAAAGTATGTTGAATTCTCTCGGTATTTTCTTTATATCGTTGTCCATGCATGACGTCATGAACTGTTGCAGTCGTCTCATCTAGCAATAGAGACACTGAAACTTTTTTTTTTTTAAAAATCATAACTTTTGAACGGATCGTCCAACTTTCCTCAAATTTCACTGATGTGCTTAACTAATATCGCTGCATTAACTCAATTCAAATATTATATTTGGGTTTCATCATCCTTTATGATTTTCCGGACAAGGTCCCATGATCGGTGACCCAGACGACTCACATTAAATTGTGAGAGCAGAGTAAATTGTATACACCATGCGTATACGAGTTTGGGCATACTCTCCCGATTGGCCTTCAATGTTCGTCAATTGGCTGCCTCTGTGAGTAACACTGTTGACGTAAGCCGATGAGCACCAAATTGTGAAGTATTTAGCGATTGCAAATTCGTATTCGTCTAGACCCAGGTATAGGGCCTACATGGTATAGAGAACGAAAACTCAAAATATTGACTAGGTATATTCCCCATGGCTTCCTTGATATGATTAAAACAATGTTTCAGTGTCTTGTAATTGTTTTGTAATACCTTCGCCACAATCTTTAGCGATGCAAATCCAATATCGTACTCCTGTAGACGTCGGTATAGGGAACGGAAACTTCAAATACTGATTTATATTATTCTCCTGCCTTCCTTTACGGGATTAAACAATTTGAAATGTATCACAATAATCCTTTTGATACCTTTCCCTTCTACAGATTGAGAAATCCTTCTGAGAATGTCTTGAATAGACGGTGAAAATGCACGAAAGTGAAACCGATTTCATAGAGCAATTTGATTATTACTCAAAATTAACGCTTTATTATTTTGTCTGTTTCGCACATGACAAACGCTCATCAACATTTGGAGCAAAACCAAGTGCATTTACTTACTCGCATGTCCCTAAAGTCCGCTGACTGAAGCCATTTGAGGAAAACAAAGTGACGATGGTGATCAGAAATGCCTGACAATATTACCAATGTAAAAAAAAAAAGAACAGTTTGCGGAAGAAAATTGTGAAATGAATCCCTTCAAGTGATTACCATTCTACATTCACGCGGTTGAAAGCACTTTATGCGTTCTTTCTATGGAGTTGACTTACTTGATGAAATAATACAAGAAAAGGAACCGGAATATTTACCACATCATCTATCTCTACAGAAATCTACGATAGCCATGCTACAGTACGGTGTTCTACTTGTTCTACGATGTACACACAAATCTACAAGCACAAGACTGACTAAGAGTACTAGTGTAATAATCATAACTCGACGTTATGCAACCGGCACGGTAATGGTTACGTTGACAACTTGTCGAACTGTGATATAAGCTCGTCCAGTCCACACGTCTCGGGCGGCGGAATCCGTCGCGCCTCCCCGGCAGACGCCGCGTCGTTCTGCAGCAAGAGAATTAAGGGAGGGGAAGAGGAAGCACGGGGGGGGGGGGGGGGGGGAGGGGGGAAGGGGGGGGGGAAGGGGGGGGGGGGGGAGAGGGAAACCGGAGAGAGAAAAACAGGATATATACATATTACTTCAAGTGATGTAGGCTAACTGAAAACTTCAAATTTCGCACCTATGAAATCATCAGATATAAATTGTTTGATATCATGAAGATTGTACACTGCGGAAAAAAACACAAACAAACTAACAAGCGTCAAACTGTCATATTTTGTCATGAATTGGCGTGTTACCCCGTAGGTGTTATCTAATGTCCTCTTTCATCTCCTTTTGAATAATCCGAAGTTTTTTGTCGTAATCTTTTGTATAACATCTCGCAAGCTTTGAAGTCAAATGTCTATTACCGAACAAAAGCGACAACAAATTACTTGGCACACTCTTAACGTGCTTACAATGGTGGTCTTAAAATACATCTCTTATTTTCATCACTTTTCCCTTTGAACACACTGTCCTTGTTTACCGCCTACAGGTAACTCATCTTTTCAAACAAATCGAACTCAAGATCAATTCATTACGACAGCCTAAATTATCTCCCCCCCCCCCCCCCGCACAAAAAAAAAAATGAAATAAAAATGAATGCTGATAACGTCACACTTGTAGCTCGAACCGCCGTCTGCGGTTTAAGCCTGTCAATCATTACGGATTGATCCCACAACAGATAATATTGTTACACCCCGCGACCCATTTGCGGTACAGATTTCAGCGATGATTCAGCGACGCTAACTGACAGATAATTAAGGAGTCAGACCGGCGGCCAATGAAATCTCGACACACTTTCTATATTGGCAATACACAATTCACAGAGTGACGAGGTCGTTTACAGCGATACTGCACGAGACACAGCAATGTGACCATGGCAACGGGATGACACATTCATTGGTTTTGATGATGTCAGTCGAAAATGACAAACTCCACCCGAGGAAGAAGCTTGGCGTGACGCATGCGCATGTCTTCCCGTATTGTGTTATCAAGTCTGAGTTCATGCCGCTCATTTGGCCATCTGCGAGTCACTAATAAAAGCCGTGCGCGACAGGACACCGACTTCATGGTTCAAGTTTGATTTTTTTTTAAATGGAGTTGAATCAAACAAATGCAACATTTAAGCTTTAAATGACATCAAACACAAGACGTAAAGTCCGAAAAATTAGCTGTCACACAACTCTTAAAGACAGTCATGTTCTTTTCCTTTTCTTTGGTGATGAATACAAAACAAAGACATACTCCCCTCTCATCAAAGTACCATGTTGCATTACAAAGTTTTGAGAAGAAGGAAGTTTTTGAAGGTTTTTTTTTTTTCTTCATACGAGCTATTATCGATACTTAATTCTTGGCGATATGATTTTTGTCTTAATTTATGAACACAAAATGGAATTTCCCTTCATTTGTCATACTGAAAAAAAAAATCCATTATATTCTGAGACTCACATTTACATGAAATATCGTGATTAGATCGGGTGAAGATGCTGTAGATCGTTTTCATTTATGTGAAGCGATCAACTAATGTAAGCAAGTGTATTCGTCACATCTTGGAAGAACTGCACGGGAGCATGAAAAGGTGCGACGGAAGCGGGAAAAGATACTGCTTTGACTGTTTGTGAAGATCTGTTATTTTTTTGAAAAAAAAAGTTTGACGCTAACTACAAAAGAAGTGTTTTCGTGGAGCAAAGAACTGCTCACTTTGGGAGAAGATCGCTAGAAGCCTGATCACATGATTATTTTGCAGCTCATTGAAGTTTCATGTGATCGGGAGAAGCTAATACTGTTACAGAATTGCTGGATTAATGTAAAAAAAGAAGACACATATTACCATAATAACGCTGGTTGGCAAACTCAGCACAAAATTCAAATCCGTGCATAGGTCTGTTGCTATTCTTTGGACCAAAACCGTCTTGTGCCTAAAACATCAAAAAGCATATACACGGGACTAACACTCTGTCAGCGATTGTGTTTTGGCTTTGAAAATGAAAATATCAGCTATTGTTACCATTGCCAGTGACTCTAATTCAAGTTTTCACTATTTTCTTATCTGGACGAGGACGCTACCTGCACTCTTTATTCTAAATAGGGCTACTTCCACTTCAATCACTGGCTGAAAAATAAAACATGGCTTTGAATTCTATTCACAATTCGCAGGATGCACAGGAAAACTCAATCCATTATTTCCGTGGTTACATAGTCGAAGGATCACCAAATTTCACTTTTGTAATTGTGAAAAAATCTTCAATCTTCTTAAGCTCTTAGATAAGATCTAAGTACGAGCTTTTTTTTTCTTGAGCGGTTGCATTAAAAGTTGAAACACAAAGGAAGCGTTGCATTAAGTTGAAAAACAAAGGAAGGTCTTAATCCTAATTGCTGTAGATTCAGGTTGTTGAATTCAAGTACGTTGTGTCGTTTGAAGCCAGACGTGCTTCGTCTTTAATGAAATGACGCTTGTGGCGTTTCACATGTAATGATTAGTACTACTGTCCCATCATGAGCGATTAGAAGAAAAACAGCTAAAACACAATAAAATCACACTGCAATTCACTACTTTTACATCAATGCAAGAAGGCAAGCCAGAAAGGCCACAATGATAATCACACGAAGCCAGGATTTGAGAAAGAAGATCGGGTTAAATTAGCAAACTTTCCTGGCATTCAACGGGCGCCTCACGAAGTCGAATCATGCATACAAGCCCATACTATCGATGTCAAAAACCGCAATGATGTGAGTGCGGTTAGTGCGCAAATTCGACGTTGGCACGCACGCCTGGTATTCTTGTCTTGAGGATGGTGATGCCAATGATATGTTGCTGTTTTGTCTTTTTGTTTTTTAATCTATCTCCCTTGTTATCCTGCTCGCTCGTACATAATACTAACAAGATATCGACGATAAGATTGAATGCACACTTGGCATTTCTCACAAGGGAAAAGGACGGATAGCCAAGCAGTGCATTTTACGTAAACGCATTTCCCCCATAGGGAAGACGATTGCGCGTATACCAGCACATGCATATCTTGCACGGCATCTATAGTTACGCCCATCTAAGAGGATAGATATCTTAATAAAGAAGTAAGAGTCACCTGCAAGGAGAGAGCAAGAATAGAGCTGGTAATCAATAGGCCTACGGTACCACAAAGGTTCATCAAGACCTTTTCGCGAAAAGGCCCACCATGTCTCGACTGAACGAGGCCGACAGAATCATCGACACTATGTGACTTTCTCGAACATGAATTAAGACTTTTAGACTTTGATGAGGAGACGTTATCTAGCACGGGAAACAAGCAGGTACTGAAATAAAGTTGACTGACAATTCATTTTTATCAACGGTGAACAAGTCTCTATAATTATTAAGTTCAAAATCTCAATAGGCATATTGTCTTTTATGTAGGACAGTTACATGACTATTGAAATTACACTCAAACACACGTCGCTAATTCTAAAATTCTGAAATCATAAACTTTCTTATCTTTTTAAAGATTTCTCCATCTCCCCCGCTTCTTTAACATTCTCTCCGTGTTGTCTCTCTTCCATCTACCTTTGTTGTTGTTTTATGTTATCCCGATTTAATTCATCTCAAATGGAACATTAAGCGCAAGTCATTCAAACTGCGGAACGTCAAAATTTGTCATTGATTGTATACACTTTGTCTCTTCAACGTTGACGAAATGTCACTGAGTTGTACTCAAAGTTGTGACTACGTTTGATCAAGATTTTTTTTCACTGTAGTTCTATCAAGATGCACGGTAGGTTTATGTAAATCTAGAGCTCGTAATTATCTCTGATTGTACGCTGCTTTGAAATACGAAGACGGTCTTGCACCCGATGCAGAATTTGTAAATTACAAATTTCTAAGAGTTTTGGAAGTGCTTAATGTGATCAGCAGATACTAGTAACCGATTTCCCAACAGGCTCGCTGTATTTGCCTCATTTGATTTATATACATCTTCATTCCATAAAGTCACATTCACAATAATCAAGTAGCAAGTGAAGCTATTTTGGGATCTACTACAACAACAATAACAACAATTTACCATTTCAGGAATACAAATTCAGCAAAATAATATGCGGCATTACGCAAAGCATACAACATACTATCGAAACATCTGAAATTGAATTATTCTGAATACACTCCTCAGACCATCAGCGACGGCATGAAAGCATTCGTATTCTACCGTCGCAGATTATCGATCAAACATAACTAATTTTCATGGAAAAAGAATTACGGTTTGATTGCTAGCTCCATTTGAGCCGTATTTAGAAACTGATGATCGTGAGCAACATGACGTAACAGTCGAATATGGATCCTCCTTGGACGAACCATTTTTAGCAGCCACGACCTCTTGAATCTAATACTATGCGCATTGATAACTTACTGCTTTTATTAGTTCGAATCAAAGTCAAACGAACCATTTTTCATTCTATTCACGGCCTCATCTGTAGGGGTAATGTGATCAACTCTTCTAAGAATATACTATACTCCTTTCCTTTCTATGATATTAGCATTCCCATGAGTAGCAGACTTAATTTGGAGGAAAGGTCTAGAGGTACACCATGCCGCCGTTCATGTAAAATGCTTTGTGCCAATTATCTCTCGGAAACAATCACAACCATCATTCCACATTTAAGGAGCGTATGTCGCCAACGTGCAAGAAGAAAACACACACACAGAATATATATATATATATGTAATATATATATATATATATATATATATATATATATATATATATATATATATATAATACTTTGCAAAATCACTTCACGTGCTGATTATAGGTAAAACATTGATGACGCTTAAAATGATAGTATATCAGTCTATAAAACGCATGTAATGATCATGGCTGTATGTCCTCTCTTTCTGTGTCCTAACAACGGACAGAGGCAACATTCTCTCCGTTCATATTATATGGTACTTGTATATATACATATATATATATATATATATATATATATATATATATATATATATATGTATCGTGTGTGTTTGCGTGTGTGTGTGTGCGTGTGTGCGTGTGTGTATGTGCGACATCATTCATCCCATAGGCACAAAATAATACATAACCCATTAACATGATTATATCATGCTAAGCTCAATTATCAGGAGCGGACGAAAACAAAAACAAAAAACATAAAAATACCAGCGACCGGAATGTAAGGGGAAGTTGATCACTACTATTTCACGCGATCAGTGGTCATAATTCCAGCTCAATTGAACCAACCCAGCATCCAGATAACCAAAATATGAATAGCGCGCTTGGAGCCCAACATAGATCGCCTTCATGGGTACACAAACAATTATACACATGACAACTAAACTGGGTGACTAAAATTAGGCACTGCCTGCGTCAAGGTCGTGAGAAGCAAAAAATATTGTTATTCGCTGCACAATGGAAGCGCGATTAGAGTGGTGTTGGTAAACTAAAGTTCTCTTTGATAACCCTTTGCATACACGTATGTCTCCGTGTTTCCTGTTCTAGCATTACGCCACAAGTCACGTGTTGGTAGCACAGGGTCAACGCCCAATTACTACGCAGGCTCGAAGAGAAGAGTGATCGCCCTAATTCAGTTGATACGAGCGTTTGGAGCTCTCTCACAACTCTTATCGCACTCGAACCCAGGGATCATTTCTATACTAGATAATTCTATAACAATTGTGGCATGCAGATATTTTACACTCTTCGTTTTGTTTACATTAGCCAATTTGAAAATGTCTTGGAATTGGACATCCATAACATCGAACTTATGATAGTATGTCCTCCTTTATCCTCACTTACACTTTGTTTGTCATCACAAACAAAACAAACAAGAAACAAACAAACACCTTGTACTCTCTTTCTTTGTCATGTTTTCTTACAACTACACCCTCTGAAACATTTCATCGTTGCTTATACTTTATTCGTCCACAGAATTCTCTGTTTATATTCCCTAAAATTGTCTCTTTTCCGCCTCATCATTCCAATCAAATCTAGTCAAAGATCGAAGGGTCTGTCTCTTTGAGTTCAGTTCTAGGTTTGGGGATGATTCTTGTGCTGAGCTGGAGAGTGGTACAATGCCTAATTCACACAATCATTAACTGAGCACATCACTAAAGTGGCTATTTTGCATACAGTATTCACGACTGAGAGGCAAAAACAAGGTCTTCATTTCATAAGAGTCTAAGATTTTATTTGTTATTAAGGGTTGATTTCTATATTCTAAATCTAAGTTAATTAAGAACTTAATTTACATTTTTGGTTTGCACTCCATGTGTTTTTTGATTTCTCTTTCCAATGTAGAAAACCATTGGAGAACCGTTCTGGACAAGCACTTGTGCTAATTTTTGGTCTTCCTTTAAACAACTTTTTTGTTCTACATAATCAAGGTAAATCTGTATGTGTTATGATTATGTATCAGGCATGTATCTATATCTGTACATAAATCTTTGCTTTGCATTCATATTGTCATACTCGTATTCTTATGCAAAATATGTTCCTCGTGTATTCAAATTCTCATAAATGTTTTTTTGTTGTTGATAAACTCAAACTCAAACTTAAACTTTTCATTAGAATTAATTCTTTATGTAGATATAAAGGACAGAGAGTGAGAGTGAGTGAGAGAGAGAGAGAGAGAGAGAGAGAAAAAAGATGAATCATTAGAGATGAATGGATGAATTAGTTAGATAAGACAGAGGTTATGTTCGCTTATCTGATATCAAGTCACGAAATACGGATTAACAGAGAATGATGGGAAAAAAGACGAGCGAACAGGACAAATAGCTGATTTGAATGGCCCTGGAGGAAGAACTACTTAATATGCATATGACGTCACTACTAGCTTGGCAACCAAGTTTTTTTTTTTGTTTTTTTTTTTGGGGGGGGGGCACTGCCAAGAGAGAATCCTCATGCATGTTGCCAAGTAGTGCTATGACCTGGACTTGTCCTGAACACAGAAAGAACAGCATTCATTACACACGTCATCGTATAAACCATCATCATCTCCATTTTTGCCACGTCCTGGTGTAGTTAAAGAGGAATGAAACTTAAAGATACATGTGGGTTGAGTGAATGCAGCAATATCAATAGAACACATTAGCGAAGTTTGACGAAAATCGGACCAAGATCCGTTGAAGAGTTATGAACTTCAAGGTTTCCGTGCAGCCATCGCTGGATGAGAAGACTGCTACATTTCGTGACGTCACGTATGTGCAATGGTATAAAGAAAAGAATTACAAAGAGAATTACACAAATTTTATTTTTCATGATGAGTACTAAAACACATTTCTTCGGTTACTGACATAATAATTATGATGGTGTAATATCATTCCCCCTGCTTTCTGAAATAAATACGTCTAGTGCTCTTTCATTGTACTAGAAAGGTGAAAATGTTGAATTTTCTCTAATTGTTGTCCACACATGACGTCACAAATTGTTGAATTCTTCTCATCCAGCGATACTTGAAGGATTCATACCTTTGAACAGGTTATCCGATTTAGCTTTAACCTCTCTGATGAGTTCTACTATAGATATTGCTGCATTCCTTAAATTCACATTTATATTTCATTATGGGATTCACTTTTCTTTAACTACCTATTACATTCTCTATGTTTGATTTTTCTCCAGTTATGACGTGCAATAATGCACTTTAATGGGGCTTTTATCAATAGGGAGGGGGAGCTGTGTCTGTGTCAGAGAACGGAGAGGGAGGCTGAGCAATTACTATATGGGCGAATTTTTGTTCTTACCCGTATCGATTCGACGTATTGGTTGAGCTGGTCTCGGCTAAGACTTGACCTTTGACCTGGAATGCGGACGATGACCTGGGTGGGGTCGTTGTTCTGGATTCCGATGGTGTGACCCGGAGGCAGAAACCCCGTCAGGCTGCAGAGGAGCTCCCTGTGACCCGAGAGGAGGTCAGTGACCGCGAGCAGCATCTCCTCTACGCTGGAACTGTGAGTTGCCAATTTGCAAGGAGTTATGGGGGAAAATAAAAACAAAACAAGTAAAGATGAATACAAAAACTAATCAAATATGCAATCATAGATATAGATACAATCATATAATGATGTCTCACAATTATTGCAGAGTCCCATGAAAAATAATACATAATCAAGGATAATTTCGTCTACAAATCAGCACTTACAGTGTTAGAACAAATACTTAGCTGTGGATAAGGGGGTGAACACTTCGACAGAAAAACAAAAAGATAATGTAATCCCTCATTGTTGGCTTTACACGATTTCCTTTAACTTGAGAGGAGCTATCATCGTTTTGGAGTGACAACCACGAGCCCATGAGCCCACGAGCCCCCTGAGCACAGTTTATACGGAACCTCCTCCGTCCTTGAAAATTTCTAGACTGAAGTGAAGCAAAATGGTTCACTTGAATGCCCACAACATGAAAAAAAATAGCTGCTTTCTTTATCTTCAAAACGTTTGGAAAATGTGTTGGGCGAAGAAATCGAATACACCACATACATACACAAATCCACGCACACAAACACACTCACACACATACATACACACACACACACACACAAATAGTAAGAGTATAAAATTGGTTTGGCTGCGCTGAACAATGGTTAAAGTAAAATCACCAATATAAAATATTGAGACGAGTGCCGACTCCCCTACCCCCCCCCCCAAAAAAGAGACAACAACCAACATCAACAACAACAAAACACAACCACACTAACAACAACAAAAACAAGCAAACACACGTATGTTGAACCCAAGTATTGCAGGTCATCACACTTAATATGAATATCGGCCACCATACCATCCAGTCCGGCATCCGTTGATGGCATCGACGAACTGGGTCTGTGCCTCGGCCCGGCCGGCGAACGTCTCGGAGAAGTTCGTCACGTACTTGGCTGCTTTCTCCACTTTCTTATCCTTGGGCTGGGCCCTCACCACAGCTACAGGTGTCTTTGTGCCCGACTATAGGGAAAGTAAGAAAATCAACAACAACAGACATGACATCATAGCTTTTCGTTATACTGCCATGCATGTATGTGAAGCTGAAAACGAGATATAATAATGATGTATGAAGATGTACGGTATGATGTATTATGTGTTTAAAGACACACATTGATTTGGAAATTTCCATTAAAAGGGATAGTATAGTTTTGGCTGAGATTGGGATTTAGGTCTTAACTTTTACGAGATGATCAGAAACCACATATATATGATTAATATGAAAGAGCATACCATTTTAAGAGGAAGTTTTTTTTTAATTGATTTTGTTATGGCTGAGTAATCAAACAGCAAAGTAAAAAGGAAGTGGTCCTGATCATGGGACCCACCTTTTATTAGGACCTTTTTGTTTCGGGATATGTCAGGCGTTTCAAAAACAATTTTCATCAGAGGTTGGAATTCCTCATAGAATTTCATGCTCTATCATATCTTATCATAAGTGGTTTCTCATTACCCTGTAAGAAGTCAAAGCCTGAATCCCCATCTCAACCTAAACTTTATACCATCCCTTTAAAGCGAAATAAATAACTTCATTAAGCTATCTTCATTGTATCGATAGACAATGTGGAGAGATATAGGAACCAGTCTGGGACTCGAACCCGCCACCCGCTTTATAGTAGCCGGGCAAGGCGGTGACGATACCATGCACCATGCGTCAATCCTCGGCATGGACGCGATGAACATGTCTCAGAATCTTTTACCATCTTTCTCATCTGAGTATTCACAGGCTTCTGAGGATGTACATAATAATGAATCATGAACTTGTTGTTGTTGTTGTAGTTGTTGTTGTTGTTGTTGTTGTTGTTGTTGTTGTTGTTTGGAAGGTTCTTACAGTAACATCAATAAGGCCATCTCCGCTATAATGCCCGTTCCTTCAACAAAATAACTATATTCTTTCATTCCTGAGATTTCTTAATAACAGCGTAGTACTGTCAATGAAAATCATGTTGACTTCTATAAATATGTATGCATTACAAAAAAACTGATACTCATTTATGACTCGTGTGCTGAAACACGTGGAAACTTTGTAGTTCTATTCTGCTGCTAGACTGTGATTTTGTTTGTTTGTTTGTTTGCTTGCTTGTTTACCCACTCTTTAGTTGGAGTGGGTGGCGCGCTAAAGGGCGGAACATTTTTCACGTTCGCCCGCAGCTTGTTTTTATTTCAGCAACAGGCGCTGTCGAGTGTTAATGACATTGAATCACGTCACAATGTATCACTCAAGTGAACTGTAGGTCGCTTGCCTACGGGGATGTACGAAAAAGACAAAGATTTACAGACCACAGGCTTTTTCCATCATCTGCGAACTACATGGCAGCTCGGAGGCGTTGGGGGTGTCAATTCCATGACGTTTTCACTCGTTTATTATGACGTCATAGTCAACATCTCAGCAATGATTTTTATAACTATTTTCCTCGCGGTAAACGAATGACGTTTTAGAATTTCTAGTCGTAAACTAAAGGATGATGAAGTATCTTGCTAATTACAGAATAATTCAGATGCTAGCTATTTTTACGTGAGTTACCAAAAAAGAAAAAGAAAAAAGAGGGATATTTACTCTTCACACAATTTACGACCTGCTGTGACGTCAAAGATGATATGCCTTGCGGCTGCTTAACGCCATCATTCTTAATGATAGCTCAGTTACTGCCTTGTGGCTTTCGAGTTGTCACCTTCAGCATTATGGAAATAACAACTACATGTACTATTATGGAGCTTCTATTGGCTATGAATAATTCTTGTGGCACAGATTGTTTAAAGGTTACTAGTACTTACATTGAACACTTACTTGGCCTAGAAAAAAAAAATAATACAATCTACTGTAGCTTCGTAAATTTCATGCCTTGAGCTGAAATGCGATAGTTTATGTTTCAGCAATTTTGATAAATGTCTCGCATTCTCGTGTAGTTACATTATTCCCTTATTGTGCTCGCTTTGCAGAGTTCTTTTTAGCTTGATTCACATGTTTCGTTTATTATTTGTCTAATCTAATTTGTCGTGTGTGCGCGCGCGCATGTGTGTGTGTTGTGTATAGTATAGGCCTACACACACCTGACCATCATCGAACCTGCTGTAATAATTATTATTTCAGCAAGCCATGATTCCGATCATAGTCACTTCTATTTACAAACAAACAAACAAACTGTAGTACCAGCAATATCGTCGGTATGTACGCTGGTGTGAGGGTAATGAAAATGATCGGCGTAATAAACAGTGCGGATAGAATGTATGTACACAATCTTTAGTCATAGCCAAGTCATTGAGGTCACTAGTGATGGATAGCAACGGTAAAGATATCCTCGATGATGACGATGTTGATGACGGTGTTGATAAACTATGATGATGAGTCCAAAACCGACCGGCAAAGGCTACTTGTCTACCACGCAATATTTGAAACCCTTTCTGACCAGGACAGACGCCCCCCCCCCCCCCCCCTCCCCGCAATTTTTATCAAGGCTACTCGCTATCGGCGTTTAATGATCCAAAGGCGAAAGTGCAAATTTTTTCTAGCCATTGCAGATATTATCACGAATTATCGTCCTTTCACCTTAAAACACCCCGCCATCCTTGCCATATAGCCTACTTCCTTTCTGCGCACAACTGAATGTATATATTATTACTAGTAACTCTATAATACGAGGAATGACGTATTTGCTTTAGTATCGACGAAAACACGGAAATTGCACTTAATCAATGTAACTTATTTCACAGCGTAGACTATAGTTAGCAATGCCGATTAGCCGATTAATATATAACTCGTATATACTAATCATGAGTGCGATGGTACAAGGTTTCGTATGAGGCGATATGCTCTTTTTAGCTTGCCTTCGCCTCGTTGAATCGAGAACATCTAATCTTTCACCTCAATGCAAAATCCTGTTACATTGCACCCCCCCCCCAAAAAAAAAGAACCATGCCTTATTCGTTTTACACCTTGGAAATGCAGTGGCGGATCCAGGCGGGGCGCACGGGCGCGCCCCCTTATTTTTTATTATCTTTAATTATCTTTAATTTTGTAAAGACGCCCCTCTTTACGGAATTCCTAGATCCGCCCCTGGAAATTGGCGCAGTCCAAGTCATTCCCTGTGCACAAAAATAACCGAGTTAATACATGGTTGGTGACTTTATCGTGCGCCACCTCAAACTGCTTGGCGGCATTTATACGCTCTTTTTCAGCAAACCACGTGATGAGCAGTCAACCAGATAACAAGAATATTTTGGGGTGGTGTGTCAAATGAAACGGGATGCCACGAACAAAACATTGCATGCATTCTTTAATACAAAAGTGTTTTGACTCGTATAGCTGCGCATGGTATTGTAGCATTCATACGTCTATTTTGTCTGCCATTACAAATTACCAGCTGAAAATGCAATTTCATTCAAACTGCAGTGACACGTGACCTTTGACCTTTATATATATATATATATATATATATATATATATATATATATATATATATATATATATATATATATATATATATATCTTGGAATTTTCCACGTGTTGGACTTCGAATGTTATGATCATAAGAAGAATGAGTCTCAAATACGCCATCTGTGTAGTGTATGCATACACTACACTGACGAAGGCCCAAGGCGGGTTAAAAATTTTGTAAATAAAAACCTTCTTGTTGGATCTACAGATGGCGTGTTTGAGACTCATTCTTCTTATAATTATATAATATATATATTCATATATATAGGTTTAGGGTTAGGAGTTTGGGTTAGGGTTAGGGTTAGGGTTAGGGTTAGGATTAGGTTCAGGATTAGGATTAGGGCCAGGAGAAGGGTCCGGGGTAATTGCCCACGGGGTGATTGCCCCAGACCCACGCTTCTATATTGGAAAATCGGGTGATTTTTCAGCATGTATACCTATGGGTGATCTCTATGGAAGAGCCCAAAGAACTTTTCCCCAGTGGTGGAGAGGAGAAAAATCTCTGTTGGAAGAGCAAGATCATCGGTGGAAAGTAGCTGCTTGGCGGAGGCCTGCGCTCTCGGAGTGCTTTACTAGTTTGTTGTTGTTGTTTTTTCTTTACATCGTTTTTCCTCAATCATTTTGGTCAAAATGGATACCGGTGCTCCATACGCCCCTTTACCTGATTTCATTTTGGGACCTATGACTTAACAAGCTTGCTTTCATGTAGGTCCCATCATATTTCTCCTGCAGTGTAAGATTGTATAGTCTAGTACCACTGTGTATTATTATGTGTACACCATCATGTATATTTTCATATCGAGACAGCTTGTCATTCAGGTGAAGGTTTCCCCCCAATTTGAACTTTAGAATTTATGTATTGTACAATTGTATTTATTTTTTCATGACAGTTTCCTGAGAAATATAAAAATGAACTGAAATTGAAAATTGAATTAAACTGTGTGTGACAAGAACAGAAACACAAGCGCGCATCAGAACACAATGCACATCTTCACTTTCTTTAGTGACTCCATTTACTTAATAACACACATACACACGCACACACACACATACACTCACTCACAAAGAATAACACTGAAATGTTTTTGTCTTTCCCATTTTGCAGAGAAACAGCCTGAATCAGAATAATACATAGTTTGCCAAGACACCAGCTATTTACGTTTGTGATAACAAAAAAATCACATTTCTTTATTAAGTCAATTCCAGTTGTGTGATGTGCGTGCGATACAACATCCGAAGTGGCGACTCACATTGAAAAGTTAACACACATGGTGGCACAACATTTGCTCCGGCGACGATTGCTCCAGTCTTATTTTCTCCAAGGACTTAGTGATATGATTGAGGTTGTGATAGGGTTTTAAGTTCAGTTTGATGCGAGGTTAAGGATTTGGGTTAGGGTTATGTTTGTGGGTAGAATTTACGTTTGGCTTAGCATTGCAGATATTTCATGAAAGTAATTGTCGCAGGGGCAAATGTCATGGAACCAACACACATACAAGGTGAATATGAGCTTAATCCACTATCAAGTCGCTCAATACAAAATTTTGTAAATTCATGTCACACTGGCAAGGTTTCCCCTTTCCATGATATAAAACATACACTTCTGTTTTTAGTATGAAAGGTGTCATATATATATATAGATATATATACACATATAATAGATACATATATATCTACTCCCATCATTGTAAGAAATATTTATGCAATAGACAAGAACAAGTAAAGATCATCTGCAACCTGCATACACTCATCGAGACTGGTGGAAAATTTGCACACGCACGTGAAAAACATGTATGAACGGACGACACATGAACACGTCTATAATACATGACAAGCCTTGATGAAAGGCTAACTGACTAGCACACAGGTATGCCACCTTATCCTCCTCTTTCTTTTCCTTTCTCTCACTCTTTCATCTTTCTCTCTTCTCTCTATCTCTATTTCTCTCTTTATCTATCTCTTTATCCATCTATCTATCAATATATCTATCTCTATTTCCTCTCTTTCCCTACAACTTTTCAATAATCCAAATGAAACATGCTTCGTTTTGTGTCTAAAATGCTGGTAAACAAGTTTGGTATCAGCTCCACAGATGACAAAGAACACATTGTTGCACCAATTCTGGTTTCTGGCAAATTTCACTGAGTTGATGGAAAATATTTCCACTCCGTTATCAAACAAGAGACCCGCGGGTCACGCGCTCACCTGAGTATCGCAATTTCACCTTCCATGCATTCTTGCACACTCTTACCTGAGAACATTGGAAACTTACATAGGTCTGCATATGGATCCCCCCCCCCCCCCCCTCAACTCCAGGGAGTGGGGGGCAGGCAGCCCTGGATCTGCAATGAACAAACTTGGAACTACAGTCATCAATGTACAAACTCATGTTATTAACTTTGCTTTATCATTCCTTGTTCTAGAGTAGAAGATTTTAAATATTCCTTAATGTGGGGGGGGGGGGGGCCTCTAGGGGCCCCCCAAGAGGGACATGGTGCCCATTTGAAGTAATCGAGATTCTATCCCCCTAGAGATGCTACCTGCTAAGTTTGGTCAAAATTCATCATGAGGTTTTCAAGAAGAAGATGAACATGTACAATTCAGGCCCCATTAGGACCCATCCCACCCCCCTCTCCTGGGTCCCAAGGGGGGGGGGGGTACCCCTGATCCTTGAAAAGACAGTCATCAATGTACTAACTCATAGTATTATCTAAGCCCTATCACTTCTGGTTCTAGAGAAGATTTTTAAATATTCCTTAATTTTAGGGGGTTTGGGGCCCCCCTGGGGTCCCCCCAGGTGGGCCATGGTGCCCATTTGAAGTAATTGAGATCCTATCCCCCTAGGGATGCTACCTACCAAGTTTGGTGAAAATCAGACATAGGGATCTCAAAGTGAAGATGAAAATGTACAATTTAGGCCCCATTAGGACCCCTCTAAAGCCCCCTCCCCTGGGTCCCAAGGGGGGCACCCCTGATTCCCCCATGAACAAACTTGAAACTACAGTCATCCATGTACTAACTCATAGTATTAACTAAGCCCTATCACTTCTGGTTCTAGAGAAGAAGATTTTTAAAGATTCCTTAATTTTAGGGGGTTTGGGCCCCCCTGGGGCCCCCCAGGTGGGCCATGGTGCCCATTTGAACAAATTGAGATCCTATCCCCCTAGGGATGCTACCTGCCAAGTTTGGTGAAAATCGGTCATGGGGTTCTCAAGAAGAAGATGAAAATGTAAAAAGTTTACGCACGACGCACGACGGACGACGGACGACGGACGACGGACGACGGACGACGCACGAAGGACGCCGGACGAAGAGCGATCGCAATAGCTCACTTGAGCCTTCGGCTCAGGTGAGCTAATAAAACCTGGTAGCACAAATAATGAGACGTCAATATCTCCATTTGAGTACTTTTAAAAAAATGACTGCAAATTGTTCATAAAGAATAATATATCAATCCATAAATTACATTGCATACATTTCCACATCAAAAAGCTGTTGGCATATAATCTCATAATAAAGAGAGAAATGTTCGTCATAATATTCCGAGCAAAGGCCACAAATTTCCCTTTCGATAGTATATAGAAACCACATCAAGCATCTTACAGTAGCAATTCACTAAGACAAGTGTTGAGGGTAATCAAACATCACAAACATCATATTATGGATGGTGGAATGTTTCAATGCTAAATTGTGACTTTTTTAAAACAGCAGAGAATGCATTCAAGAGACAACGTAGACGAGAATAGTTCCAGAATGCTATTTCACAAACGGTTCCCTCTTTCTGCATTATTTTCCACACTGATATTTCATACATTGAATCCTTTCATATTCATTTTCACTGCATATTTTACAAACATTATCTTCTCCTTCTACAAATGAAAAGATGTGTAGGAAGCATTATCGACAAGGTATGATATACCTCCGTCGCGTCACCAAGAACACTGCGCACTGCTTAAGAAAAATGATACGTATACAATTTTGTTATTCAACGTGAAACATGCTCATAAACAAAAGGAGATGTTGTTCTGAGTTGTATATATGACATATCCATCCAGTCGCCCATTTATGAGCAAGATGTTTACAAGGAATAAACTCAGAAGCATCAAGTAAAATTGGCAAGATCTACAAATTTTTTAATATGATTACATCACAGAAATGTTCCTACTGAGAAAAAATATAAGCTGAATTTTGCTCACTTATGAATTCTTTGTTTTGCCATATGCACACACGATTACATATTCCAAGAGACTCACTTACAGCCATTCTTTTCATAATTCATCAATAGAACCATTTTCTGCTCACCCTGGGATACCCTGGCGTTACCATGCCAACTGCATCATCACCCTACTATCATCCAGCTACAAGTATCAGTACAAGGACACACATAATGCTATTGGAATCTTCAAAAACGAACAGAAGGGAATCTTGATCTTTTTCTAAAAATAAATTTTCACAAAAATTTCATCTAATGCAGGTTGAATCTAAAAGCCTCGTCTCTCATTACAATGAAAAGTTTGCTTCCGTATCTCTCTGAGCATGACATTTCTAGCGATATGCCTGAATGATATCCATGTTTACACCTACAAATGAACAGGATCTGTAAACATTGTGAACTACCCTAGTTCTTACAAGAATGAGTAAGCAAATCACTAACCTTGTTTTGAAACTACAGGGAAAAAATCAGGGCAAATAAAAACACTGCTTGTGAATGCTTGACACCATCAAAATCAGCTGCAGGCAAGACACCCTTTGACTTACTGTTTTACCAATTACTGATAATTCATTTGGGAATAAAAGAATACAATTTTATGCACATAACATCTGTTACAACCAGTCACATCTCTTACACTGTTAAGGAAGCATCTGGAAGAGGGAATGGGATTGCATAATACATGTACTTGATCCCACGGTACTTGCATGCATGATTACTTACATAATTTATATGTAAGTAGTCAATCCAGAAATATATCTTGCCATGTGCACATACCATTTTCTGATCAACTACACACACAATGATAATGAGCTTGTGTTCTTTATGTACCTATGCTGTCTGTTTTCCCCATGTCATATTTTTTTTCATAATCTAGCCTGTTTTGTCAACGTTTTCATTGTTTTATATCTACACTTTTGTACAATTTGCTCATATTCACATGTATTCTATATCTATATAATGAATTGGAAATAAGGATTGAATTGAATTGAATTGAATCTACAGAGCATGAGGGTAAATGTGAGGGGCTGCCACAACAATGAACATGGTCCAACATATGACAACTTCACATTTTCCATAGGTCAGTTTTGTGGTCAGGTTATGCGAGGTTTGTTAGGATCAATTTCATGGTTCTCTGAGATTCACATAAAGTTTTGCAGCATGGCAACACAATGGTCCGATGACTGTAGTGAGACATTTAAGAGCTGGAAGGTGTCAAGACCACTCTCCATTAAAACTCTGAAAAAATGGTGTGTGGTAAGTTTTTGCCCTCCTTCACCGGCATGTTCATCCAATATCACTCACTCACTGCATATGGCAATGAATTAAAACTTCAGTGACATCATGGCTGACTTTATATAAATTGCCAATGTTTCATGACATACATAGAACAACATTTCAGTGGCATTTCTTGACATTGGCACTTAGAATAGACCCATTTGGAGTCACATCCTTCAAGAATTGTATAGCTCACATAGATTTTTGGTGATTGTTTTTGTTTTCTCAGTGCCATCGCTTTTAATTGATTTACAAGAGCCATCTTGCACAAGTAGCATTTTCATTATGGCTGTCTAAGGAGCACGCACACACACACACACACACACACACATACATGACATACAGACATACAAACATAACACACAGACATGCACACATGACACACACACATACACACATGGCACACACAATTGGAAAAAAATATCTCTTTAAACAACCTAGTGACATTTATGTAAATCTCATCTCATCTTTGTAACACAATGCTGGTCATTTGGATGAAGCAATCGGAGAGCTGAGTACGAGTGTCCTCTTCCATGAAGAGTTCTGGTAAACATATCATGCAGGAAGTAAAGACGAGAACAGATTTCAGTGACAATGATTAGTCGTCTGGCACATTTGTGATAATCTTCTCTTCACTACATCACATGAGATGAAAGTTAGATTGCGACCAGCATAATCGTCCTGCAACATACCAATGTAGGGTAAACAGGATGAGCGAAGGTTTAATTTTAGATGCGTGAAGTACAACCAGGGTGGACACTCTGTTGAAAGTGAAACTTACTCCTCTCAAGTATCAATCAAAACTTAGACCAACTTGAAGGTGGAAAAACAGGAATCCACTACCACTTCAGAAATCGAGCACTGCAAACATAGTGGAAGGCGGCACCCTCAGGAAATGTGTGAAGATGTGTGATTGATCACATTACATTGTTCCATAAACAATAGACAAATTTCTGAAAATGGTATAAGCTGTCACACGATTCTTGACTGGAAAATAAATATTGGGTACTAGAAACATGCTAGGCTAACGACAACACTCTACCATACAAGAAATAAAAGAAAAACATAAGCTGGTACCACGCATGATTGGGAAATTTGTTTGCTTGTTGTTTTTTTTCAGTTTGGACAGCGCAATTGGTCTTTTCTTCTCACCTTACTCATTTAGAGTGGATATCTGCTTGTCATTTGATGTAACATGATCTATTTTCAGATTGAAATTAATTTAATGTAGCCTCAAATAGAAAATTACTTCTGTATTCATATCGTTGATCAGGAAGTGAATAGAACTGTACAGGCTGCAAGTAAAACATGAAATTGTGCCAAAATAAGCATTTGGAATCAAGGAAACATGAAAATACATTGGTGGGACTAAGAGCATATGAACAGATCAGAGAGGGGAAGATCTTGTATCACTAAAATGAGAACCTCCCTCCCTATTGTAATGCTTTGGTGACCAGAGAGGTTGCAACACGTAACATTTCCCAGAATTTATTATCTCCTATTGACCGATTCAGGTTCGTTGAGGGCAGCAGACAATTTGTGGCACTGGGCGCAGCCATGAGCTCATTTTGAGATGTCCCAGCCGACCCCTCCCTCCTCTCCCCTACCCCCCCGGGCAACATGTTTATCGCGCACTTGTAACAAAGGTTCACGCACTAAGCAAGCATTCGCGCACTCAGTACGACACGCCCATTGGCTAAAACAACCATGCATCAGTTTTTCATTCCGTGCACAGGCAGGGGTGGGGGAGAGGGGAGGGGTCGGCTGAGACACCGCGTAATGGGGCTGCCCATGCCCAAAATACACATAGCGCGTCACAGAATTGGTCAATACTCCAGGAAAGTTCACAGATGAAATACTTGCCCAGACATTCACTCACTCATTGCTACATTGGCAAAAATGATTGTGTTTCAAGTGCAAGCAAATGTGCAGGGAATTTCTTTTTTTCCCTTCTGACATTACGAAGCAGAGAGGTGCAAACCTAAGCAGTGAATCTGCATGGATAATTCTCAGCACAGAATGCACATATGCTTAACATGCATTCAGCGGATCACTTACGTCATTAGACCATCAAAACCAAGAAAGTAGCAACCGCTATCTCGACAGATCTAAGCATTACGACATAAGAGACGTTTACATCTTCCTTCTCACATGGCTTTGAGCCAACAACGGACTAAAAACGTGTATCAATCTGATCATGTCTCAAAGTGTGATCAGTGGTGCTCCTCGTTCATGCGATACTTCAATGAGTTGTGGTACACGTAGATGAATATGACTGCCACTGTAGCAAAACAAGAGTTGCAGAATGATGAAACCAAAGATACTAACGAGTTGCATCCTAATTGAATTCCGCAATAACTACTCGTGGCAAAGCTATGGCAAACTCTACAGCGAAACATAAAATGATACAATGTAAAAAGAATCCAAAGCACCAAAGTATTGGAAAATCTGTGTAAAATGACAAATTTAGCCAAATGAGTTGCTGTTGTCTTCATGCCCCTTGCCTCAGCACAACAAGCGTGGATCACTGTACTGCACTGAAAATATCTCACACAGAAAACTTCTGATTAATCGGCAGAGAAACAATACAGGTCAACATAATGGTTGAACCAAGAACACAATTTTGCAAATCTTCCCCATACCGCTACCTCACGTAACACACATATGGCAATTTGTGCATGGTTAGGTTGTGCTTGAATTTATCCAACACAGCATACTGATATCTAAAAAGTGATCATTTCAGTACGCATTCCCTGTTACACTGTATTCTGTTTGCCTTCTTTCCAGTTGCCTTCACGTAACTGACAAACTGCACGTGCTTGTGTAAAGACGAAAAGAATGCATGAGACAAACATTTTTGTGCAAGCTTTCGCATACTTCCCAACAGGCAGAAAAGAAGAAATTTTGCCTTTTCCAGAGATTTCAGGGAATATCTCCACTTTTCTTAAAATCCAGAAATTTCTGGATTTTTGAAAATGTGCCATCTCCGACATAAAAGAGAGTTTGCAGATTACATTCTCCTGCCATAAACTGTGTGTATCTCGTACCATGATGAGCCCATAGCTGATCATTTCTTGTAATGATAAACCAAAGTCTCTCACTATAAAGTTGTGAGAACTACAATGAACACTGAATGTGGTTAGCAGCCTCAGCACATGCACCCACACCAACAGTGCACTCATCCTATTCCCTGGAAAGCACTTGAGCCGGGCTGACACACATGACACATTCAACCCATAATTACATTCGGTTTCTCGCTGTATATGTACCCGTTTCTCTTTTTTCACACCTGGGCCAAGAAGAGCATTGCACAGAAAGGGATACATGTGCTGTGGGCGGGTTTGAACCCTCGCCTCCCTTATCGAATGCACAGTGCAGAGTCTATCAAACCACAGGACCTCAACACCTCTATGACAGTGAACTTTGGGTCCATGGATGCAAGTCTGCTAAAAAGTTTGTCTGCCTCCATCATGCATGTATTCCTCCATCTTTAAGTAAGGGACCATGAAGCATCAACTGCTCAGTTTTCATTGAACTTGTCTTAAATTTACTTTCCATTCTTATGGCACACAAATTTGATTTAAAAGACTACTAGAAGGGAATCAATTTCACTGTACCGTCATCTCATTCACATTCCATATTTGTGGGTACACGCGGCCTAACAGGTAAACTCGGCCCCTCACAACCCCATTAAAAGGGAGATTACCTGTTAGGCCGATTTTAACCACAAATACGGTAACTTGTTAACATTTGTGATGTGTTGAAAAATAAAATAAGCTTTGAATTGAGTTGAATTGAACTGAATTGTATTTGACAAGACAATAAAAAATAGGAAAAATATTTAAAACACTGCAATTCAAAACATGAACGTTGCTTCCTATACATTTATAGCTCCATGTCATCAACATCATGGGACAGTATTTCAGTTAGACTCATTTTTAACATTTTGGCTATAATTGACTGTGTTTGAAATGAACTATTTCTGGCAGACCATAAATATGTGTATGCCAAAGTCAAAAATTTTGTTTGTAAAGTGGTAAATCGTAATAAAAATACTTGAACACATCCACTTTTTCTTTAAAAAAAAAAGAAAAAAAAAAAGAGAAAGACAGAAGAATCATTAAGATTGATTGTCGAGCTCTTGAAGTGCCTGTGTTTGCCCCTCTCTAAAACCTCTGAATTCCTGCCACCATTGCACTTACATATCCAAGTTTGTGGGTGTGCGGAGGTGCAGGGGTGCTTTCATGTGCATCTGTTCCACTGCCAAGTTCATATATTCCCTGTTACACCCTAATTTGCAAATTGTTCTCCATGCATGCACAATCAATATGTCTAAACCTAAGCAAATTCGTGTGATCTTGTCTATTTCCCTAAGTGCATAGGGGTGGACAATACAAGAAAAATTCCAGGTGCTGAAGAGAATAATGAAAGCACTAATCACGCACTGCCTTAAGCACACTCATGAGTTGAAATTCAACAGAAACAATTTGCATACAATTTGGCTTCAGACACTGTTAAATGTAACTGATATTGAAAAGCTGCACTTAAAAATAAATTATTGTAAAAGTGGATATTTTCGCACGAATAATTTTTCGCCCTCGGCCCGGTAAGAAGAGTTTCGAGTTTTTTTAATTCCGCAAAATCAAGACAGTCAAGTACAGGAACATGTGGCAAGCAGAAACATTCCCGTGCTTTTATTTTTGCACTAGTTTCTGGGTGCGCGAAATGTGCGAAAATTTCAACACCTTGAAAATTTCCACTATTACAGTACTGTATATGCTATATATTCAGCAAGCCTAATTCTTTGCGAATCGGGACTTCCCTGCAATTTCGTGAGTTGTTGAATTCGTGATTGTGGAGTTTGACAGAGAATTGTATGATGCAAGTCACATTCATGTAAGGATCAGAGCTTAGATTTTTGCATGTTTTTAAATTCACAAACAGTACCGACACGAGAAATTCAAGAAAATAAAATCCTTGCAAAATATTTGCGTATTCAGTACTGCATGGCCATCACAAACTATATAGAATGTAAAGTTGAGTTGTTCTTTGCAGTTCCTCGTCTGATTATGATTTGCTCATACTGAATGTCACAACCTTCCCCTGGCACGGGACCGAATTCTTGTGATGACCTGGGATCATCTTCCGTATTTCATGACCAGCAAACATCAAAATGTATATTCTCCTACTGTATACAAATCATCCCAAAATCTCTTGGAAGAAGAAATTGATCGAGTATATCTACATCCTGATATCTGTTTCCACTAGAAAAGCAATCACATCATTCTATGATTTCAGAGATGAACTGAAAAATAATGTAAATCAAACAATAAATATAATAATTTTTCTAATTTTTCAAGGCTCAAAACTATAAAAAAATAGATATGTACTACAAAATCTGGAAGTCCTCATCATTTTTCTACAAAATATATGAACTACTTAAGCTTTTCAATAACTACACAAGATTAAATCGCACTATGCACATAACTTGAGGCAAACATTGCAACAAACCAAGTCACACAACGCAACTTCCCCTTTCTTCATGGCTAATGTATTTGCCAATTGTTATGTCAAGAGTATGGAGCACAATATGGGCCTAATGCATGACAATATTCTGTCATGGCATGTAGTCAAAACAAAATGCAAAAAAAAAAAAACCAACAACAAAAGCAACTAGGTTTTGTGAAGTCAGTGACTTTTTTTTCCTCCTTTTTTTACTGGAATAGAATTAAATTTATTCGTGTTTGTACTACAATCATATTTGGACTGAAATATCATAATATTAAGAAGGTGTTGTCACCACAGAAATAAAAGTGAGCTGTAGATTTGTGAGGCGGACGTTCATAGAGAGAGAAAAAAAACACCTATTCTTGGCATGTATAAGACTGCTTATCAAAAATCGCTCTCAGGTCCTCCGAGTTTTCACTGAGTTTTCATTTTAGCATCTGCTCAAATTCACGACGCAGAGAGTTTGTTGATGCCATTCTGACGAAAGACATATGGGTGCACCATTTTACTTTGTATAGGGTGCGTCTTCGTGAAATCTAAAGCTATGTATACTTTGCAACATGACGCAGGGAGAGAGGAGAATGGTCAATGCAATCATTGTCTTAATGTCTTCATCACAAATCTAAAACTCCCTAATGGTTCGCTGTGTGATTGTCTAATCTTGGGAGCCAGTGCCTTATCCTCTGTTCTGTGCCATAGCTCCAGCATTAAGATTTGCTGTAACTGTACTTAAGGACAATTTTGCGAGTGGGGTTAATTTCATGATTGTTGGATATATAGTAATAACCGGGGAAAAAAATATATGTGTGCATGTCATGTTTATATTAGGATCATTCTGAGTTATGTTAAATTCACAAATAGCATTCAACACATGGACTATACAGCATATTCAGTAGATGACGAAACACCAACACAGTGGGCAGGGTGTGGGTTTGAGGGCATTTACTAGTCTGCTTTATGTGTGTGTGTTTCTGTGTGCATTTGTGTACATTTGATTATACCACGTCAAGAGTTGTCAATGTGTATGAAATTCCCAAAGTGCAGACGCATGGAACAAGTGGACAACAAAACATCTTTTCACACCAGCCAAATGCATGGAATGTTGAATGAGCCTGTGCTATGACGCAGAGACGTCGACTTCGCTCCATTCAATTCCCTGATCGTGGACTTCCTCGGCCTGATGTAGCTCCTCCTCGATCTTGGCCACGATGACGTCGATGTCCTTGAATTGCACAGCGTTGTGGCCCTCGAGACTCACGTGGAGCTCGTCCAGGTCATTGATGCCCAAGCGCTGGCCGTACTCGGTGGAAACCCAGGCCTTGTTGAGTCTTGCGGGTCTGCCATTCTCTGACAACCCACCCATCCCTTCCAAGTTATTGGGCAACAAATGCTCCTTGGCTTCATTCAGGAGGAACACTTGCTCTCCATCCACTATCATATCCTGAGTGGCAACTTCTGAGACAGTCCCTGACTTCACGGTAGATTCCATGTGAGATGTGCCTCCAGCCTCCTCCTCTTCATCCTCATCTAGGGTTTCTGAGGTCCCCAAGTCTGTGACAAGCAGCCTCTTTTGCCCACACCTCTCCCCTTCGCAACTACTACCCCTACAGAGACAGATGCAGGTCACCCCTGCTCCAAACTCCACAGTGGCACCCCGTCTCTTGTCTCTCGGCGAGACGGGTGCTTGAGTTTGGACGACGGGTTCGATCTTCTCATCCTTAACGACGACAATGCCCGTGCTCCCGCCACCTCTCCCGTCTAGCAGCGCTTCGTGGCGATCCCCGAACACATTTGCGTCTGCATCTGTGTCAACGTATCTCGGCATCAGGGGTGGCAGCTGCGGCACCAAGCTGCTGCAGTTGTGGAGGGCCAGGCAGTGCGGGTGCAAGCCGCGCTCGCAGGAGGAGCATGCCGTTTGGGTGGGGTGCTGGGACCCGGAAGAGGAGCAGACACAGCAGTACTTGGGAGCCCCACTCTTGACTTCCACCAGTCCAGGACTCTCCTCATCATCATCCTCCTGCTCCTCCTGTTCCTCTCCCCTCTCACTGTCATCATCTAGAACGATGACTTGAGAGCGTGACTTCTGGAAAGGAACCCAATGCAGAAAAGCTTATTACAGTTACATCGAAGTAATCTCCTTTGAAACTAATGTTTCTAAATTCATATGCACTACTTATCATCAGCTCTCAGAGGACACCAGGATTACATAGATACTGCTTGACTTGAAATAAGTGCATTCGAACTGATATGCACATTCATGAGAAACACATGAAATTTCATGGAAGCTAGAATAAATTGTCAAGATTTACTTGACATACTTATCAAAAAGGAATAGGTCAGGATATTGCTTGGATGTATAAAAGTTTGCAATTTAAGTAAATCATTAATTGTGGTTTGTACATGTACTTCTGAGGAATGAATGGTCTAACATCTCCTAACCTCAATCTTTGCACAAGCATACATCTTCAAGAATTAAAAAACAACAACAATATTTTCCCTAATTGCAATTGTAGGAAGCAATATCTTTTAAAAACAATATTCATTTGGCTTTCCACGCAAAAAATTTCCACAATGGATAATCAGTTGCCAATTCTGACAACAAAAACAAAAACAATGAACAAACAAAACAAAACAAACTAGAAATGTCGCTACGGCGACTGGTGTATGCCTCCGCCATAATGCATGGTTCTCCTAATAGGTCTATAGTACAATGTCTTGACAATGTGTGATGACAGTTTCACACAATTGGCAAAATATTAAAATGACAGGTTTGCCACAAATGTGCTGAATGTTCATTTTCCTAGAACTAGGTTCAATTGGATGAATGATTAAAACGTCAGAGTGCAGGTATTTGGGGGAACTGATGATTTTTACTTGACTTTTGACCCTTTTATAAGTTTATGCATTGAGTAATTTTCAAGGTATTGAGAAAAAGTATAATTTCAGTATCAAATGGTAAAATAGTATTATCTAAACCTGGCCTTTGACCTTTGACCTCACAGTTCCAAAGAGAATCACTGTTAGGTAGAGCATGCATAAATATGTAAGTTTCATGATAATACCTAGAGTTACTTTTGAGATATGGAGGAAGAAGTGCAATTTAGTACTTTCACTTGACCTTTGACCTTTTGACCTTTGGGCAAGAAACTTCCCACAAAATATATATTGGGGTATACATGCATACATCAAGTTTAAAAAAAAAATCCTTCAGGCATTGCATAAATATAAGGAAAGTAGTGATATTTTGAGGAGTTGACCTTGACCTTTGACCCATGACCCCCAACTTCCCTAGATAATCACTGGCCATCGGTACATGCATATATACTAAGTTCCATGAAGATACCTTGAACCATTTGCGAGATATGGAGAAAAACATGAAATTTCAACCTTTTTTTCACAACATAACCTGTGACCTTTGACCTTTGACCCCGTGACCCTAAAATCCAAACAAAGTATCATCCCCCCAGGATATACCCTCATACCAAGTTTGATGGGTCAATCCACGTCAAATCATCCAATTTTCAGAAAAGTTGTCACCCGACCCCCTCCGATTTTCTTTAAAATCGCACCAAATGTTCCCCAAAGTGTCTGACGGAAAATCCCAAAATATTTTGCCCCAAGGTCAATTGGTTGCTAAGATACAGCCTCACATAGCAACCAGTGCACATTCCAAAATATTAGTTAAAAGAAAATTATGCATTTTTGATCGATTGTGGTAGCATGGATATTTATGCAAAAGTGTTCATTATCTGGAAATTGAGAGAACTTTATAGTCTTTGCAAGAAAAAGTGACTGTGACACGAAATTGACTTTTCGTTAACGTGCACGAGGTCACCGAAAATGGTGTTAAATGTTAATTTTGAAAATTTCAAAGCATATTAAGAGGCTAATATCTTCCACATTTCATCACCTCAGGTTCTAAGATATTATGCTGTTGAAGGCTTTGACTTGCTCAGTAATTTTGAAAAAAATCAGCGGATTCGTGCTCATCGTTTTTACGGAGAGCGCCCTCAAAGTTGACAAAAATGAAAAATGTGTCAAATTCAAGGTCACGGATCACCCTTCGTCCCACCTAGGAATGGCATCAATTTTTGTGTATTGATAGACATTTACCTATATTATCGTGGGTTACGAAAGAAATTTTGCTACCGAAATGTTAAATGGTAAATTTACCCCACTGAAAATGGTCGTAAACGGCCAAATTTCCATGTAATATCACATATTGGGTTTAGAGGACATTTCAAATGTCCATGCTTTCAAGATGAAAAGCCGTAGCCCTGTGATATTTGCTGTAGGGGTAGTCTGTAATACATATTTTAGTAATATATACCACAAAACACTTTCATTACATAATCATGACCTTGAAATTTAATCCAAAATTTGATAAAAACAATAAGTCGCTCTATTTTCCTCATTGCATGTAATATGTGTTTTGAATGACTTTTCACAGAGCAATATTTCAAGAATTATGAAAGCTGACAGCCTGCCATAATATGGTTCTAAACTATATTGTGCTCTTCTTTCTGATTTGGTGTCAATTTGATTATGAATGTTATACCCTTGACCTTGAAGTGCTTCTAAAAATAGCTGTAAATTTGTTAACTACAAATTACACACACAACAGGTGTTTTATGGCATAACATACTAGTGATTCTTTCACAAACACAAAAGTTTTTATGGTGTAATTAATGTTATATACTGGAATAACTATAGGTTCTTGCAAGATATGTCCGATTAATTACTTTGTTCTGACAATGACCCTGAATTTATGACCTTCAAAATCAGGAGAAATGTCTATTCCTGCCCATAAAGACCTGTATTTACACTGTAAGTACATAATATATATGGACATTGTACCCTACACAAGATTCTTATTCTAGCCTGTGAAAAGCAAATTTAAAGCACTGAGAGTCTTCTTTTTTGGGGGGGATTTGTTCTGTAACTTATGACAATTCAAAAATCATTTCCATTCCTATATATTTTGTTTTTGGTAAATTTGTTATGTATTTCTTTGTTTTTTATTTTCTACAGCATTTTTTTTATTGGAAATTGTCACAGTCCACTTTTTCTACCATAATTTGAATAGAATTAATCAATCAAAGTGATAGATAGTGAAAATGGTCAAGTTTTTATGACTGTTACCAAAAAGCACTGTTTTCCATAGGAAATGCACACGAAATCACAAAATATTACTGTACCCTTTTGTGACTGAAATTGAGGGTCATTGTCAGAACAAAGTAATTAATTGTAACATATCTTGCAAGCACATATAGATTAATTCCAGTATATAACATTTACACCATAAAAACTTTTGTGTTTGTGAAAGAATCACTAGTAATGTTATGCCATAAAACACCTGTTGTGAGTGTAATTTGTAGTTAACAAATTTACAGCTATTTGTAGAAGCACTTCAAGGTCAAGGGTATAACATTCATGATCAAATTGATACTAAATCTGAAAGAAGAGCACAAATAGTTTAGAACCTTAATATGGTAGGCTGTCAGCTTTCATAGTTCTTGAAATATTGCTCTGTGAAAAGTCATTCAAAACACATATTACATGCAGTGCAATGAGGAAAATAGAGCGACTTATTGTTTTTATCAAATTTTGGATTAAATTTCAAGGTCATGATTATGTAATGAAAGTGTTTTGTGGTATATATTGCTAAAATATGTATTACAGACTACCCCTACAGCAAATATCACAGGGCTACGGCTTTTCATCTTGAAAGCATGGACATTTGAAATGTCCTCTAAACCCAATATGTGATATTTCATGGAAATTTGGTCGTTTACGACCATTTTCAGTGGGGTAAATTTACCATTTAACATTTCGGTAGCAAAATTACTTTGGTAACCCAAGATAATATAGGTAAATGTCTATCAATACACAAAAATTGATGCCATTCCTAGGTGGGACGAAGGGTGATCCGTGACCTTGAATTTGACACATTTTTCATTTTTGTCAACTTTGAGGGCGCTCTCCGTAAAAACGGTGAGCACGAATCCGCTGATTTTTTTCAAAATTACTGAGCAAGTCAAAGCCTTCAACAGCATAATATCTTAGAACCTGAGGTGATGAAATGTGGAAGATATTAGCCTCTAAATATGCTTTGAAATTTTCAAAATTAACATTTAACACCATTTTCGGTGACCTCGTGCACGTTAACGAAAAGTCAATTTCGCGTCACAGTCACTTTTTCTTGCAAAGACTATAAAGTTCTCTCAATTTCTAGATAATGAACACTTTTGCATAAATATCCATGCTACCACAATCGATCAAAAATGCATAATTTTCTTTTAACTAATATTTTGGAATGCGCATTGGTTGCTATGTGAGGCTGTATCTTAGCAACCAATTGACCTTGGGGCAAAATATTTTGGGATTTTCCGTCAGACACTTTGGGGAACATTTGGTGCGATTTTAAAGAAAATCGGAGGGGGTCGGGTGACAAGCACTGGATGATTTGACGTGGATTGACCCTGATGCAAAACCACCTCACGGTTCTTGAGATATCGACAAAAACAAAACGGGACGGACGTACAGACGTACGGACGGACGGACGACCCGAAAACATAATGCCTCTGGCCACTTCGTTGGCGGAGGCATAAAAACATGGTTGGCTTTATCCATAATTCACATGATAGGAATGTGAAGATGCCTTCTAGACAATTATGTGCAAACCCTTCTTTCCCACGTTGAGTCTTGTGAGCTCACAAGCTGCGTAAACCTTGACCACTGCACTCACCTGTGGGGCCCTAAACATCGTACAGATGTGCTGGCGGGCACAGGCCCTGTGCAGGCCCTTATCGCACTGGGGGCACTTGGTGTTGGAGCGGCTCCGGCGCCCTCCCCGCCGGTCCGAACACACCGCGCAGTCCTTCTTCCTCGTCTTGATCTCACTCGCCTCGATGGGGACGACCTCCCCCGTGAATGGCATGCCCATCCCCACCTAGAAATGAAGCGACGGACGAGATGCTCAGTTGTCGTGTTAAAGTTTGGTGTCATCTTTCACACATACCAACTCTTTATGCGCCACGTAAACCCCGTGTGCCACATTATTCTGAGGCAACAATGTAGGCATGCTTCAGGTAAACATTCTGTGTTTTGAATCATTGTAAGTTATTATAGATTGTGGCTACGCGAGATATGCCATGATTAAAATTGCAAAGATAATGTGAAGCTTTGCTTTGGATGTAAGATTTTATTACAAATCTATGATTATTTTTCTTTCAAATGATCAATAGCTACATTATTGTCCAAACATGACTTCTGCACACAAAACAGCGTCAGAAACTTAGAATTTACTCGCAAATCCAATAGGTAACACCACATAATATCTAATCACATTATGCAAGCTACATGTGACAGGAATGGAATCGCAAGTGACGCTTTTATTGTACTGTATCATTTGGCAACTTATCAATCAATTTGAGCCAGTTTCTGCGTTTGAGCAAAGTATGCAAACTTGGCACACCGTCGACTGAGTTAGGAGTGCAAATGTTGCACATTAAGAGTTAAAACGGAGTGGGAAATAGAGAGAACTTCCAATCTTTTAATCATGTTTTGATTTATTCTTTAAAACCCCCTACTGTCGTATGTATTACAACATATGAGTGTTTTATCCACATCAATGATTACCAGAATATATATATCAAATTTTTTGCTGCACAGCTTACCCAACCTGACAATACTTATCGCTTTATGAGGCAACTTAACAAACATGTGCTGCTATCACAAAAAAATGGATAAGTAGAATTTGCTACCCCCACAAAGTTGTCTACAATGATGAAAAAATGGAATAAATATATACACATTTATCATAAAACCCACATCTCAGGAAACAATGTTTGTATTTTCTGATACAACTTGGCAATATTGTCCATGAAGGGCTTCCCTTTCATTCTCCTTTTTTTCCCCCTTGTAGTTTACAGGTTTAACAAAACCAAATGGGCAGATTTGTGGAAAAAAAAACAACTTTGAGACAGCAACAGTCAAAGACAACGATGATGAATTTACAACATTAAAAAAAAAAATTGATATCAAAAGCCCAATCAAATGGAGTGGTCATTACCATTCCCTCGGTTGAAGCATCAAAATAATGGCATTGGTGGCTCGCTTCACAGCGGAAGTGGACATTCTGGGCACAGCCCGGACAAGCCATTCTGGTCTTCTGAGGGGAGTGACACACGCAGCACGTCTTTTCCTTCCCCTTCTTGACCAGGCGGGAATTCTTGAGCCGCCGGTCTTTGAAATGTGGTTTGGTCAGCTGCAAAACAAGCACAGAAGGCAAACCAGCAAGAATGTTATGACAGAGCATGGAGAATGCACAAACTATCTTTACGACTACTTGTAAATGAAGAGAATTTATGCAGAAGAGATGTCATTTCCACAAAACCGCTTCTCTCCCAAATCCAAAATTAGGGAGAACCCAACGGCAGCTGAGACAAAATATATGTATAAATTTGGAAATAAAGAGTATTTCAGACTGCCATGACTGCACCCAGCAAATACCTATAACTTTCACACTAACATACCCCCCAGAAAAAAAGCATATATATATATATATATATATATATATATATATATATATATATATATATATATATATGTATATATATATATATATATATATATATATATATATATATATATATGTATATATATATATATATATATATATATATATATATATATATATATATACATATACACACACACACACACACACACACACACACAGGTATGTATTTTGTGAATCACATAGAATATAACTGTATCTGCAATAAAAGCAAAAGGAATATTCACTTGTAAGAATTGAACTTGGAACAAAGTAGAGACAAGGATATAATTCTCAAGTTTGGAATATTTTTACAAAAACAATGACGGCAATCACAATTCCATACACATATTAGAAAAGGCAACAACGTCAGGGGGCGTGTTCTCTGCCAAGTACATACCATCTCAAGCTGTCTGACGTCCTCTGGCCCGGGGCATATGTGTAATGCCAGGCACCATTGGTGGAGCCCTTTCTTGCAGATGGAGCACTGGGTCCTCGACCTGTTGCGCCTTCCGTTCCCAGCCCGCCCGGAGCAGACTTCGCAGTTCTTCCGGCAGTCCATGACATCACTGATACGAATAGGCTCTACCGTGGGCCTCAATCCCCCAAACATTCCCGTGTGCTGTCAGAGAGTCGATGGAAAGAATGAAAATTTGACGTCATCATAATCATCATCATCATCACTACCATCAATATGGCTACCATGATCATTTTCTTTATGCCATTAATACTACTACTCTACTTCTACCACTTCCATCAATTACTACTGCTGCTGCTGCTACTACTACTACTACCACTACTACTACTACTACTTCTACTACTACGACTATTTCTATCACTATAACTACTACTACTACTTCTACTACTACTACTTGTAGATGAAGACAATTCATGCACCACAATAATGAAGGCAAATATTGTCTCAGTGGATTTAGGAAAATAAGATAAATCATATAATTTTTTCTATGTCCACAGTGTATTTCATCATTTATCATAGGGCAGTCAAAAAAAAAAAAAACAGACTTGCTTACCACTGGAGTAACAGCCTCCTTGGCAGAAGTGTTGGGAAGGTCGTTGGAGTTACACCGCACTAGCTTCAGCGCCACTGGCACAATGTCTCCGTTGTGGGGCGCTGGTTGTGTCTCTTCTACATTTGCATTCTTCACCTCCTCCTTCTGCCCCTGCACCAGCCCCAGCCCCTGTCCCTGCCCTAGCCCCTGCTCCAGCCCCAGCCCCTGCCCGTGTCCCTGCTCTCTCCTCATCTCCTCCTCCTCATCATCTCGGGGCTTGATGACCACCACCTCATGTTGCCACAGCCGGCCCATGTCAGCCGGAAAGGCTGCCGCCTGGACCGACGGAGCAGGCTCGGCTAGAGAGTTCTGGGGGTGGGAAGAAAACATTGAATGAAGTCATGCACTAGTCTCCTCGACTTGGAGGTAGTAGTTGGGAGGGGGGGGGGGGAAGTGGTTCTGAACATCAAAGCTTGTAATGGAAATCCAATATGAATTGTCTCTTCTGAAGAAAGCTGAACAAATTCTGAATTATTACTCAAGGAATTATGACAGAGATTTTGGAACATGCCCACCCAGCATCACCTTTTGCAATGGAAAGCTAGTATAAGTTTCTTCTGAAGAACAGTGAACAAATTTTTGATGAATACTTAGTCAATTTTTACAGTGGATTTGGAGCACACATGCCTTCAAGAGAGAAAACAATCCATTCCAAATAAGATAACTCTTTATAATACAAACACTGCACTTCAAGAAATGCTTTGAAATGATGCTTAAATACTCCTTTACAAACACTATCTAATGTACTAAAATCAAACTAAAAGATGGAAAGTTCAGTGAACATCAATATCACTTACTCATACACTCATATCACTGCTTTTTTCTTGTCAACAGGCCTAGCACCCTGCTCTTTGTGACAAATGAATAAAGAGGGATATTGTACGTGCGCGAGTAGTGGCTAATTCACACTCGGACCTCCATTTAAAGTCCTTCGAAGGAACAGAGTGTTTTGCCTCTTTACTAGAGGGTATAGAATGCTTGAACACACAACACTGCTCAGTGACGCTTGGGACTAGAACCCGGTCCCTTACATCAGAAGGGAGACATGTTGCGCCTAAGCCATATTACTGCACATTACAATGGCAAATATGCACTTGTCATTCTTAGGAACAGTTTTTGTCACTCAGATGTTAAACCAGGCACTCTATTCCATGCTAAAGAAGACAGTGATGGGGTGTAAGGAAGCAAAAGAAATGTTGATTTTTTAAGGAATTTAACTTAGATCAAATTAAAGTCAAAGACAAATTGAATATTTTCACAAAAACAGTGGAGGCAGTCACAATTCCATATGCATATTAGACGAAGCACCTAAACAAGTGTAATGTACACACCATAATTTTAGCAAGTCTAATTTTTTGCGAATCAAGACATCCTGACAATTTTGCAAGTGGTAAATTCACAATTTTGAAGTACAGTACTGAACGGAGAAATGGATGCGTACACGTGACATTCACGTTGGGGATGAGAGTTAAGATTTTTGCATGTTTTCAAATTCGCAAATAGGACACAACTCACAAATTCGCGAGAAAAATAAAAACCTCACAAAATTCGTGAAATATTTGGTGTATACAGTATGTCATGAGGAGTGTTCTCCGCCAGTACATACTATCTCATTTTGTCTGGCGTACTCCGGCCCGGGACATATGTGTTGCGACAGGCACCGGAGGTGTAGCCCTTTCTTACAGACGGCGCACTGAGTCCTCGACCTGTTGCGCTTTACGGACCGACCCCGCCCGGAGCAGACTTCACAAGCTTTCTTGGAGTCCATCATCTCATCGTAAGAAATTAGCTCCACCGAGGGCCTCTCTCCCACAAATGTTCCTGTGTGCTGCCAGAGAGTCGATGAAAGAATTAAAAATTTGATGTCATCACTATCATCATCATCACCATCACATCACTACAGTTAGCATAATTATTCTTTTTTTATGCCATTACTACTGCCCATGTACTACTACTACTACTTCTACTACTACTACTTCTACTACTACTCCTATGAATATTACTCTTATTCAACATTTCATATATTTCATAAAGGCTTTCAAACCATTTTCATTCAACTCAATCATAATGTCTTGTTAACCGCACTTGTCATAATACAAATCATTTCTTGAAAACTAACTCACCCACCCCCATCCTCAAAAATAAATGTTATAACAGCGAAGAACAAGCAGGCACAGATGAAACACTAATAAAAGCTAGCATTTCCACATGGAGTTTACGTTCATGGTACAGTTGGATCTCTTTGGGGACATGGCCCTAAAAGCACAGGGCAATCTGCCTTACCTGGACCTGGGCATCATTGCCAGGGTTGGCATCCTGTTCCTCCATCGGGTCCCTTCTCTTGCCGCACCTGTGCCAGTAGTGGCACTTCTTGTGCACCCCTCTCTTGCAGACGCTGCACATGAGGCTGGCCTGCTTCTTGAAGCCGTCGTACAGGAAGCACTCAACGCACTCTTTGTTCATCTTGTGCCCGATTCGGATCAGGTCCGGGAGGCACGTCATCGTTTCCACCGCCGGCACCAAAGCACCGGCGTCTACCCAGCCCTCCTCCGCTTCCTCCTCCTTCTCCTCCTCAACCTCCTTATCCTCCTCAACCTCCTCCATCTCCTCCTCATCCTTCTTCTCTTCCTTGATCACTACTTCTGCCTCTTTCTCTTCCTCTACCACCTCCATATCGTTCTCCTGTCACAGAAAAAACATTAAAAAATTTTCTTTGAACGATTCTAATGAACATGGTACATGATTTATAAAACAGTTTAGTAAACATAAGTCTTGGCAAAGGTTCAAATTGATTTAAGAAATTATGCAAATACAGTAAAATCAAGCAAACAACACAGCGACAGTTCTATTCAGATCTGTCACAAAAAAGAGAGATAAGGAATTTTGACATTTCAAATGTTCTCCCAGTGCAGTGACATCAGTAATTATCTCTCTTGTAACACAGGCCAAAGTGACAAGATCTCTTTGCAATTCTCCCATGGGTTTATAAATTTTTACCAAAAAAAAAAGAATGTCATTTCACTTTTACAACAATGCAGAAAGGATGCCCCCTTCCAAAACACAGTTAGTATTGTTAAGTCATGACTTTTCTGGAATGTGACAAGGAAATTTTTTTAACGTCTATAATAATGACAAAGAACAAAAATTGGTGAAGATTGGTGCGCTGATTGAAAATGACTTGTAAGATTACATCACCAGTGTAGAACAAACATGAAACATTAAGTTCCTTTAACATCCTTCTCATATGTATCAATATCCAGGGATTCCAACCTTGTAAAATGTAATTGCAGTATTCTGATGGGTGATAAAAACACATTCTTGTTTTTTTTTTTTAAATAGCATTTTACCTTTCCAGCGATAGGCATGTGTGGTAGTATAATTTTGAAAAAAAGAATAATTAGAAATTAAAAAAAACATAAACTTTATTTTCCATGAAACCTGCCATATTACGCAGAAAAAAAACACTGCACAAAAGTAACAGTTGGCATCTGTGAACATTTAGCAAAACTTTAATTGGTTGATTTATCTCTATATGGTGAGGGCAACGTGGATTGGAATTTCGATTACTTACCTTTACTGGTGGGACAGCTGCTACAGCTGAAGGCTCAAGTACCGTGGAACTCACATTTGGAATATCATACTGTGAACAAAGAAGAGACATACACGTTTGCATTTCATAATCAGCCCAAAAACATATGTTGTCACTCAAATTGTACAGTGTAAAAAATATTCATCTCTATTCACATGCTGGAATCAGATAAGGAGATTTCTTTTATAGATTTTTTTTTTCAGTTTCTCTCTTTTAATTATTGTGTTGATAATAGTGAGTACTTCTAGTTGGTTTGCCAAAATATTTGTTGTAGATTCCAGCAGCCCTGAAACAGTGAAGAATTTTTGTTAAATCAAACATGCTATGCCTTCTTAACCCTAAAAGGGCCAGGCTTTTTTGGCTATATTCAGACCGGAAGAATGGATTCCGCCCCCCCCCCCCCCCCCCCCCCCCCCCCCCCCCCAAGGAGGATCTCGGCCATCGGTGGTGCCATCGCGATGAAATTTTGCATGCGTGAGACCCACGTCATAATCTACAAGATTGTGTCATAAGTTTTTTTGAAACGATCAATTTCTAATTTGAATTAATTAATTATGCAAATTAAGCTCAAGGTCGTATTTTAGCCTAATAAAAAGCATTGAGAGTGAATTGAATTTTTTATCTGTAAATCTGTTTTAGCATATTCAACAATGGTACATCACAAAAACTTCCAAAACTCATTTCAATTCTTATGCATTTTATTGTTTTCAAAATTTCTTATGTATTTTGTGGTTTTTTAACTTTTGTTTTTTCTGTTTTTTTTTCATTGGAAATTGTCACTGACCACTTTTCTACCATAATTAGCACAAAATTAATCAATGAAAGTGATTAATTGTAAAAATAATCAGGTTTTTATGACTTTCATGACAGAGCACTGTTTTCCATAGGAAATGTACACAAAAATCACAAAATTGTGCCCATTTTGGGGCGACATTCTGTTACAAAAATGGGCGTGGCTTCGCAAAAGTATGCGCGGACATTGCAAATTCGGTCTCAAAAGTTGCGCGAGACTTGAACAAATAAAGTAAAGAAGCCTCGTGACGAGGCCTTCTTGCATTGCAGAATTATAGCGCGAAACTTCGAGGGGGGTGGATTCCGCCTCCCCAGCCCTTTTAGGGTTAATATCTCTGCACATTGCTTGTGCTGAATGAACTCAGATGTTGAAAACCATTACAGCTAGAACAGAACACCACAGTTGAAGTCTCACCTCCTCCATCTAAATATGAAGAGGAGATATAAACACGAACATCACTGTACAATACATGTATCAACCTGAAAATCTCACACAATTCAAGTGAAAATCTGAGTTTTGCAGATGTCGACCGATATGTCAAACCCCTACTACCTATCCAACCTCCCACTTCCCTCATCAACTCCCCAAAAAGTCACATTCGGCTGATCAACGGACTTACAACTGTAAACGTGGTAATTTTTGCGGTGTTGAAATTTGTGTGCATTTTGCACAACTTGAAACTAGCAGGAAAATAAAATTACTCGAATATTTTTGCTTGCCATATGTTCCAGTAGTCGCTGTCTTGATTCTGGCGAATGAAAAACACACGAACATTATCTTACCCAGTCAAGTGCGAAAATAGCCACTTTTACAGTAATGACCCATCCCCTCCAAGGTATCTTCAACCAACTTTCCCCCGATCACACTAATTACGTACCTTTGGATGCAGCTTGGTCAGTCCACACATGTGGTACTTCAGACACCTGCTGTGCAGTCCCTTCTTGCAGATGCTGCACATGGTGTAGGACCGCTTACGCTGGCCGCCGTTTGTCCGGCTGGAGCACACGATGCAGTCCCTGCGGCCGTCCCTGTTCCCCAGGAGTCTAACCCGGACAATACGGGGCTCTCCTCTTGCATAACTTTCCGTGCGAACCTGTCACAAATAAACAAATAATGATGGCCTTGTCAATCATAATGCAATGTCTGCAACGATCATATCATGCATAATCAACTTTGCGCTTTCCAACATGCATAAATAAGAGATGCAAAACATCTTAATCTTGGCCACTTCCAAGCCTTGTGAGCATACTGCATCTATGTGTGATGGACTTGGCCTTTGCTACTTCTATTCTCCTGTCTATAATGAACAATGAAAGACTGGTCCTCGTCTGAGGGAAACAAAGAAATCTTGCCTGTCGGTATCACAAAATTGCTTCATCTCAATGAAAGGCAATGTTCATTTAAGTCAAAATCTATGCCATGTAAAAAAAAAGATTTAGATGAAACTCACAGGAAAAGCTGCAATTACGAAAGGGACACATGACTAAAATTTGGTAGTGATATGGGAATCTTTATGAATTATTGGAGGACTTGCTACACGTATTTGAGGTTTGCATACATGCACTACAGCACATGCTCTGCTCAAGGCGATAGATATCTAAAAACAAAGCAAAACAAAGTGGTCCTGATAAAAGGTGGGACCCACCTTTTCGGATCTCTTTCATTTTGGACATTTCAGCCATTTCAAAACCAATTTTCATCAAATAAGCTTTGGATTCCTCTAGAATTGTATATTCTCTAATGTTGCATATAAGTGGTTTTTATTATCTTGCAAAAAGTTGAAACCTCAATCTCCATCTCTTTAACTTTGGCTTGTTTTATATGACTGCTACCAATGTCATCTTTTTGCTAAAATACATTAAACTCTAAAATTTATTTTTTGAAAATTCATTTGTCTAAAGTTAATGAAATTTTATCTGTTCGGTATGTCCGACTTAACCTGGCTTCTCGAAGTCAACTTGAAGTCAGTGGTGGAGTGTCTTTTTGATAGGCTATATCTGACAGGAAAGAGAGTGATTTCATATCAGCAAGGTAAATGTTTTGAATAGTAAAGGGGGTAAACTTGCCTCAAGTGAGGTGCTGGAGTTGATGTTGTTTTCCTCCTGTGAAATCCCGGGACCCGGCCCGGGACTGGGCCCAGGACCCGCCTTGGTCAAGCCACTTGTTGGTTGGCCCTGAGAGGGGTAGACCATGCTCTGACCCTGGGAGGCGTAGACCGTGCTCTGATACTGCACAACTTCCAGGGACACTGCTTGGCTGGTGACAGGGGCGACGCCTTGGTGGCTCTCCCCGCTGGGGAAGGGATGCAGGGTCGACCCCCCTTGGTTTGGCAAGGGGATATCCGTGTGACGGGACAAGGCCAACACCGTCTTAATGCCTGCATGTATCCCGCGTCCTTTCTGCACTTTCTTGACTACCGCGGCGTTCACATCTTGTTGGTTGGGCTTACTGGAGGGCAGGGTGTGCTGATATGAAGAGAAATTATGAGACGAATCCATTTCACCTTTTCCTTCTTAGAATATTGCAGAAATACTGGGCACTTCCTCATGAAAGATTTCCAGTTAAAAATATGATCACAAAATATTTCCAGTTAAAAACATGATCACGAAATATTTCCAGTTACAAACATGAACACGAAATATTTTGAGTTGTAACAATGATCACGAAAGACCAAACAGTGAATACAACTTGAAAACACACATAATGAAGCTCTGATGGAAACTGCTCTGGAATGTTTAATAGTCATAAATACTCCAAATGAATGCAGACACACAAAGTATGTATAACTATTGCAATCATCAACAACTATAAAAATCCTTTCAGACAGCACACAAGCTACTTGCACTGAGCAACAGGACAATTATCTCAGGAATATGAGACTACGGCTACTTTTCACTGCTGTCCTTGTGTGGTTTAATATAGAAAATTGCCTTCATCTATACACCTGCACATTTCTGTGGCAAGCACAAGAAGAAAACATCACATAGCGTACTGTAAAACACAATAATAATCACGGCATGAAAATTTCATGAATTGGAGCCGATGACCTTTTTTGCGACATGACATTTTCGCAAAATGCCACTGGCGTCCAATACATATTATGTCGGCAAGAACTTTCACATGCATTTTAATTTCGCGAATGTTGGCGCTCACCAAATTCGCGAAATTAAAACGCATGCCAACATTCCTCGGGTTACAGTACTCACGTTGGCCGCCGCTCCTGTTTGTATCCTCTTCCGCCACACACACATGTGCAGGTGCTCGCACTTGCGGTGGAGCCCCTTCTTGCAGAACTTGCAGATGGTGCGGGCCCGGTGCCTCTGGCCCAGCCTGCGGATCGAGCAGACGCAGCAGTCCCTGCGGCCCCCATGCCTGCCGCCCCCAAGGCTGACCACCATACTCTCCCCATCATCCATGGGCTGCTGATACTTGTCACAAGAAAGAGATTGAATACAGTAAAGTGTTGACATGATGACTTCAAGAGTTCTTCAATCTCATTAACCCATTGAGGACAAGACCATTTTGCTAGAACACATGTTTCCCATAGACACCTGCCCGAGACTAGTCTCCAACAGGTTAAGGTACATCAAAGTAATAGAGTTTCATTCCTTCTGGGCCTTTCAAAGGAGACTTGATTTGATTTGAATTGATCCTACAGCTTAAATTCTTCCATCCCATGGGAACAGCACAGCAATCATTTTGTTGCTACAGGCCATGCATTTCAAGATTTGAAAATAGGCTATCTCCCAAATACAGCCTCAGGCTACAGGCTAATTTATCCCTGGACTGATTTTGCTGTAACACCCATTTCCCATAGACACCTGCCCCAGTATTCTAGGGACTCGTCATCAACAGGTTAATGTAGCACAATTAAATCCATCATTTTGAAATATGATTACAAGAAGAAAAAAAAATAAGGATATTTGGTATGAAATAGCTGTAATGATTCCTACAATGTCAGAAAGGGTCAACTAATATGGGGGTACATGTAATATTTCAGTTTACCAAACAACTGCCCTCCCCCATATCATATTCCATACGTGTAGTTATATCAACTCTCCCTACATGCTGCCACAAATATCAATAACAAATGCTTGATAGTAGACTTTACACAAGCACTTCCTTTCCTGTATAATTTGATACGACTTCCCTTTTGGCAATGTGTACAAAATCATACAAACAAACATCAAAGTCATTGAAACTTTTATAGTGCTTGCCATAACAAGGGGGTTCCCATCAGCATTTCAAATGCATAAAAACCATGGCTAAGAGCCCATTCTGACACCTGTAAGTACGGACATGGCAAAATTTGCTACTACAATTGAACCTGTTAAGTGATATACCTATCCACTGAGTTCTTACTTTCTCGGCTTCTTTCAATTGGCATTACATCACGTCTTCTCAAGCTCGGCCACAGAGGGCCAGAAACAGTCTCACACCACAGCAAGGTGACTGTCAGGACAGTCAATATGAGGATCAGGTTGTTTTTATTTACTGACTTTTAGTTTCAGAAGAACTGTGCTGATGATTGAATAAAGCGTAGCACTGGATGTGCCATTCCCGCCCCCCCCCCCCCCCCCCAAAAAAAGGCACCACATGGGCTAACAAGTTTCAGCTTTGCAAAATAAAATGTCTCTGTCCCCAGACCACAGCATTCCTTAAAATTTGATTGAACCTAATAGACAACGCCGCACCCTGGCACTGGTCCAACAGTCCAGGACCAGTAAAATCACTGTCAGACCAGTTAACTTTTCCAGGAATGGACCAGTACAAAATTGAACTAGAAATGACGCTAAGGCGACTGCTATGCCTCCGCCATAATGCATGATTCTCCTAATAGGTCTATGTATAATTACATTTTCACAATATTGGCAAAATATTGAAATTACATGTTTGTCACAAATGTGTTGAATGTTCACCTTCCTTGACCTAGGTTTAATTAGATGAATAGGGGAGCATGTATTTGACCCATTCATAAGTGTATGAATACTGTAATTTTCAAGGTATGGAGAAAAAGTGTAATTTCTGTATTGAAAAGTACACTGTTACCATTTTCTTTTGGCCTTTGACCCTAAAATTCATAGGATAATCACTGTCAGGCAGAACATGCATAAATATGTAGTAAGTTTCAAGATAACTTGAGCCACTTCTGAGATATGGAGGAAAAAGTTAGTTCAGCACTTTCCCTTGATCTTTGACCTTTTGACCTTTGAGGCAAACCCCCGCCCCCCCCCCCCCCCCCCAAAAAAAAAAAAAAGAGAAAAAGAAAATTTCCAGATAATCTAGGTTATACATGCATACACCAAGTGCAAAAAAAAAAATGTTGGCATTACATAAATACATGTATGATGGAAATAGTAAAAATTTGAAGTGTTGCACTTGACCTTTGACCCCTGACCTTTGACCCTATGAACCCTAGATTCTCTAGATAATAACTGCCAGTCAGTACATGTATATATACTATGTTCCATGAAGATACCTTGAACAATTTCCAAGGTACGGAGAAAAAAGCGAAGTTTTAATATTTTAACTTGACCTTTTGACCTTTGACCTTTGACCTAATGACCCAAAACTTTCACCAGAGAATCTTAATTGGGTAATACATGTATACACTAGGTTTCAAGAAAATATCTTCAGGCATTGCATAGATATGGAGGAAATAGTGAAATTTTACGTATTTGACCTTGACCTTTTGACCTTTGACCTTGTCCATGTGCACCCAAAAGTTGATAGGCACAACTTCACCCCCTAATACACATACATGCCAAGTTTCATTAGGATACCTTAAAAGGTTTTGATAGTTACCTTGTCCACAAAATTTATTACGGACGGACGGAAGGACGGACGGACGGACGGACAACCCGAAAACATAATGCCTCCGGCACCACTTCGTGGCGGAGGCATAAAAACTGGTACCTACTGGTCCAACAGACAGCTTGGACCAGTAGAAAAAAATGGGTTGGTGAGCAGCCCTGTAATAGATATGCCAATCAACACTTTTCCACAGAAGCAGAGCCCTCTTACCTGCACTGGTTCCATCCCATACATGTCGCAGTCATGCTTCAGCCTACAGTCCCAGTGCAGCCCCTTCTTGCAGTAGAAGCAGACCGTCTGGGTGCGTCGGCGTATGCCCAGCCGCCTCACCGAGCACACGCAGCAGTCTTTCTTCTGCCGGTACCTCTCCAGGCGGAACTTCACCTTGTGGTTCCCAACCCCCATAACCCCACTGAGGGCCTGCCAAAATATAAATCAATACATTTTCGACAAAACCATTAATAAAGAAAGTTGTATCTTCAAGACATTCAACAGAGGAGCAAAACCAGTAAGCTATTACTATTTTTTTTTTTTTTTTTTGGGGGGGGGGGTTGTTTTGTTTTTCACAGCAGTTGGCATGCACACACACATTTGCGATGGAGAGTATCTTATCATATATGTCATCAAGGCGCGGAGGTAAAACTCATTTGTCTGCTTGCCCAGAGCAATGGAAATTTACGGATGGGCAAGAAGTATGAAAGGACCACTGGCCTGTTAAAAGCATGGGGCTCTTGCCCACATATCCATTCAGACAAGTAGGTGAAATATCATATGGATATTTCCTTTCTAGAAGTGCAACATAAAACCTGAGGAACTGTAAAGTGTTATATTACAACAACAGACAAGTCAATATTTGTTATATTATATGGTCTACAAAAATCACATCATTTTATTCTAGCCCTGTCAAGAAGCAGTCAAAGTCTGGAATTATAGTACCCGATGTTTCGTCTCTGGAGGCAATATAACAATTTCCATTCTCGCTGCATTAGTCATGTGACTGCATGCTAGTACCCGATGTTTCGTCACTGGAGGCAATATAACAATTTCCATTCTCGCTGCATTAGTCATGTGACTGCATGATATGTACATCCAGTTTGATTCCAGATCACTTGTCAAATTTCTCGTGACAAAACACTTTAATATCGTGACCATTTAAAGGGGATGGCTAGTAACTGATCAGTGGGAATCAGTGGGAATGCTGGGGGATGATTGTTCCAATCCTTGTGGGATTCATTTAAGAGTACATTATATGTGACCCGCTACAACAAAAAGGTCCTAAAGTCGCACACGGTCGAAGCCGTGAAAATCGTGTTTGAAGTCAGAGCATTAAAATTGGTCAAAACTTACGATTTTCTGATGTTGATATATTATTGGAGTCTAACATGTCTTCTATCATCTGTCGAAATTTTGAAGCAAAATGATCAAAGGAAAGACCAAAAAAAAGCGTTTTTCTAAGTGTTTTTTGGCGTTTCAACGAAGCAGACACTGGTTCGAAAATTTGGATTGAGCGCCACAGATAGGTTCCGCTCCTAACAACGACCAGAGTGATCTCATTGGTCAGTTTGCTGCTTGCTGCTAACCGAAGCGTGAAGCTCGCACACTGCCCAGTCGACTGGTGGGTGCGGGCGGGGTGCGCTATGCTCAGCCGCTTCTCACATCCTGGTCACTGATTGGTTGGTGAGGAGACCACCGACGCTGATGTGCTTGAATGAACTCTTCGGGGGTTGCTAGGGCTTACCTTCTATTGTCCAGAGGTGAAAACTGACTTGCGTGTCCCTTGATCGCGATTGCGTCAAAAGGACGACTTTAAGGGCGCTTTTCTCGAAACAGTGATTTTCCAGACGTCTCGACATGCTCTCTTTTAAACATCGATATCTCCGCAGCCGATTATTTTTATAAAATGTGTTATGTATCAATTTAAAGCAGAAAGATTAGGGGATTATATCATGCAATTTTCAAATAATCGACCTCGCCCGACTTTAGGATCATTTTGTTGTAGCGGGTCACATATATCTATTGTCGTGTGAAAATCATTAATTCAGAATGGTCTCATATTCAAGTAATGTGCAGTTAATCGTTAACGATCGCCCCGTCACTGTACAGGCATGCTAACCTGGAAACATTAGACTGCACATTACTTAAATATGAGACCATTCTGAAGCAAATGATTTTCACACAACAATAGATATATAATGTACTCTTAAATGAATCCCACAAGGATTGGAACAATCATCCCCCAGCATTCCCACTGATTCCCACTGATCAGTTACTAGCCATCCCCTTTAAGATCGAGGCGGCTTGATAATCTCTCTGTCTCTCTTATAATACACATTTCTGCAACAGAATTCTCAATAAGAAAAGAAAACAGAAAAGGGGGGAGCAGCTTTGTCAAACACTCTGTAGCTGTCAAAATGGGTTGGAGGCAATAAGTATTACAAAAGAAAGTGTAAAATATTGAAAAACCCACACCTGTGTACTATTGCTCTGATGTAAAACTTTGGAAAATTTCCCCTGGAGCAGCTGACTGAGGGTGGGGCGGGCCTGGGAGCGGGCAGGGGGACAGACGTGGCTGTTCCTGCACTCCCAGTGAAGGTTCTGCTTGCAACCCCAGCAGGGGTTCACAGCGCCCCCCTTGGAGCACTCCACACACAGCTTGGTGGCTTGCTGGATGACAATGCGGGATGCGGAAGAGCCCTGGGTTGTGGAGAGCAGGGACAAGAAATCAATGCTGCAATAGACACAAGTTTCTCAGAATTCTAACAAAAAAGAAAGTGACTGTCATTAAATTTGGTTAATTAAGTTTTATACCTTATAGTATACACTGCACTGAGCAAGGGAAAAGTTCCTTTTTTTAACCATGCTTTACTTGCCGTTGGTTGTTCTTTTTTGCCTCCTCCTCTATTTTTTTTCCTCTACTTTGGAGCGCCAAATGTCAGTCTGATTGCTATCAATATCTTGTAACCCATGAAAATATGCTATGCAAAATAATCATTTCCAGACAAAGTCTTATACATTTACATAGGTTGCATTCTTCACTCCTGCACAGGCAGCTCAAATTTCAGTCCAACAACACTGTGGGTAAATAGGTCAAATATCATGATATGACAATCTTGATAACATACATTTGGGCAATTCCGCAGTTAGGTGGACATGACATGGATAAAAGAAATGTGCCTCTTTATCTTACTCCTTGATTTAGGTATCAACTAATGCCATGGATGTTCATCAATCATTAAGGTCTTTCAAATTCAGTAGATTTTATTTTTCGTATTCATTGATTTTGCAAGATCTAAAACCATCATCTAAAATGTACATGTGGGACTGGGGATGCTGAAATTCACTTAAATGCAAATTACAGTGGGTTCCTTTGAAGTTTTTTCCTCAAAGCTTTGCTAAAGGGTAAAAGATGAATACATTTAAATACTCCAGAAGTCATGTGACATTTTGTCAATTACAAAAGGGTGAAATGACCTGCGGAATTACTCCGGACAAATGTAACGTTACTAACCGTAACGTTACTAACCATGCTTTTGGGGTCTAGCTAAAAAATTATGGTCGAACTGCTAAAAAAATTTGCATGAACATTTGTCATGATGCAATAATTGAAATTAATGCAACACTTTGTTTGAAGTAACTTGAATTTTTGCAAACTTTTTGTCACAAGACATTGATTTTTTTGTCATGTCCTTTTTTCGTAACGTTACTAACCAGCCCTTTAAGTTGCCATAGCAATTCTAATATTTCTTGGATTGTATTCATTCTTTTCTGTATCATAAACATGGGAAGGATGAATATGTTTTTGACATAATTTTGACTTGAAATGAATAAATGGTAATTTTGTAGTAAAAACGAATATCTAAATTTGTTCAAATGTAACGTTACTAACCGCGGAATTGCCCATTTGCAATGTGATTGCAACTGCATTGAAATGAGAAAATAAATTGTGCACAATCCATTTGAAAGGGAGTTTGGGTCCTCCAGTAACCACAAACTATTGACCAAAATGACAGTTTAGAAAATGTACAAAGATCAATGATATACATGTAAACACACCCCCTTATACAAACAAATGACAGTGCGATTTCTGAACAAGATTGGATCTAACACAAAGAAATGTACAAAGGATAGTAATGGGGCCTCTGCCATATTCAGAGACGATCCATTTGTATGAATTTCAATAAGCATGGGCATCATGAACAGGGCACTTAATCAAAATGTCCTCACTAACATACAATGTGACTATTACGGATTAAGAAAAAACAACAAAAACAAAAACAAAAAACAACACTTTCCACCAAAGTTGCATAGTCAAATCATTTTATATCAAGCTTATTCTATGCATTTTGGATTCATGCGTTTGACAGTCTGCAGTGAGAATGCACCGGGAGATGCTTCTGGTTAGTCGTGTAGAGTGAAACATATTTCACAAAAGCACCATACAGTCACAGTCACTGTGTAAAAAGATGTGACCAACGACCACCGTGGACTGACAATGGATACTCACTCCTGACGAGGCGTAGGACACTTGCGGCTGGGAGTTCTCCTGATTACCGGGCTCCGATCTGACCAGGTCATTGGCGCCAAGCCGACACTGGTGCATGATGGAGCATTCCTGGTGGAGACCCTCCCCACAGCTGCCGCACATGGTGGTGGCGCGGTCACTCCCGTCGGCTGCCACCCGCACAAATCGGCACACGCAGCACACCAGGTAGCTCTCCGTCTTCACCCTGGTTTCGCTCTCAAAGTGACCACTGCCACTGGACGAAGGGTGATACGGCGAGCCCTCGTTCGAGGCATTGACCTCATCACGCAGCTCTTCCTGCATGCGGGGGAAAAATGATGGTCGAAATTCTGTTTTGGGGGGAAGAAAACTCTTGTTGCATCCGCAGCAGAAGTGCAATGACAATATACACATCACTGCTCATGTTTTGTACACATTTAATGCTGAATACATACTTAATGCCAAAACTTTATCACACATCTGAGAGTGAGAGGCAAAAGTACTCGGTAATGACATTACAACTGAAATTGTAAATAACATCACTTATCTGCCTGCTTTTTGCTAATTTCCTAGTCTTAAGACACATTCATATGGGACATGATGCAGAATGTTTTCCCTAAACTATGCCAAATTTGACATCACATTTGCTACAAGAAGATGACTCTATTTTGACAGTATCTACAAGTTTAAATACACAATGGAAGGATGATAAACATTGTGTGATTAACAGTATGTCAACTTGGTTAATTGTATTCATTACAAAATTTAGTATACCGATAAACATCACAGGGACTCACTAAAATAGAACATAGCCTTAAGACTTTCTACATGTGTACTGTAAGCTTGTTCTGCAAACCTGTAAAGATGCACTGCTTACTGTGCCTACTCTATCTACATAGCCTACTACAAGCAAATCAGTGATATGCCTTTACTGATGGTACTTCCATAGCCTAGGATATAACACTGTCTCTCACATAAGATAAAACATAAATGAATAGACTACAAGTTAAGTGTAACTGAATTCTTAAATGCACACATGGTTCATTTCAAGCAATTAGGACACTCCCACAAAATGAAGATTCTCATGAGTGACTCACAGTCTTTACACCCACTTGCATGTTTCATTTGCATTTGCATACTGAAGAAGTAATGCGAAAATAATGAGACAGTAGATTTCTACCGGTTGTAACATTTGGGACATTTGGTGTATGTGGAAATTTTTTATGGACCAACAGATGAAGATTTCTTAAAAATACAAAATTATAGGCAAGATTGATGAGTTGATATATCATGATGATTATACAGCCATGGATTCAATTCATTTTAGTGGTAGTGCCTTCTTCTTGAAAGAGGTATCGCTGTACGGTTTGTTTTGTTGTACAAAGCTATTCTAGAATGTTAGGCCTACAACATATAATGGTACACACACAGTGGATCAAAGTAACACCAATACATCTTCATAGAAATAAGAGTGGAACAGACTTGTGTGGCACTAACCTTTGGTCTAACCGAAAACGATTTTGGATGGAGCAGATTTTCTCCGGAGATCGCGTCTCGTGAGCTACTCGATCATATCTTTGAACTGGATTGAATTTGAATTCGCAGTTAATATTTGCAAATGCACGCCTATACTGTAAATCCCTGACTTGAATCACTGAACCCACCCACACGGGGGTGATTATGTGTGAATGTATCACAACGACGCATACAAATGAATTTTCTACAGAAATGGAAAGATGAATTCTAGCAAACACCCACACACACATACACACACACACACACACACACACACACACACACAAACACACATACATGCATATTAACAACCCCCCCAAAAAAACAACAACTCTCAAGTTAATTGCAACCAAAACTGTTGCATCATAAAAGATGGCTGCTCTCAAATCTTTTGGATCAAATCAAATCAAAAGAACTCTGCAATGCTGAACAAATCAGTCGTGAAGTCAAGCTATCGAACACCTTTTTTCACCCTCTTTCATGTGTAATAACAAATATTTTGGAATGAAATTTTAGTAAATACACTTATAAACTGCAAAACTTGTATCTATGGTGTAAGATACATTGTAAAAGAAGCGCTTATCACCAACAACAACACACACTTTTGAAGGCAATTAATATTAGTGAACAATCCACACAGAACGTTACACAGCTCTTTCATTACTATAAAACATATAATGACTGTGGCCGTAATGCACAGGGTAGACCTTCATGCCTTGGCCTTACATGAATGTAAATGAACACATAATATACTAAGAATGAGCTTGTAGTAAAGAATACTGTCAAAATAGAATCTACTTCATAGGTAGCAAGATGGGCACAAACTAAATGACAAAGAATGAACACAAGATCACACAAAGAATCATCTGTCCAAATCTTGTATGGATGAAAAAAAAAATGCTATAAAATTTTCAGATGTTGTTGAGCTTTACAAAAAAACAAAAAAAAAGCTTAAATGAAGGGAACTGGCAGGCATTCTTAATTATCTAACAAACCATCATTTGCTAACTTCATAGATCTTATCATAGCTACAGTATTTTATTGAAGAAACTGCAGGAGCTACATATCAACTGTATACTGTAAAGATTGCATATGCCTCAAACATTGTCGAGAAGGAAATATATGCTTCAATCATCACAAAGGAGAAAATAATATAATTTCCCTCAAGTCTTGCAGTGATTTTCAGGGTGAAAGTAACCACAAACATATTTCATAAAGATATTAATGCTTTTCCTTTACACAATCAAATTCTGAACAAGTGTTTTGTTTCACATTACCCAAATTCTACAAAGACAGACATACACGGACATGTAGTGTACGTTTAAATGTACTGAAAGCAATAAAAACGTATTGACAGAAGAAATATAATACCATTTCATCCACTAAACTTATATTCACAGCAATATGTCACAAAGAAATTTAAGAAAACAAAAATATTCAATTCCTAATTATATAAAAACAACAAATGATTGAAATTGACAACACTGAAGGCAACAACATGGATGTATACATTTTTCATTTACAGAAAAAATGATGCTTTGAGAGCACAATATGTGGACTCACCTGCCTAGCCTGACGCAAGACCTCTTTGCTGGCAGCGGCAGTGTCCTCCGGGGCAGGGGGAGTGGTGTCTTGGGGAGACTCCAGCTGGATGGTCACCGGACCATCATTTTGGATTTGAACCTGCATGTACGCTCCAAACCTGCCATCTGTGATTCGTAACGTATGCATGCATAACAAGAGTCATAACCTTGAGAAGAACTGAGATACGGTTCATCAAATTTGATAATATTATCACAAATTATGTCTTAAATAATGGTGTTCATACATCATGTTCACATTGACATAACCCCATGGAAAACTGTGCAGTAAATGTGATAGCACTAAGGAAGCACTATTGCAGCTTTGCAAAAAAGGGAAGTGAAGATATAATGTAACATGACTGAATGTCTGAGTTTTTAATCTTATTTCAAACATCCAAATCCAAGAATCTACTGAATCACTTAATTTTTTGTACTGTCTTATACCAACTTGCTACACACGCATTGATTTCACTATTCATTTTGTTGTTGTTGTTATTATTATTACTGTTTTAGTGATGGATGAATACACTTTATAGGTCATCATTCACTTGTCACATGGTTCTTGACACTGAAGGGTGGATTCTGAATCCTCTCTGAACAAAATGAAATTTGACTAATTACATTGCTACATGTGGAAATCCATTTTCCAAGAATTCCCCGTCTTGCCTCGAAAGAAGAATCTGCTTTGTCACACAGATCTCATGGACCTGAGTTTGAACACAATGTCTGCCACATAAGTTACAGTTTACATTGTATATGTGTGTGTGTGTGTGTGTGTGTGTGTGTGTGTGTGTGTGTGTGTGTGTGTGTGTGTGTGTGTGTGTGTGTGTGTGTGTGTGTGTGCAATGACCCTTCTTTTGTTTTCTAACAATATTCCCGCTACGGCATCTCCATTCACTTGGTTCTCCAGCATGAAAAATCTGACATACACAACTGAAGATATTTAACCTACAAACAACAAAAAGGATACACTCAGTGAGACAAAGTAGTGTGGGTGAGTTTATCTCTGGTTCACAAATATTATTATATGTATGTGTATAATTTTCTTTATTCATTTATAAGCTAAGCTTGACATTAGATAATGTGTACACATTGTAGACATCCTCCACAATTACCATTGTAAACTAACAGGCAAACTCTGCCATATCTTCTAACAGCGATTTCTCCCTAAACGTCCCAAAACAACCAAACTTGAATAAAGTAAAATTTCTCAATGACATTACATACTATATATTTTTCCTGGATATTATACCTTTGACTTTGTCTGCATCGTAGTCTCTTCTGAGCAGGGCCAGAAACTCGTTGTAGAATGCCTGCGACTGCTCCCCGGGCATAGCCTGGTGAAAGTCCGGTTTGTTTCCCTTCAGAACCGAGTAGAGTGTGAACTGTAAAAATACGCAAGGACGAAGACAAGCTGTGACAACCAGGGCAATCAGCAGGTACCTTACAATAGCACACAAGCTGCTGCACAAATTTCAAACAATCCACCTGCCCAGTGCAGTTACACCAGAAACAAATTCCACTGACCATTTTCTGACCTAGTGAAACATGTTTTCTTGGCCCTCACACTGTCATTTCACAATACATCTGTAATGAGTTATTAGGTCATTTGAATTACAGACAGACATCATTTCATTAGGTTTTGGACCAACAGGATAATACAAGGCCCTTCCATTTACACCAGCCATGGTTCTAACAAAATTTCACTACCATGAAGTTTCTGGTTTTTCAGTAAAATGCTAAAGGCATGAACACAAACAAGAGTAGGGGGTGGGTAATGCAACTACCTGTGGTGCCTCCTTAATTGCATAGTATCAAAAAGCAAATCATAACGACCTCTTCACAGGCCCTTTGATCAACTGTCATTCTTTACCCTTCGAGATATCTTGACAAAGTTCAGTTTACACTAGGATGTGTTTAGGCCCTCAGTAGCCCTGCCACATAACCACCCCCCCCCCCCCCCAACGAGACCAAAATGAAACTTGTGAATTTGTTGAGTTAAACTATAATGTTGCTTGCATTCCTTATTTTCCCTTCAATTCCTGTCGAATCAGATTTTACATTTTGAGAAATAGAGGTGAAAGGGTTAACCCCCCCCCCCCCCCCTGGAATTGTCATGAAAAACTTTTACCCATCCCCTACATAATTGTCTAACCATATTAACATGTTTTGAATAGAGCACACTCAAACTTCAAAGGCTACATTGTAAAAGGGTCCCTAAACTGGGCCCCAATGCTAAATAAACGTGACAACGAGTAAAATTTCGCAAAAACCATTGGAGTCCCAATCTTGAATGATGACTTCTCTGACACTGTAATAAACTTTGATTTTACTGCTGTGCTTTTTTTTTTACTTCAGAGATATGATGTTAAAATAACAATTCCATTTCAAGCAAAATTCTCTGGATGAAGTAGTCTTGAAGCATGCTCATTTGATCCAAATGTTGGTACACATAGCCACAGAGTGAAATCATTACACAGCATGCATAGATCTGTACATACTATACTGCCATGTGAAATCTTGCAATGTCGGCTGCAGTCTAATAGTAAACGCACTTTGTACAACCAACATTGCAGTCGGCTGAGGTATTGTAAGGCCCGAAAGTATCACTGTGAGCTAGCTATCAATGGATATCAGTATGTTGTGCAGGGTATAAAAAGTTCAACTGACTCCATTTCTGCCAATATCAGATATTTGTTCCTTCTGCAATTGCAGGCTCAGTATTCTTTTGTGGTTTTTTTTTTTTTTTTTTTTTTTGTAAGTGTCTTTTAACCTGAGAGTGCACCTCATACACATAAATATCCTGATTGACTGACAGTTTTGAGATTGCAACTTAGAAAGAATGCAGCTCGCCTACTACATATACACTGTAACATACAAATGTACATGTAATGATAATTTTGTTGACACAAATGTACTTGGTATGGAGGGTCCCATGCATTTTCAATGTAAAAGCCCTCAAACATGCAACATACATCACTCCCGCATGCTCATAAATGTGCATAATTTATATACTATAAAAACTGCTGGCAGCATGGTACTGGTGCTAAAGCAATATTGATGATGTACAAGTGCACTGACATAGGCTTCTATTTCACAAATTTCATAAATTTTGGGGCAAGGCCATTCTAGCCTTGGCTGTCTGGAAGTGCCCCATGGCTCCCCTTGAACCAGAGCCAGCCCAGTCGGAAGGCACTGAGGCCACAGCGGATCAGCCATGTAGGGGGGAAATCTCCCCATGACATCCGATCAAAGCACTCCAATCGAAATACTTGATCTCGTCGCAAATGAGTGCCCAGAGGGGGCCAGGGGTGCCCGCCTAACAAAAAAGAGACCCAAATTTTTAAGTTCACAAACATTTGCACAGTCATCCAATGCAAAAAAATGATGGTCTGGGAGCATTCTCAGTGGCAGGTATGGCCAGGTGGACTGAAGAAAGGGGACACAAATTTCAGTTCAATCACTGTAGGTGGAAAAGGAAAACTAATGGAATCTCTAGGAACACATTTGTTATGGTTTAAACTCATGACTGGCCACTGCCAGACATTTTTGATCGTGACAAGAGCCACCCAGATTTATAGTAAAATCAGGGGCCCCAAACCTGAACTGGGTGAACTGGAAAGGCAATGCTTTGAAACCCATGAGAAAATATCTGTCAGACATGTGACTGCTAAGAAAGGAAAGGGGCTGAGGGTGCAACCACTCGTGACATTCTGGCAGAAGTCGTATAACCATGGACAACAGTGAATATTTCTTGTGGGTGTTTGAAAGGTTATTTTTCAGCTGAGCTCTGATACATTATACAATGTAATTGAGGGTGGGGGTGAGAATAATTAGGTGTCTGGCAGATTCTATCCTCCGTATCAAGTGTGTAGCAGAAGCTGGTGACATACCTGTATGTTGCACATAAATTGTATACAGCTGTACATGACACATACACTGTATACTTTGCACAACTTTGGACCATGCCAGATATTTCCTGAACATTAGTTCTACAAAGATGCATCTCCCTAGTTCAATCTGAGTGTGGGGCATGTATTGGTGGGTGTTGGACTACGCTGAATACAGTGTACATGTACCTTCGTTTCCCATGAGTTTCACATTAAGGAATATTGTACATGTGTCTCAGATTTGGGCCCCTAGTTTTGAAAGCATTGTTACAGTGTAACTGGCGCTCCCTCACCACTTCATACATTCTTTGCAATCTTGAGTAGTGGCCAACTACTTGTGCAACTTGAAACAATAAACATGCTAAATCGTTCCTTAAAATTCAATTCAAAATGTAAAACCAGTATATCTCCTGGCTCGCGGACTACAGCTGCCACAGGGAATCCACCAATATTCATACATTATATCAATCTATGTCACTATACAGCAACTACAAGAATTTTTCTTCTTTTTGTTTTGTTTTTTGCCACACAAGTATCTGACTGCTCATTACAGGGCATTTACAACAAACTATGATTACATGCTTCCCTTTTGAGTGTGCAATGCAATTGATGTAGCAGTTGTGGATACTGGTATTTTTACAGCCCAATATGGCATCACTAACCATGTACAGTATTCCCATGGGCCCTTCAACAAACTTGCAGTTTTATAAACAACATTCAAGTGAAAATGTGCAGTATTTCTACTCTTTTTTTTTTTCATATATAGTGTAGATGATTTGAAGCCACACTCTACCAGGAAATACTCTTTGATATACAGGTACTTTTAGTATCTACCAATAGATCAACATTAAGTTGTATTTTGTATTGGCCTTCCAGATGGACAGGTGCACATACAGATGTAAGACCCTGAGGAGGCCCTCCTATTTCAATTAATCATTATAGACATCTATGTTGGTTTTGCCAGCTCAAGGGAATATCCATACTGGCACATGTACAAAGAAACTTAGAACCCTGACTTTGAACATCGATGTGAAATGAGCTCGCTGTATGTACAACATGTTCAGCCAATGAATGAAATGCTGGGTGTACTGTGCATTCACTTCCGGTGTGAAAGGATTATGGCCTCGTTTATCTAACTTGAGAGAGAGAATCACGCTCCAAAACGTGTTTGGAACAGGGTTTGCAAACGTGGTTTGAAACGCGATTCTCAGGTTGCAATGTTTAAACCATCATACAATTGCGATTCCAGTGGTGTCACTGCGCAGCTGCTTTGCGCTGTTTGACTCGGGATGTAAAGGTCAACTGCATACCACCAAACATGCCTCATCATTCACACACAAATAATGGCCAGAGAACATAACCGGAAACAGCTGGAATTTGACCTTGAGATATAAACACGTTTCAAATCGGCATTGCGTTTATCTACCTACAAAATGGCGATCGTGGTCTCAAATGTGTTTCAAAACGCCCTTTGAAAGGTGTTTCAAAAAGGCTTTTCCAAACGCGATTGAAAACACGGTTGTGTTTATCTAACCCCTGAAAATAGCTCAAACACGTTAAGGATTGTGATTCTGCCTCAGAAAATTTGTATATAAACGCAGCCTATGACATGCAGCCACATCACTTTCATTTCTTTCTCTTTTTTGGCAAAGGTGGATCACACTGGGCACATGTGACACCTAAATGATCACTGGTATGAATGGCTGCCGATGTTTAGTGGCAGTGTTTTTGTTGTTCTTGTTCTTGTATTGACTGTCTTGTGTGTATCCATTCTTGAATCAATTCATGAATAAAACCTACAGACCATAGGAGCTCCTTGCTCACATGAGTGTCACGGTAAATTGGACCTTGATGCACCCTCCCTACGGTACCCCCTAGGGTGAGCCATTACACCTAATTGTATAGCTGGCTCTCCAGGGGCCCTACAATGTACATTGTATACGTAATCATCATTTTAATAGCATCTAATGTTCAGTAGACACAATACTGTACAACCAGGGAGGTGGAAGCCCCATGGCAACCTACATGTACGTACACAACCTGTCGTCAGTGTCGATACCCATGAGAAAGAGAGATGATGATGATGATAAAATGGTTACATTTCAAAACAAGCCCCCGGCCCAAATGGGCCAACCCCGGGGCAGCACCAAAACTTTTCATCTTTGCTCTCTATCTGTACTAACATAGTAATCCAGCAGAAAGATAAAATTGCTTTAAGGACATGGGGATGTTCATTGCTACGGTCATATGGGGCCCTGTTACAGTATGGGGCATTGCTTTTAGAGTTTTGGGGCTGTCATATGAAACACATTCAGGAACGATTCTAATAACTTTTATCTATTGCACCTGAGGAAGATTTCTTTCATTGTATGTTTGGGGTCATCCCACAAGCCCGAAACCCATGAGTCATACAGCCCACGAGTCACACAGCCCATGAGCTTGACACAAGGCGAAAAAGGTCCAAGAGTCTGACAGTAGGCAAACAAGGCCCACGAGTCCGACACTAGGCAGAAAAGGTCTGAGGGCTAAATGACTCATGGGTGTCAGACTTGTGACATGTACCCATTTGAATGATCTTTGCTACAAAGTCTGCCCTTGCACAAAATGCACGATTATCTTACTGAATAAAGTACACAATGAAAATGCAAGTTATTTTTCAGTGAAAATGAACAATGGTAATGGGGGGGGGTGGGGGTCGGGGAATGGTACAGTGCATGTGTGGCAGTGGAAATAATCTGAACTTTCACAGCCACGACTCTAAATGCCCCATTGAAAGGCATAATTTGTATGATCCCCACTCCCCAGATACAGTAAGTTTACCTGTTCACACATGGTATACCAGGTGATGCTATTTTTACTGGAAGATATAAGTCTTTCCCCCCAAACAAACATTCTTACCACAATTTTGAGATACTGGCTATAAATAAGTTATTCAGATTTTGATATTAAAATTGATCTCTACTGTATGATACATCTGTGTGTACAATGTACAAATACCCTGTATGTTTAAAGTGTATATATCTATAACAGAATTTACTGTTTGTTCAACATTTCTCTCATTCAATAAATATGATAAGTGAATATGAAGGTGCCCTGTGCAATTCACAATCTACACCACTACTCTAAAGTTTTATTTATGGGCAAATTTGGAGAAGAAATTCAGCATATTCATGATTTTTTTTTGTGATTGAACACACACACACTATAAAACAATATATATTCGTGGCATGAAAATTTTGCTAATTGGAGCTGACGGCATTTCTTGTGGCATGAATTTTCATGAATTGCCACTGGAGTAAAATGCATATTGTGTAGGCAAGAACTTTCACATTCATTTTAATTTTTCAAATGTTGCCACTCGCAAAATTTGTGAAATTAAAATATGTGCTATCATTCCTCGTTTTACAGTAGTTGTTTTAGACATACATGTTTATTAGCGTCATCCTTAGCTCTGAAAAAAAAAAAAGATGAACAAAAACATAAGATGAAAAGATGCATTTCAACATAATTTCCATGAGTAGTAAATAAGAGCAATACTCCTTCTGTGTGCAATTACACACCTACATCACAACTCCAAAATAGAAATGTATCTTCTTGTTGTATTTCATCCACAATGTATTTTTTTTTTCTATCTGATTTGAAGAAAAAATAATAATTCGTCAAAGAGTATACTTTTTGTAACAATGCATTTCCAAAATAAAAGTTTGCTCTGGTTGCCCCATTTCTAGCCCATCATACACTGTACAAAAACAAGGTGCTTGACATTTCAGTTTTGGTATCAAATTTTACTCCAGGTGGCTGTGTAAAGAAATGCAGTTACCTTATGCACACAGCACCTCCAATTATTATTTACCCAAATATATTTTCTGAAGTAAATATATAATTTTCCCTGGCCTCTGCATTAACTGATGCCGATATATGTAGGGCAAGTCTTTTGGGTTACGGTGAACAATAGGACAATGATTAATTCACAAACCCACAAGACATCTCTCTAGTATAATACTGTAGATATTCCTCATATCATACACACATGGAAGTTCATGCCACGTTCACAAGCTATTTGCAAAAAAATAAAAAGAAAATAAGGAAAAAGTTTAATACATTGTAACAGGGACATTGGGACAAGGAGTACTGACCCAGAACAATCGATTGAATAGCAAGTTATACAGTGTCTCTGGGTTGCAAGTACAGTGTAGGCATGCTACACCACACAAAATGCATCTGAGCCAACACTATCCCCTGCACACATTGCAAATACTATACCACAGCTCAAAAGAGGGCTGGGGGGCACTAATGCCTTAATGCTGCTACTGTGTGTGGGGGTACCCTGTCCCGTGTTATTTCTCAGGGGAAAGGGAACTGCCTTATTAGGGACGACACGTCACAATTTTGTCCAGGGGCACCACAGCCAGTGGAGAAGGGCATTAACTTGAGCTTTTGTAGCACAGGCCATTCAGGGGTTTGTACTGTATACATGGGGCTGATAGCACAGCTGTACTCACAATGCTATAGTGTACATACACTATCCTTGTGAATATTAGGCAGTGTATTACCCCCCCCCCCCCACACACACACACACACAATACAAAACATTGATATACAGCTGGATGATCGTATGGTCCTTTATAGTGACATATGTACTCTTTTCATAGCCCATTAAAGTGCATTATATTTCTTTCGTCAAAACTGCTTAACACTGTTCCCACACAAAGAAAAGTGCAATAAATGCAACTGAGCGCTAAATGAGTAAGATTGGTCACTTATCTCTATACCCTCATTCCTGCTTAGTCATTCTGAACAAAAAAAGAAAGAAAAAAAAAGGGGTGGGGTTGTTAAGTTTTATGTCATGGAACACACAGGTGCACCTTAACACCTACAGATAGGCACTCAAGTTTGCTAATCTGTTTGCACAGAATATGGTAGAATGGCAGTTTTGTAATTATGATATGATATCTATTACAAGCATTGTATATGAGACTGACAACAACAGTAACAACATGCATACATGTTGATGCACCCAAAGTAATAATTGTACCATAAACATTAGGGATTATTTCTGAAGAAACTGCATGATATGAGGAGTGTTAGCTTTCCTGGTATGCCATCATTTTGATCAATCTCTACCGATGCTAAAAGGGCAGTGTAGCCAGATCCCCATCTGACAAAGGCTTCAAAGAACTTATTTAAGTTTTGATTGTTGATCTTAAAACACGATAATCACTCAAAACTACTGAATTTCATTGACATGAACCTTGTAATTTGGTGCCAACCTTTGCAAAAGGTGAAGGCATCCCAGTCAATTGTGCATGGAACAAGTAGGAGTGCTCTTGTGTGTGTTTCTTTTTCTTAAGAAACTGAGAATATTTTCAGAGAATTGAGAGTATCTATTGCCCAGTATTTGCACTGCTTTAGTCGCTCACTATCATCACCAAATGCTAATGTATGAGCGACCCCTCAGGACAATTCCAAAGAGGCACCAATAACCTCTAATCATGCAGCTTAAAAGAAAACATGAATATTTAACAAATTCATGGCAACCAGGGCCCCATCCCATTTCAGTACCCCCTCCGGAGCCAACTGGGGGCAACCAATGCCGCTGTCATCAACGACTCATGTTCTTATACCTCCACGAGTAACTAAATATAATGGTTGTAAAGCTTGGCTATACTATTTGTGGATCTAGGGGAGATGATTCAAACATACAGTCTATGGCCCAGGGGGCCCTGCTATAGAGCTACATGTACCATGGAGGACATCTGAACCACATAGACAAGTGTGCACTGGAAAAGTGGATATTTTCGTGAGACTAATTTTTTGCCCTCAGCTGAGTAAGAAGAGCTTCACATGTTTTTAATTCCGCAAAATCAAGTATCAACTAGTGGAACATATGGCAAGCAAAAATATTTGCATGCTTTCATTTTCGCGCTAGTTTCCGGTTGTGCGAAATGCACGAAAATGTCCACTTTTACAGTATTTCCCACACACACAAATGACTCCTCATTTTGGTCAAAATTTCACATTGGGTTTTAAAGAATGGAGAAATGGAGAGAGGAAAAAAAGAAGAAAACTCAACAACAAAATGAAAAGCACAAACAAAACAAGTCAAACATAGCTGCCCCTTCCCCCCCCCCCCCAAAAAAAAAGGAAGAACGGTAAAGTTTGAGAAATTCTGAATAATTCTACGCAGGAAACACATTCCTACACAACAGAACACTGTGACAAAAACAAAACAAAACAAAACTGAATATCACTATAATGATCTATATTTTGATGAATAATACTGATTACCACCTGTACAACCAATGACCCACCTGACTGACACACAAGATTTCCAGCTGCTTGTCTTTGACGCTCTTGGTCCATCTCTTCTCGTTATCATCATCGAACAACCGCAGATTCAAAATTTTTCTGGCTCTGTCAAATACAAACAGCATTTAAAGAATATCAACATTGCACAACATGAAATGCCTCCTCATATTTAGACATACTAGAGTGGAATGTACATTAAATGTATGTATACCTTCACACTCTCTATCTGTACATTGTATGTGTTACATGCTTTCTCTGTAATACTGGCAAAAAGATTGAAAACATTGAGCTATTACCGGTATTCATTTTTAAAAATACAATGTATCTAAAATTGCTAACAAGTACTGTTTAAGTGGAAATTTTTGCAGTGTTGAAATTTTCACGCATTTCGCGCAACCAGAAGCTTGCACAAAAATAAAAGCACCCAAATATTTTTGTATGCCATATGTTCCAGTAGTTGATGCCTTGATTCCACGGAATTAAAGACACACGAAACAGAATTACAGACACACGAAACGCGGCCAAGCGCAAAAATATCCACTTTTACAGTACACTACTTCTACGATGACTCAGTGAATTCAAGTTGTAGCTAAAATTTTACCAAGCTAACATCATTTAACAAGCCTTTAATGGAGAACATGCTGTATGTCTTTATCATCTGTTTACTAGTATTTATTTATTCTTCTTAACTATAATACATGTTAACGTGTGCAGATCATATGTACAAAACTGACAAAAAAAAAAACACATCTCCATATATCAAAAGAACTTAATTTGAAACTACATGTAAATTTACTTTTCAGCAGAGTATGAATGATTTGCTGGACAAAATATCTGGTGACAGATATCAGGCGCTTCCTGAGACTGTAAGAAATGGATAAAATAAGGTGATAGATGAAGAGATATTTATAGCATTTTAAATTGAACTTACAAGTATTCTCTTTCTTTTGGCGAATCATCTCTGGATATGCCCACCAGTATACATAGTCCTCTTCCGATGCTACTAACCAGCTCATCACCAACTGCAAGAGAGAGAACATAAAATGCATTCAATATTACGAATGCAACATTCAGACAGACAAAATTTAGCCTCATATTTGTGTTTTGGTTTTGGTTTTTTTTTTTTTTTTTTGCATTTTATGCTAGTCTGGGCACTTCAATAATGGCCTCTGCACACACTGGGTCAGGGTCATTAGTACTGCAAAACTGAGGCCCCTTACATTTTTTTCCAACGTTGAACTCTGCTGTGGATTACTAAAGTCAAATAGAACAGAATAGAATACTACACGTACATCAGCGTGAATGCTTTTAGGTGTCCCTGCATAAACACAAAATTGTTTCCTTCTCCAGATATTACAATGTACAGTATGCATGTGTGTTTGGACATACAGTATTGACAGCCAATTACTCAGCACAACATTGATTCAACACACTCTCCATTACATGTAATGTTCTGCACATTGTATGGACTGTATTTTCATTAAAAGTGAAAGCTGAAAACAGTGCAATACAAACCATTGAAGCATTTGCTGTCTAACCCCTAATGCCTCAGTAAGTGTGATTATAATCTGAACAGAAATTATTCTCTGATATGTTACATATTAAAAGGATATCTTTGATAGCTTAGGAAAAATTGTTTATCATTCAAGTACTGTCAGAACTTTCAGTGTGTATTACCAAGACTTTTACTGAAAAATAGGGATGATTTGGCCCAAAAGAAATAGGAAAGAAAGAGCAATTCCCATAGAAGAGTGGAGTACAATAATCAAGAAAGATATAGGAAACTCTAATTGAAACAAAAGCTGAGAATGGTCAAAATTCAGATTCTCTCCTCCAAATTCGAAATGGTTGGGAGGTCTGGAAACCATTTTATCAAATGCAGAGTGAGGCTTCAGAAAACAGGTGCTAAGCACACAGGTGTGTACCATAGGGGGTCATCAGGCCACTTGGGAGCAGTAGCAGGTGAACCTCGCCTCTTAAACCCATTGAGGACGGGCTGATTTTGCCACACCAACACACATTTCCCATAGACCCCTGGCTGAGTATACTCGGGACTCGTCCTCAACAGGTTGGCTCCTCCACCATCAAATAAGCTGGCGACCATATCTCTTGTTATAATGACCCTTGACCATCTTCATACATGAACAATGTAGAAAGCTCTTACTTTGGATATCATAACAGCTATCAACTGGACACATATCTCTCAAAGACTGCTGAGTCATTTTTTTTTTCATTGAAATGATGAAAGATTAAGGCTGCGTTTATCTATCTTAAAAGAGAGACTCATGTTTCAAAACGTGTTTGGAACGGTGTTTGAAAACGTGGTTTGAAATGCGATTCTGGGGGAGTCACGTTTATCTAACCATCATACAATCGCAATTCAAGTGGTGTCACTGCGCAGCTGCTTTACGCCGTTTGACCTGGGAAGTAAAGGTCAACTGCATACCACCAAACGTGCCTCATCAGCCGCACACAAATAATGGGCAGAGAACACAACCGGAAACAGCTGGAATTTGACCTTGAGATATAAACGCGTTTCAAATCGGCATTGCATTTATCTACTCACAGAACGGCTATCGTGGTCTCAAACGTGTTATGGCCCTTTGAAAGGCTTTTCAAAACGGCATTTCTAAACGTGTTTGAAAACACGGTTGTGTTTATCGAACCTCTGAAAATGTCTCAAATGCATTTAGCAGGATCGTGATTCTGATTCAGAATTTTTTTAGATAAACGCAGCCTGAATGAGGCACTAGGGTCCTGCTACTGTAGAGGGAGCACATTTAAACTCAATTCCAAGAGCATCCACAGAACTCTAGTAATTGTAGTATACAGTAGATTAGAAATAAAATCTGTACAAAATGCATGCAAATACAGCTGTACATGTATGCAGGTCCGTCAATAGTGGAAATATTTGATTCATTTTTTTTTTCCAATGTAAGTATACATATTCTACTGTATGTACATATTGTACATGACTACAGTGTACATCTACAAATGCAGACCACCATTTTCTTCATGACTTCAGTCTAAAAATGTGAGCAAAACCAGTTCTCTTATCTTGCTAATACTGTACATAGAAAATACCATACTGGATCAGAAATTTTGACTTCAAAAAAAAATTGTTTGGGAAATTACATGCACACTTAAGCTTCAGAAGAAATTCACTTTATTATACAATTATTCTTTTTTTTTTTTGCAAATTGGAACTTGCGAACAATTTTGGGAGTGGTTAAATTTGGATTGTGGGGCACACTACCCCACAGTACTAAATGGAGAATGTTTATGCATTCACATTCATGTCGGTTGTAAATTTGCAAATAGCACCCAACTCACAGGTATACAGTGCATACTAACTACAGTACAGCACACTATGCTAATATTTGAACATGTGTGTATGTACAGTGTGTGCACACAATAAACATATTTAGAGGCCCCAGGAACATTTGTCCTGGTCTACCAACAGTGTAAATATATCTTCATATAAAATACACTACACAAATTCCCAGAGACTCCAACCCCAAGCACCTTCTGATCTGGAGATTCTCCCGCCCGAAACCCCTAGCAAACGGGAGACTCCAAGTTGATGTGTGCGAAGCGCGAAGTTCCTAGGGTTCTAGATGTTCTCTGGTGCTATCTAAGGCTTATTTTTTCAACATACGATAGCAATAAGTAAGAAATCCTTTCCACCGAGAGACACAGAGCCAGGGCGGGAGAAATCAAATCTCAAACGGGAGAACGGGAGATTTTGCAAAAATGGGCTTTCGGCGGGAGATCTCCCGTCGAAAACGGGAGAGTTGGAGTCTCTGAATTCCTTATCCTACTCTTGTATGGAGCAAATTTAGGCTTGGTGTCTATCAGGCAGCAGCTCTCAAGAGCTCCACCTCTGGGCCCAATTGGGACATCCTGTATATTTTAGTACAATATACAACCTCTGTCATACATGTACCTACCCCACAGGATAATTCCTGCCAAGTTCGGCTGAAATCTGGTCATACATTGTGGAGATGATGAAAAGGTATGATGTACATACACTGTGCATGTTTTTTTCTTTTTCTTTTGACTTCCCCTTGGGGTTCTATGGGATACGTACCCCAGGAATGACCCGGACCAATATCTCATCTTTTATCTTCCATGAATATACAAGTTGTACAGTAGGTGTCTACACTATATGCAGTACACATGAGGTAAAATACTCATGGCACACTGTAATAGGAAGGGGTGCACGTCACGAGTTCAACACCCACATCAATACAGCCAGTGAGTCATACAGCCCATAAGTTATACAACCCATGAGTCATACAGCACATGAGTTCAGCCACTAAAGCAAACAAGGCCCATGAGACCGACACATTAAGCCCTGTGTTGTAATGTCGAACTCGTGGGCTGTTTTTTACCTAGTGTCAAACTAATGGGCTATATGACTTGTAGGCTGTGTGACTCATGGACCTTTCTTCAACATCAAACTCCTAGGCTGCATGGCTTGAGGGTGTTGATCTCGTGAGATGACCCCATAGGAAGATAGAAATGTAGATAATTAGATTTACACACAAACAAACCAGTGGATAGTATTCCAAAATAGACAGCAATCACTCTCCCCAGCCTCAAATTACAGTACAATTTGTAGGTATACAGGTTATAGTATCTTTATGGAAACCAGAATCATGCATGTAAATCATGATCATATTGGAATTTTCCACTATGACAGTGATTGGTGAGAGATAAAAACACCCCTCCCCCCCCCCAAAAAAAAAAAAGAAGAGAGAACTCCACTGAGTCCCAGACTCACCTGAGTATTGCAAGTTCACTTTCCACACATTGCAGACTATATAAAACCTAAGTAGAATGTAGCCAAAAAAAAACCAAAAAAAAAACTAGAAATGTCGCTATGGCGACTGATGCCTCCGCCATAATGCATGATTCTCCCAATAGGCGTATAGTACAATGTCTTCACAATGTGTGATCCATGACATTTTCACATAACTGGCAAAGTATTGAAATGACAGGTTTGTCAGAAATGTCTTGAACTGGCTTTGCCATAATTTTCTAAGAGTGCAGGTATACATATTTGGGGAATTTTGGGGAAGTTTATGCATTGAGTAATTTTAAAGGTATGAAGAAAGAGTGTGATAACGGTACAAATAATTTTTTTTTTTTTTTTTTTTGGGGGGGGGGGCATTGAAACCTGGCCTTTGACCCTTAACCTTTGACCTTTGACCTTCAGGCTGGAAATTTCGCGGAGAATCTCCATTAGGTAATGCATGTACTAAGTTTTGAAACTAATAATGCAAGCATTGCATATACAGTAAACCTCGGATAAGTCGACGTCGAGTGAGTCGAAAATCACTTAACTCGAAGCAAAATAAAAAGTCCCGATTTTTCCCTATGTATTTTCTCTAAGAAATATTTGGATAAGCCGAAGTACGAGAGTCGAATTTCGGCTGTGTCGAAGTAAAACATTCAGTCCCTTTTGTACAAAATACACGTAGTTTACATCACTTGAGCCGAAGAAGATTTGTCTGGCATTCTCATTACATTTAGAGGAGAACAAAAAAATCGGCATGTCGCAGAACCCTGTCCCTGGCTTGCTGCAGGCAGGGTGGTGATTTCTCTCACCTCCCTGCTGCAGGTAAGCATGCACACTCACCGTACCGCTCTGCACGCATGTCGAATGTAATACACATGTATACATGTATACACACAGCACATCGATCCATATACTTTATCCATACACACAGCACATCCATACTTAATCCATGTCAAGCCAGAACTCCTTGGTCAACCAATCGCTGCTTTAATATTTTAGTGACAGGCCAAGTGGGCGGAGCTTGTTTGTGCGTGCCCGGCTGGCTGTATAGTTTTGTTCGACGGAGGTGGGATGGGCCTGGGAGAGTGTTTATCTCAGGGTAGGTTGACAGAGATGGCTACCTATGTTGCACCATAGACATAGCACATGCACATTGCCACATTAGCGCAGACATTCTCAGAACTACGTTCTACTAGTATTGATACAAATTCCATGTTCAATTTAGAACAAAGTAAGAACATTATCTTCAAGAACAGACAAATTTGAATGCAAACACACACACGCACGCACACACACACACACACATGCATGCAAATGTACTATAATACATGTACATAACTGTGAGTCGAAAAAAAATCGACTCTCGCGAGAGTCGAATTTCACTTAAGTCGACGCATTTTTGTCAGTCCCGAGAGCTTCGACTCATGCGAGGTTTACTGTACTAGTATATGAGGGAAATAGTAAAGTTTTGATGAGTTGACCTTGACCTTTGACCCCCTGACTATTGACCCATGACCCTTAAATTCCCTAGAGAATCCCTGCCAGACAGTACATGCGTATGTACCAAGTTCCATGAAAATACATTGAACCATTTGCAAGAAAAGTGATATTGCAACATTTTCACCTAACCTTTGACCTTTTGACCTTTGACCTTATGACATGAAACTTTCTCTGGAGAATCTTTATACAGTAGTACATGTCCACACCAAGTTTCAAGAAAATACCTTCGGGCATTGCATAGATATGGGGGAAATTGCAACATTTGTAGAATTTGACCTTGACCTTTTGACCTTTGACCTCTTGCCAATGTCACTAAAATCTACTCAACTAATTGTCCCATCATACATCATCCTTGGACCAAGTTTGGTGAAAGCTGCTTCATCCACTTTTGGGTTATCACGTAAACAGATAAATTTTAGGATTTGACCTTGATCTTTGACCTTTGACCTCTGTCCGATTTCACTGAAAAACTAATCAATTAATTGTCCCCTCACACATCATCCTCCAACAAAGTTTGGTGAAATTTGCTAAATCCAGTCTTGAGTTATCGTGTAAACGGATACAATTTCATGATTTGACCTTGACCCTTGACCTTTGACCTTCAGCCGATTTCACACAAAATCTAATCAACTAATTGCCCCATCATACTTCATACTTGGACCAAGTTTGGTAAAATTTCAGTAAATATTACTCAAGTTATCGCGTAAACGAAAGCGGACGGACGTACGTACGGACGTACGGACGGACGGACGGACAACCCGAAAACATAATGCCTCCGGCACCACTTCGTGGCGGAGGCATAAAAAAAAATGGCCCACATTTTGCTCCCCCTTCCTCCATCATTTCTGGTTTTAGAGGAGATGTTAAATTATTCCTTTACTTGTTGTCTTGAGGGCCCCAACCGCACTGTGCACATTTGAACAAACTGTGATTCTCTCACCCAAGGACTGCTAAAAGTGTTGTGAAAATCCACTGTGGGGTTTTCAAGAAGTTTAATATGGAGGTCAGACAACAAATGACCACAATATCTCAAGTGAGCTAAAAGAAAACTGCCAGAACTGTGACTTGTAATTACCACATTGAGGTATATTCTATAGGTCTTTTACAGAACATACTGCTAATCTGCTTGGAGAATGATGATCATTGACAACAAACAATTTACAAAACAAAGTGTGATCAACAAATCTCAAACACGCAATGATCCTGCTGAAACGTTAGACTGATAAATTTATGAACTGAGAGAATAGTCTGGGAGCCTGCGTCTACTCGCTTTTAGGACAAAAGCTTTGACCCCTCTGAGCTACAGGGGCCACATTTGTTATCAAACAGTGCATGTCAGCCTGATGCATTCAAATGGGTTTGACTCAAAGGGGCCTCTTGAAATGCCCCCAGCCAGTTTAATTTACCCCATGGAGCCCATCCACCAAACTTGGTCAGTTGGGTGCACAAACATAATAGATTATGAAAGCTGACAAAATATCTGGCTGGGGAAAAGAGGTGGCAGATTGCTCCCCTTGGACCCCCAAAACACCCCAGTGGGTTTAATTTATCCCATGGAGCCAATAGACCAAACCCGGGCAGAAGACAGTAATATGGGTGTACATAATAAAAACGCAAAGGCTGACAGAATATCTGGTCGGGAAAGCAGTTGCCCATGGGCAGGCCCGTGGGTCCGACATGAGGCAAACATGGCATACGAGTCCATCACCCACGTACATCACACAGTGTCAGTCTCACTGGCCTTTCTTGTTTACAATAAGTGTGTACAGTACATACACTTGTACCGGTAGTGTTGGACTCATAGGTCTTGTTTGCCTAGTGTTGGACTTGTGGGCCATGTTTGCTTTTAATACCGTCAGACTCATGGGCCTTATTTGCCTAGTGTAGAGCTCATAGGCTGTATAACTAATGGACCATTTCTTCAATGTCTAGCTCATGGGCCATACAATGTACATGTATGACTTGTGGGTGTCAGGCTCATGGAATGACCTGACTTCAGGGTCTCTACATCTGGTACATGTACTCGGTATGTTTACAAGAGTTCAACTTCAATCCCGTCATGAATGTGACGTACGCATAGAATTCTCCATTCAATACAGGACTCCATGAATGCAAATTTAACCACTCACGAAATCGCCAGGAAGTCCCGATTCGCAAAAATAGAGACTTGCTTTAATGGTGTATACAGTAATTGAAACTTGCTATAGGATACTGGTTGGTCAGAGTTTGATGCAAGTTTTTTAAGTGACAATAAAATAACCTTATTATTGTCTAATTATTAAAGGTTATCCTGTACAGTCTATTTCGCATGGCTGATTTAAAAGCATGTCAGTCTAGATCTGTTTTTCAGTCATAAATTTTATATCATATCTATTTCATGAAAAATTACCTGCATTTCGGTCAGTGGCAAAGCTGTTAAGTTTTAATCTAGTTTTAAACATTTAACAAATTCAGTCAATTTAATTGAATATGTCTGGCCCCATTTGGGACAAATATGTATACAAATGTCAACTTGATTTCATACACAATATATTCACTTCATAGACTTTGAGAGAATACTGTTTAGTGTTTGATTGTGCACAGAAGTTGATTGGGTACATGTACGTCTGTGGTATCACCTTACTGTTTACTGAAGGCAATTAAGTCAGACATTATACGAACGCCTATCAAATTGCAAAAGATAAGAAACACAAACAGTGAAAATGAAGCAAAATCGGGGATATGTTCAACAGTAATGCATTTTTAAGGATCAAGGAAGAACAATGAATGAATTGCTTTATATACAGTATACTCGTGACAATTTTTTGAAGTTGTAATCTTGTATTGTAAATTCATGTACAGTGCAGAATTCAATTGAATTAGAAAGCTTATTCCCATGAAATAACATACATTGTACCAGTCGAGCATTGCTAAAGAAAAAAACATATAATTTATATCAAACATTAAAAGACATTAATGCCTCATTTTTTTCCATTTTACATCAGGTTCAATCTGTTCTTTGAATGGCAAAAATGGCACAGACCTATTGTCATAAAGAGTATTTAAAAAGTGGTAAATCCTCTTAACAAATGAAACACTGTCAAAAGGGGAAATAGTCCTACATAAATTGAAGCATTACACCTTGTTCATATTCAAATGTTTGTCTCCCTAAGACTGTAGATGCAGTACAATGATATCATATTCAACAAGAAATTCTACAGAAAATTCACAGCTTTGTCACCAGTATCAACAAACCTTGAATTATCAGTGTGACATCAAAGCTGAAAATAATTCTGAGACCTCAAAGTCAATTACAGAGTACACGCTCGGATATCAGGATACCAAAACCAAGAGACGTACAATGTATACAAGGAATTTTTTTTCTGATGTATGCTTATTCTGTGAGCAGGCAAGAAAGTCTGTATATACTGTAAACAAAAAAAGGGGAAAAAGTTGATCAGAGCTGCAACAACCAACTTTGAAAAACGTGTGAGAAAGTATGCAACATGGAAGAATGATGATAAACTTCAAGATGATAAACTTCACACGTTCAAGTTGTGTGAACTTTGTTATCAAGGAAGTGAAATATCACAGAATTTGCCATTCAAACTCTCAATCGGAGGCAAGGGCTACACCTCTTGCTGTTGCTGAACTGCAACAAGAGAAACAGAAACAACATAATTCACATATGAAATGTGCATCAAGACAGTGAAGGCATTCAAAGCACTGACACAGTACAATTTGTACACTGAAGACGTTGTCAGGAGGAAAATGACAGGCTCACTTGCTGACAGACATCAATGTTCAGTATCAAACACTCTTGCATGAGTTTGGGGAAGATGATTTTGCCGGTGCTGCACCAACGATACAAATGTTGGAATTAAAAACTACAAATGTAGAGCATTTTGATAACTGCATCTAGTAATCATGAAGGGAATGTCTCAGAAGGGAAACATCATCTACAGTCCTGCACTAACTGGAGAGGAAGCCTTTCTTCGGCAGACTGATCAAATCTCAAGTAATCAAATCAGAAGTAGATCTACAGTGTATCTTACTTTGAGAAGCTTTCTGCAAGGCCACAGAAAAAGAAATCTGCCTGAAAATCTGCCCCTGGCAGATGTGTACAAAGGTGAAGTGAATGTACCCAGATGAAGTCACTGACTTCTGCCTTTTTAAAAATTGTTTGATGGCCTCCAGCTCTGGAGCCGACCTGCTATAAAAAGCAATAGTAGGGAATCAACTCCATCAGTCAAGATGTTGCATTTGGTGTAACGTTGGGCCTGAAGAAACCACAATAACACCTATTGATTGACATGGTATGTGTACTAAGTAGTTGAGAGTCTTACTAAGAGCAGGAAAGTGGGAAAATAATGAACAGGCTTGGTCATTGTATCAGCTACAGCTGTACCACGCAGTAGAAAATCAAAAATGGAGTTGACGTTGGGAGCAAGTACATGTGAGAATGCAACTCCCAATGGAATGGAGGTGGAAACTAATCATGGAACACGTACTAAATGGGATAATTTTGACAGATTCATTGAAACACACAGTGGCAAGGATGCATTGCATGGTACAGAAGGTGTACTTTATCAAATAAAGTTTGATTCCACCAGCACACAAGTGAAATCACCAACTTTTGCCAGCCCTAGATTAACAAAATTGTATGCCAGTTGCATCCAGGTCCTCAGCCTCTCCCTGAACTCCTATGTTTGATCTGGCAAAACATCAAACCTCTGAGCACTAGCATTCCACACATCTGCCTCTGACTGTCTTGTCATTGCACTCAGTTGCTGTCAGTTCTTGGATCCTATGCTGAAAGTTACAAACATACATCAGTATGAAACAGATACACAAAACCATCGGCACTTCACTTTGTACAGCTCTACCAGGCTACACGTGTATCATGCCTTTACATGGTGTAATTATACTGCCTCATTCAGTCAAAAGAGTGTTCAAGTAAAACCACCGAAGCATCTACAGGTAAGTCCTCAAACTCACTCAGTTACATTGTAGCCTTGAGTCACCTATAGGACAGGAAACTGAACTCAAGGAAGATACTGCTGTCAAGATAGAAGAGTCTGTTTGTGAGATGCATGACCAGAAGAAAGTGAAACCAATGAACAAAGCTCCCTTCCAGTTGTTCTTGGATAAGGACAAGCCAGAGAAAGAAACAACAACATTTTTTCATGTGTGTAAAAGTGGGACAGGGCTCTATAGAGTTGTAGATACCTCCATGCTCTGAAGTACTCCTGCAGAAGATCAAACAAACCCATCTTGTTGCAAGGCAGTGGCTATCATCAACAGAGAAAGAGTAGCCATCACTAATACAAATGTGGAAAGACCTATTTTACTGGTTCATACCACATCCAGTGGTTTGAAGGGATCACATCGATCACCATCATGTAACATTGTTTGCAAAGAAGTAGCAATTAGGAAGAGTGATGGTGAAGGTGTTGTAGGTGTTCATAGTTGATCAACACACAACCCTTCCTAATGAAAAGAACAGGTTCGAAAAGGACTGTTCCCAAGTCTATGAAATGTACATCTTGATATGCTTTGAATTCCTCTGAATAACTTGCTACTTTTTTAGTTTAACTTATCTATTGAAAAATCAGTATCTAAAAAAAATTGAAGCATAGTATCAAATTGTTATCATATGACAGCAATTGTTGTTTTGAATGAAGTTTATGACACATTCATGATCAATCATTTTTAAATGCAAATAATTAGTTTGTAGAAGAGGTGATGTTATTTATTGTTTCTGTATTTCTACAAACTGAAGATTAACTAACGATTATTTTGGAGTCACAAAGCAATCACATTATATTCTGCATGCTGTAGTACTTCATGAAAAAAAAAAAAAAAACTTTTGACCTGGACTTTACGGCTTTGGCACTTCTACATAGCAAAGGGGTCAATATTTGAATTCTTTAGGGTTTTTTTATTGGTGTTCATTTAGTTGTTTGTTTGTTAGCTTGCTTGTTAGTTGTTTGTTTGTTGTTGTTTTTTTAGGGGGAAGCATATCGTCTCTTTCTATTACTGTGCATTTCTTCAGAAAACAAGAGATGTATAATCCATGCGCAACAGAAATATGAAAGACCATCTGCCCCACCCCAAGATGAAAAAAATATATTATGGAAATAAAAATATTGCCTTTTTTCTTTATTTAGTATTTACACTTCCCAAATCATATACTTATCTATCAAAACCTTATCAAAGATCACAATATGTAAATTGGTTATGACTGAATTTCATTGAATCTGAGCACAAGTCCCACAAAGAATGAGTTATTTTAATATTAAAGGGTGTGTACAGTTCTGGTCAAGGTGAAGATTTAGCTTTTGAGATATTCAGAAACCACTCTATGAGATGTCAAAGAGCATGCAATTCTAAAGGGTATCAAAAGTTTATTTGATGAAAATCGGTTTTGAAATGGCTGAGATATCCAAAAACAAGGTGAAACAAAGAGATCCTAATAAAGTTGTGGCATGTCGCCTTTTATTATTATCACTTTTTTGGATATTTCAGCCATTTCAAAACCAATTTTCATCAAATAAACGTCAAATCCTTCTTAAAATCACATGCTCTTTCATATTTCATATGAGGTTTCACATTATCTCACTTAGAAATGTTCATAACATGAATCCCTTACCTCAACCAGTACTGTACAGTCCCTTTAAAGTGACAACATATGATGTAAAATGTTGATGTCAATATAGCGTCTTGACATTAGATTTCATTAAAATTTACATTCAGGAGTGATTGTGCCTAAACTTTTTTTATTTCCTGTGATTTAGGTGCACTTTGGTTTTGTGGAATTCTGCTGAGATATCTACATGGATATGCAAGAACATTGTATATTAGCACCTTTTCTTGGAGTGGGGGGGGGGGGGAGGGGGATATTTAACCCTGTGGTCAACATTTTAAAGGGAACTCAAACCCTAAGAGCAATGTGGATTGAGTGAAAGCAGTAACATTAGTAAAACACATCAGTGAAAGTTTGAGGAAAATCGGACAATCGATGCAAAAGTTATGAATTTTTAAAGTTTTGGTGTTGGAACTGCTGGGTCAGGAGACTACTAGAGGTTATGATGTATGAGTGGACTACAACATAAAGAAAATATAAAGGGAATTCAATAAAAATTCATTTTTCGTGAAAATTACACATTCCATCAACTTGATACCGACATATGTTAGGGGTAGTACTTCTTCCCCCTGCTTTCTGAAAGCGGTTAGTGAAGTACTCTTTCATTTTGCTAGAAAAGTGATTTTTTGTAGAATTCCTTTTATATTTTCTTTATATTGTAGTCCACTCACACGTCATAACCTCTAGTAGTCTCCTCATCCAGCGGTTCCAACACCGAAACTTTAAAAATTAATAACTTTTGAATCGATTGTCCGATTTTCCTCAAACTTTCACTGATGTGTTCTACTAATGTTAATGCTTTTACTCAATCCACATTGCTCTTTGGGTTTATGTTCCCTTTAAAAAAAAAATGGGATAAATTGAGTAGGTCACAGGCTCTTGAGCTCTCACTCTTTTGACTGCAATATAGACAGAAAAATCTGAATGTCTCGAGGAGTATTACAGGCATAAAATTTTTGTTTTTGCTTTAACAGGCGTTCTCCAGAAACTGGCAGTCTTCATGGAACATATCCCCAGACGACAATTCAGACAAATCGTTTGGTCAAACCACAATAAATTTTTTTATTGCAGTAGTGCTGATTCTGTTACAAGTTGCAAGCAATAAATGTTGAATATTAGAATATATTAAAACGTTAATTACTATGGACTAACATCATTTACCACAAGGTCGTCACTTTTTTAAAATATAATTAAAATGACAGGTAAAACTGATGATTCATTCTTTTATGATCCTGTCATGTGAAAGTTACCATTCTCATCTTTCTATTCCATGCAGTTTGTGGTGGAAACAATCCATGAATTTATGGGGAAATTCATGTTTTGGGTATGATCTTCCATTTGGTGACCTCACGAGAGTACTTCTGTCGAGTCACCAGCATGCAGCTTACGCATTTCAATGCACCTGCATCAGCCTCGCATGCACAGCTTTGCGTGCGTGCCAAGTTCAGGTTCTCAATCTGGGAACTACAGCTGTAGCTCCCAATGCACAAATAACACATGAAATTCACCATTCGCCAGTACTCTTTTTATCAGGTTGCCACCAGAGAGTCATGTTCCCACTGTCGAGCTGCCACCCTCATTTTCTGTCATTCTTTTTCAAAACACACCAGTCATTAAATGGTTCCACCCAGGGCCAATGCCATACATGCCAAAGTTCAAAATGATATGTCATCTGACTTACACTAAATTTACATGTACAATTTGTAACGTAGCTTCAGAATATTGCCTGCTTGCCCATCCCATTTAAAAATGCTGTCTCATTCATTCAATCAACTCTCCATGCATTCACTATTAGTTAGCCCAGTCATCCACTGGAAACTGGAAATTGTGGAAGTTTTCGCGAAAATGGCAATGCACATTAAAGTGAAAACAAAGTTCTGGTAAGGGCTTGAGAACCCGTCTGGCACCATTTCATATTTGCTTGCAATATATCGAAAGAGTCTACAAAGAAATTTACCTGGCTGACGCGGTTTGCCGGAATGATGAGTCGTTTTGGAGTATTTTGAGAAATATAATAAAAGTAGGTAGACCGACTTTTATTCCAGAAGGCTCGAGACTAACTCGGTCTCGGGGAAAACTCGACCCTATTTCAGACAATTTACACACAGTTCGTGATCGCCATGTTCATCAGTACTCTACGGGTATCAAACGAGGCCTTACTGAGCAGACAGGAAAGTGCGTGCTAATCCTGTACTGTAGTCTGTACAAAACAAATGGACAGCGCGTGGTCCTCAAGCCTACTACTTTGAGTACTAGTATGTACAGTTGTAGATACGCACATCACCTCAGTTGCTGAGACGCGCGGTCTTTGAAATTTTTGTTGTTGTTTATCAAGCGTCTTTGATTGTTTTTAGAGGTGCTTGAGAGGCGCACACTAATTTTGCATGCGCGGCAAAGAGGTTTTTGATGCGCGCGTTGTAACAACTCGGACCATTAGTGCGAGTAGCCAGAACGCTACAATGTAGTTTATACAGGCCGCTCCCATATGCATAGTATAGCCAGGTGCCCGCACCTCGTCAGGGGCCCGAATACCGTCACCTCGCTTAAAATCGTTTTGAGCGCACTAAACGAAAATGTATGCCCGGGACTGTGTTCTGTACGCTTGAAACTTGGCAGGGCTACCACAATCAACCAAATTGTGGTGAAAACCGAACAGTTTTTCGCGAAAATCTGAAATTTTCATAGGGCTATAGGAATACGTGTTATAAGTTACCCGCACGCATCTTTTACGTGTATGTCTATGGGAACATCACTGTCACCCGCACACGTCTTTTACGTGCTAAGTCTATGGGAGAGCGGGTGACGAGTTGCGGGCCCCTTCCTTAGCGCGCAACTTTTTCGCATCGTTCGCGTTCGACGACGATAGCTGCAAATTTTCAATATCGATCAGTGAACTCATGATTCCATTGGAATTTTCAGCATTTTTCCTGTAATGTATGTGAGTTGGATTTCAAAGAATTTAAGTGGCGAAATGTGATTCAAATATGGGCAAACATTAACTATGACGAGGTGCGGGTCACCCAAGTATACATATGTACAACACTGTCTGTACAATCCAGAGGGACAACCAATACAACTCATCCCGCCGTCAAGCAAAGCGAGGCCAAGTTATCCCGGAGTCCGAGTCTAGCCTGAGACTGAATGTTTTTGGTTAATATTTCCCATTTTCGTCGTTACCCTTCGAATATCTTGTTAGTTATTACAGCGTTATTCCACACATTTCCTAGGCATACGTTCACATTTTGGAGCAAAACTTGACAACTTTTGCAGGCGTACCAGAACTTTGCTTGGGCTTTAACTTGTTGTAATTCAGTTCGGGAAACCCACTCACAAGGGGGGCCCCTCCTTATAAGTAACCCGTCCCCCTTATATGTAACCCCGTCCCCCTTATAAGTAACCCCCGGGCACCCCTTATGAGGAGTCTCCACGCTTTTTTGCAATGCAACGCGAAAATGAAAGGACTGCGGCAATTCGCTTGATTATGTCCATAAAGCTTCACAAGTTTCCTAGTTACTCACGAAATTTGAGCAAAATCGGTTCGAGGCATCATATCTAAAATCATGGATTTTAAATGCGATGTCAAACGACCCATGCGAATGCTGAAATGCGAGCGATTACTGGCGTGAGTGTCGCCAGGCGCGGCAGCGCGGCAATGCTTGAGTGCAGACGTGGCGACTGAGTACGTTTCAGCATTCGCATGGGTCGTTTGACATCGCATTTCAATCCATGATTTTAGATATGATGCCTCGAACCGATTTTGCTCAAATTTCGTGAGTAACTAGGAAACTTGTGAAGCTTTATGGACATAATCAAGCGAATTGCCGCAGTCCTTTCATTTTCGCGTTGCATTGCAAAAAAGCGTGGAGACTCCTTATAAGGGGTGCCCCGGGGGTTACTTATAAGGGGGATGGGGTTACTTATAAGGGGGACGGGTTACTTATAAGGAGGGACCCCCCTTGTGAGTGGGTTTCCCGAACTGAATTTACTCTCAAATTTATTCAGTGTGTGGGTTCGTAGAAGACAGCCCATTTTGAACGACTCTAAAGTTTAATGTAGTCTATGTCTGATCTCTAACTTTAACGTTAGAATATTAGATAGAATCTAGAACTAGTCTATGTGACATCCATTCATTATCATTAAAATCAATATCACTGCATTATCACTAGTTCTATCAGGTACATGCATGCTACCTACGGTACGTACACAGTCGACCTCGACAGTCAAGTCACTGTAGGCCTAAGTGTAAATTAATGTAGGGAGTCCTAGAAGCCTCGACGTTACTTAGGCCTAGCTTTTAGTTGTAGCTACTACACCCACCCTCAGCCCTTGTCCTTGTAGAGAAGTTGTAGTTTACATTTTACGACCGTATTCCTCGTCACAACCAACGGTTACAATATTAATAAGATTCTAGAAACAATCACTTGATACTTACCGGATACACTCGCTTTAGTGACCCGTTGTACAATCGCTCTCATCCTGAAAACGTTCAGTCTATAGTCAGCAATTCAACACCGTTATTTAGCAGCACATTTTCCAGTCAAAAGACCATCTGTTCATCCCCGTTTTAGTTCTGCCGTGTCCTTTCCTTACGCCAACATACCGTGTACAAATTCATTCATAGGCACTAAAGTTCTATACGCGACGATCGCGGAACAACAACACACGGTCGACGGTCGGTCTATCATGTACAGCTTTATATCCACAGAGCATTTCACAGCTTGTAAACGCAACGCCAGCCAGTCGCGCTGTGGCGCTATGCTAGCTTGCAGCATGGGAAACCTTGCACGCTTTATACGCACTGAACCAAAGAGATTTTTCTCCTCCCCACTCACTGCGGAAAATCTCTTTGCACTGAACCAAACTACACGCAAAACTCTGTCCGCATCATCCACAGAGAACTCATTCTGCATCTGCCCTGCATGCAGCTAACTTAGTACAGTACACTCAGAGTACACTCCTCTTCTTGTTGGGTGGCTAATAGTTCCATACTCTCACGCCATTTTAGGAATTAGATCTCTAAATCAAAAATCAAAATCTGCGATATTCACAGAAAAAAAATTATTGATAGTCTTTGTATTTTGTTTGGTGAAATTGGTTGGAAAATTTAACTTTCAACCAAAGAATAGTTAATATGAGTAAGACTAATCTTGGTTCATCGCGGTTGTCGGAATGTTGACGAGCGAAATTTTCGTCGAAAACATGATTGAGTGATGAACACGGAAACATTTTTGCAGAAGAGGAAAGAAAATACTGGTAATTACATTCAATCAATTTCTGTTTGGTTTTGTTTGCAGTTTTACTTACCTACTAAATTAGTTATTTTGTTTGTCTATGATTGTACTGTTAACACCTGCCTCCTTATCTCAGTCCCATATGTGCTAGTTTACGTATCGTAAAGTTAACAGGGGTCGCATTCGGGATCGGATCGGAGACCCTCCAGATTCTCTCCCTTTTAAGCGGTGCTCCCGCTTAAGCGGTGGCCGGTATTATGGTTAGGCCGTTGTGTGTGCAAGCAAAACAACATGAAGCCCATGTGGGCATTAGTACCATTACACTAAACCATGCACAGTTAATATGACCTACTGATAACCACAGCAACAAGCACACATGCACATGCCCTACATTACAACAAGCAAAGTAAAAAAAAGGTGATAAAAAAAGAGCAGTCTCAATATTGCCATCTGGCAAATGCAACATTGGGTCAAACTTTAATTTATATTTTGATCTACAAATAGGGTGTCTGGAGCATTTTTGTAACTTTTGAAATTCTGTGAGAAACGAATTGTGAATTATTTCATATGAAAGAGAATTATATCATTAAAGGACAAGTTAACCTTCATAAACACAAGGATTGAGAGAATGTAGCAATATTAGTAGAACACATCATTGAAAGTTTGAGGAAAATCGGACAATCCGTTCAAAAGTTATGAATTTTTGAAGTTTTTGTGCAGTAACCGCTGGATGAGAAGACTACTGCAGTGTGTAATGTCACATGCGTACAACAATATAAGGACAATATTAAGAGAATTTCACAAAATATCATCTTTTGAAAAAAGTACTCATTCCCTTGACTCGTTACCGACATATGTTATGGGTAATATTATTCCCCCTGCCTTTAGAAAGCGGCAAGTCAAGTGCTCTTTTATTATGCGAAAAAAGTGAAAATATGTTGAATTTTCTTTACATTTTCTTTATACGGTTGTACGCATATGACATTACAAGCTGTAGTAGTCTCCTCACCCAGCGGCTCCAACACAAAAATTTTAAAAATTCATAACTTTTGCATCGATTGTCCAATTTTCCTCAAACTTTCACTGATGTGTTCTACAAATATTGCTGCATTCTCTCAATCCTTATGTTTATAAAGGTGAACTTGTCCTTTAAGACATATTTCAAATTTCATGGCGAAATGATGTTTCTATCTTGAGAAATTTAACTTCAAAATCACATCAATATCACCCCCTTTTGTACGAGCGCGCATGAAAATGTGTCCCAATCATGTTTGCAAACAACGCCGAAAAGCAGCATTCGCGTGTGGATCTCCAGCGATCAGATAATGAGCGTACAGCAGTTAGAAAATATGCGTAACAAGCGCAGAAGCTACTTCCCCTATGTGTTGTCATACCCTGTGTGCGCTGCGTGCGTACGTACGTGCTCGGTATTCAGTTTACATTCGATTCGCATGTACCGTATTGAGCACCCTACAGCACGTACGAACCCCGCGTATGTATGCAGGCGCAGCTAGCAGCAGCTCAGCGCATGCAGCCCCGCCGGTAAAATTCAGGGAGCTGAGCGGAGAGCATTGCGATAGTCAGCCAGGGCAGCCGGCATGGCGAGCATGGTTCGAAGAAATATGCAGTCGATTGTCGAGAGCAGGTGCACGCCGCTCGCGTGAAATGTACAAGCTACAACCTCTACAGCCACAGCTAGGCTTGGAATTGATGCCACATTACCATTACACTACGGTTTGCACTCCCACCTTTCATGAGCGATGACGTCATGTCTCGCTCCGCACTCTGCACGCACCGTGCCGTTTCTCCCCTCGTAGCAGACGACGAGAAGCTAGTATCGGTTAGGTGGTCGGCTTGCTATCGTTTTCATTGTGGAAAGGCTCTCCCTCATTGGTCGGATAGTCCTCCCACAATGCTTTTCGAAAATGACATCATCGCTTTCTTCCATTCATAAGCTTTCCATTGATACCAAGCAAGTCTCACTGGCGATTTGGAAAACGACCTGATTTTTTCTCGTAATTTCGCCCTTTCTTGTGGAATTTTCCGGACATTTGTACCAGTAGTATGTCATCAGAAGAGTGAGTTTGATCATACATGTAATTTTTTGTAGTTGTCGAGATATTTTTTTCTGAATTCTCGAGTGTATTCTCAGTGTTTTGATCGTACTTTTATCGTGTGCGAGAGTGTGCAACGTATGTGCGAGGATGCTTGAAGTGCATAGATGAATGTTCAAAATGTGTGATTTCTGCAGCGAATGACCTAACCGATACTTTTGAGGTGCGCACCGAGAGCGAGCGTCGCGCGGAGCTTGGAGTGGCCTTGTGGGTTGGCTATTTTTAGACCAAAAGTGATTGTGCCCATGTGGCGTGGGATCGGGATGGGTGGAGCGAAGCTACATGTAGCTGGCATACATGGCGTGAAGCTGCGTGCGTGTGTTGAATGTATGAGTTGCAACGCGATGATGATGTGATGTAGATGTTGTTGTGTAAGCACCATTGTACTGCTCCCTGCCCTGCTAGCTAACAGAGTAACTGCTGCTGTTCTTCCGTGTGTTGTGTGACTGACGCGTGTTACAGTATATTGCATGCAATTTTGGCGGGCAGTGCAGTGCAGTGCAGTGCATGCAGTGAATGTATGTCTGTGGCATGTGTTGTGACTGGACTGGCCATGATCATGTGCAATAAATTTTCTGACAGACTTTTTCAGCTCACTTTACAGGGCCACAGGGTGCCTATAACAACCATTTTGCACTCTAAAGACAAGTAGAACCCATGCATGTGTATGAAGCTTGAAGTCGATAGAGTATAAAAAGGGAAACAAAAAAGATAACAAAAGTAACAAACACAGTGTAAAAGAAAGGCTCTATTTAATTGCATATTTCGCTAACATTTAGCAATTTGTGTAGGGAGGATCCAATTAATAGTAAACTATCCACATTGCATTGTAATGTAAACTCTTTGATTCAGTCTGAATAAACCCTGTCCGGTCCCTGCCTCTAACTGTAAACTGATGAAACAAAGTATTTTTAAAGTTACATAGCAGATAGAGCTAACACGTTAGTATCAGTATAGAGGGGTCTATAACGTTACGAATAGTACCGGTAAATAATAATAAATAACGTTAAAGTGAAGATCTTTGTCACTGATGTTGACCGCCGGACGTGTGATGTGAATGATTCCCTAACGCTGACAATTTTTCTAAAATTCTACAAGTGCTGTAATGCCAACGGTTAGTAGGATTATTAGATTAAGTGTAACATTATACAATTGTAGTCTATGTTATTAGGCCATAATCAATATTAATTACAGGTAACTGGTTAGAGCATATTTTACATTTTTAGTCTCGATAAGTCTATCAAGATCTCCTTAAACACAGATGAAAAATCTATCGTTACCGAGTTCTGGACATGACATTCTATTTCTTGTTAATAATTATTAACAGTAACACTATTAAACATACTTTAATGTCGGTTCTATACAAACACTAGATAATAGTATTAATATATGTATCTCTACATCAAGTTTAATACTAAATTTGCTAATATTATTTTTTGTTGTAATTTTTGAGCATTTAGAAGATAGAATTTTTAGTCAACCTCAGTCCGGCTTGGCATCGCTTCTCCTTAATTCTTCTAATGTTACAATTGTACATTAGCAACCAACCTTTAACGTTAACTTGTAAATTTAGGTGAACTTTTCCATCTTCTTCGTAGACTCTACACAAATATAACAGTACTGTAAATAACTAAAATGACAACACATGCAATTAAATTTCTAGTGCCATCAGATCAGCCGATCAATAGTCACTTTATTCATTCATTTTTTTTTTAAATGTTGGACTTCATATACATACATTGAAGTCTATTTTTACAGCTATAATGCTACAGGATATGTGGGTTTTTTTTAATCTCTAGAATCTTGGGAAACAAAAGTTGGGGGCAAGGCAAGGGTCAGGTCCATATCTACATTGTAGTAGAGCTCCCAGAAGTTTTCCCACAACTTTTAGATTATTAAATGCTGAATTCCGCAGCTGCTTGCATCCTGTGATTTTTACCAATTGCAATTAATATGATGAGATGATTTTTTTCCTGCTCTTATTTAATTCTAGATCCAAGATGGTATGGCTGAAAAGCATGTGTCTCTTCTGAAGAAAGCATGTAGAGTTTGCGGTAAAGCCAACCTCAAGCAAAGTCTCAACCTAGCAGCCTACAAAGATCTTCTTCAAGAGACTGTCGGTATATGCATAGACAATGATGTAGATGCTATTAACGGGAAGAAAGTGTGTAACAAATGCCGCCACAATTTACTGAAAAAGAAGAAAGACCCTAGCCATCCAATCGAACTGTTTACATTTGAGCCACATGACATAGACTGCCAGTTGTGTTTCAAGAGTAAAGGTAGACCTAAGAGTAAGCCTACTGTAGATGACAGTTGCAGTTCTGGATTAGAAAGACTTAAGAGTGACATCCCTTCACGTACAGCCCGTGTCGTCAGAGATCTAACTGCGGAATTTTCGGAACTGACTCAACCTTGTGGTGTTGATTCATCTTCTGCTTCTACAAGCACGGCACCACCAGAAGTTGCAGAGCGAGCTGTTCCAGGTGGAAAATACCCTCCGCAGAGATTCATACATAATCACTTGGCAGATATTTTAGCGTGCGTAATATGTAATTGTGTTACAGAAAGCCCACTGACTGGACATTGCGAACATATCTATTGCAGAGATTGTTACCACCAGTGGTTTTCAACTAGTAGTGTCTGCCACATATGTAAGTCTATTGTCGTAGAAGGTGAATTTTCAGGAAAGTCAGGGTTAGTCAATGATATTATCTCTTCTTTGAAAGTACAGTGTAGCTATAAAGTGAATGGTTGTTCTTATACATGTGAGTTGGCCTATTTGAAACAGCACGAAGTAACTTGTAGTAAGAAGTCAGAACCTCCTGTCAAAAAAATCTGTCGCAAAAGTGCGTCACGCACAGGTTGGAAGTCAAAATCACGTCTAACTGACGCAAGGAGAGACTATGTAAAAACTAAGCGGTTAGCCCCTGTTCTATCGCAGATTGACTCTTTTTGTAGTAGAAGAGTAGAGGACAAAACTGACGTTCTTTTTTTTCTTTTGATCGATCATCTTAGGTGTACAAAAGATAGTAGGTGGAAACAAGTAGAAAACGTTTGGCATAATAAACTTGGGTCACTTACACCAGAGGAGTGCCTCGCACTCAGAGTTTCATCTCTGCAGAGTAAACAGCAGTACCGCAAACATTATACTTTCTTGAAACAGAAAACTGGAGAAGAGGTCCTGAAGCCAGTGGGGATTCTTGATGGCGTAGAAAAAACTTTCATGCCTGGCTCTGCCAGGTATGAAATAGAAGGACAAACACCCTCTGACACAATTTTCTTTTTATCACACTCCAATAAAGCCAGTGACAGGTTCCGTAGTTGTCGGAGAGAGCTCATATGAGCCAATAAATGTTCAAGAACTCTATCACAGACAGTACCCAGAGAGAAAACGTGCTGAATGTACAGCAGTTAGGTGGCCTTATCCAAGTGCTGTAGCAAAAACCCTAGAGGAGTTAGATCCTCAAATTCAGGAAGGCCTAAAGAAAGGGGGGATCGATCCACACAATGAAAATGTAGAATTCACAGTTCTGATTAAAGATGGTTCAGATGGGATGGGAGATGTGTTGGTTTACAAGGAAAAAAGCGACACATTTCTTCCTGACAAAGCATTTCGCTCTAGTTTTGCCATTTTGCGCATTGAGGCTATCCGCCAAGTAGGAGGCAACATTGTTGTTTTCGAAGAAGAAAAGCCCAATTCAGTTAGATGCAATAGACCTTTGCTGGAAGGGATTGGTGATGAAAACAATATCTTAACAGCAAGTTTGTTGCAGATTCCTATCGAGGACGAGAGAGAATTTCTCAAAGGGAAAGTTCTGAAAGTGTGGTGTTTTGGTGTATGGAGACGTTTCCACTGTAAGTTTTTTAATTCTATGATAGACGAAAAACTAGATAGAGCTGAAGGCGGGCTTGCTGGCAGTGGATCCAGGTACTTGTGCACTTTGTGCACTGCTACTCGGGAGAGTAGCAAGTCTGAACTAGGTTCTTTTACAATTAATAGAACCTATTGCATGACTTCAGCGATCGCTGATTATATTCGTGTCAATCCGGATAAGCTTTCAAAAGCTGAGCTGGATGGGCTGTCACTCGGTGTGAAACAGCGTCCATTGTTAAAGTCAGACGCTGAGGCAAAGCTTCTGGATGCCACACACGCTGACATAAATCTCGGCATTTTCTTTAAGAAAATTATTGTCAGAGAAATTGCAGCAGTTCAAAAGTGGGAGTTGACCGAGGATATCAAAGGTCTAGTTGAGCATGCCGAGCACAAATTTGATGCTCACATCAGAAAGCATGTGGGATCAGCTCCCCAGCTTATGATGCCAGGAAACTACTCAAGACAGTTGTTTGCTGAGAAAAATGCCAATGTCATCCTTGCACTTATTCCTAGTGAGGAAAGACGGGAGCATTTGGCAATCATTATGGAGAAATTTCGTTTGCTCCGTTCCGTGTACCGTGCGCATTCGCCACGTGTCACACATGCCCGGGAACTGCGCCAGTACAAGGTTGTCGCGGTGCAAATGGGCAGGGAGTTGATCTCTCATTTCGACTATGTACCATGGCCCAACTACCTACATAAGGTCATAGAGCACCCTCAGGAAATCATCGAGAATGAGGATGGACCTGGGTCAGTTGGAGCCATTAGCGGAGAGGGCAACGAAGCCAGTAACAAGCTCTTCCGTCACATGAGGAAGAATCTGTCACGGAAGGGTAAGGTAATTCATGGGCTTCGAGATGTGTTGTGGCTGCATTGGCTGTATAGTAGCCCCAAACTCATACGCTTATCAAAGGTTTGAGTACAGTGCTCTGTTTCTCATATTCTGTTTCACCAGAATTGACATTGGTACATTGTATAGATCTGCATTTGTAAGTAGTGCATACCGTTACAGTACATACATTTTGAGTTTGAATTGTTCCAATATTTACAGACCTGTATGCTTCTTTTCCTTAGAAGGTGCTTTTGATGTATGTCACATGTTTAATTTACATTTTGATTATCGTGACATGGCGCTTTGCCTGATGACAAGACTTGCCTGACATCTCTGCCTTTCTGCTTCTCGTCGACTGATTTTGCCTGCTTTGACATTGTTTTTATGTGCTGATCCTGAGTTTGCCAGTTCATGTGCTTCGAGATGTGTTGCGGCTGCATTGGCTGTATAGTAGCCCCAAACTCATACGCTTATCAAAGGTTTGAGTACAGGTCTCTGTTTCTCATCTCTTTCACCAGAATTGACATTGGTACTTTGTATGGATCTGCATTTGCAAGTCGTGCATACAGTACATACATGTACATATTTCATATTTTGAGTTTGAATCGTTCCGATATTTACAGACCTGTATGCTTCTTTTCCTTAGAAGGTGCTTTTGATGTACAATGTACACATGTCACGTGTTTGATTTACATTTTGATTATCGTTATGGCACTTTGCCTAATGACAAGACTTGCCTGACATCTCTGCCTATCTGCTTACAATTCTCGTCGACTGATTTTGCCTGCATTGACCCTGTTTTCATGTGCTGATCCTGATTTTGCCAATTCATGGGCTTCGAGATGTGTTGTGGCTGCATTGGCTGTATACATTTAGTAGCCCCAAACTCATCAAATCAAGGATTTGAGTGTACAGTGCTCTGTTTCTCATATTCTGTTTCACCAGAATTGACATTGGTACATTGCATGTATAGATCTGCATTTGCAAGTCGTGCATAAAGTATACATTTATTTTGAGTTTGAATTGTTCCAATATTTACAGACCTGTATGCTTCTTTTCCTTAGAAGGTGCTTTTGATGTATGTCACATGTTTGATTTACATTTTGATTATCGTTACATGGCACTTCGCCTGATGACAAGACTTGCCTGACATCTCTGCCTATCTGCTTCTCGTCGACTGATTTTGCCTGCTTTGACATTGATTTTACAGCTGTATGTGCCAATACATGTACCGAATTACATGTACATACTGTGTACATTGTATACTTGTCTGCATTATCATTTTGAATTGAACTTGTCTTGCAAGATTTTGCATGACTCAAGACCAAGAGTAAGAAGATATTTTCTCTTCTGTACTATCAGAGGTACACGTGATATACAATTTTGTAAGCCCCATTTTTGATGATCATACTATTTTGATTATCGATATGACTACTAGTATTTTGTATCCCTTCAGGACAAGACTTCCTATGGCATCTTGACCTATCTGCCGGTCATCAATTGATATCGCCTGCATTGACATTATACGTGTGCCGGTAGTACTGAAGTACAGTACTGGTTAACTTGTACATTTGTACATAAGATATGTCATTTCACGCTGCATGTCTCAAAAGTCATGAGTATTAAAGCATATTTAAAGGACAAGTTCACCTTCATAGACATGTGGGTTGAGTGAATGCAGCAATATTAGTAGAACACATCAGTGAGAGTTTGAGCAAAATCGGACCATCCGTTAAAAAGTTATGAATTTTTAAAGTTTCTACTCATTCATGGCTGGATGAAAAGACTACTATAGCTTGTGATGTCACATGAGTACAACGATATAAAGAAAGAATAAAGAAAATTCAACATATTTCCATTTTTCTCGCATAACAAAAGAACACTTGACTTCTCTCTTTCAGAAGGCAGGGGGAATAATATTACCCATAACATACGTCAGTAGCAAGTCGCAGAAATGTGCACTTTATTCAAAAAGTAAAGTTTTGTGAAATTCTCTTTTTATTTTCCTTATATAGTTGTACGCATGTGACATCATACAATTGAGTAGTCTTCTCTTCCAGCAGTGACTGCGCAGATACTTAGAATATTTGTAACTTTTGAACGGATTGTCCGATTTTCCTTAAACTTTCACTGATGTGTTCTACTAATATTGCTGCATTCTCGTAATCCTTATGTATATGAAGGTGGACTTGTCCTTTAAAGGGGATCATTACTCACTGTACTGCCTATAAAAGTGCTAGTGATGTGAGCTCCATGTTCAACAATGTACAAGATGTACGGTACATGTTTTCAAATGACCATTTTATGTCACCGAATTACCATTTTATGTCACCAAATGACAAGCCTTCCTGGCATCCCAGCCATCTTGTGGACGGATTTTGCCTGCTTTGACATTGTTCGTACTGGATGTATTGTACAGCACAGTTGTATGGAATAGAAAGTGTACAAAACAAAATGTACTTATTAAATGTTATATACACAGTACATGCATGCATACAATGTACAATTTCCTGAGAATTGTTCTGTGGATCAAGATTAAGAGAAAGATGATACATGTATTCACTCACCTGTACTTTCAAAGTTGTGCAAGGTGTGCAAAATTTGAGTGATACATTTGAGTACGGATTGATGTGAACTCCATGTCATTTTGTGATCTGGAACTTTGCCACTGCCCGCCTCAGCCCGCCTCAGCCTATCTGCCTCTCGATCATCATTACTTTTCCTGTGTTGACATTTTCATATGTCAGCCCATGTACAGTGAAGTTTGGTTCACTTGTACGCGTTGTACACATGTACAATGTACGACATGTGTATTATCATTTTGAGCCGAAATTGTTCTACAAGCTTTTTCTGTTTGTTTGACTGCCATGATTAGAGTAAACGGATGTTTACTCTTTTTTTCTTTTTTTTGGCTATCAAAAGTGCATTTAAGTATGTTTCCTCATGCAGGATGTACAGTGTATAGGAGTGATAGTTGTTGACTTATCGATATATGAGATTTGATATTGCTTCGCGATAAGACTTTGCTGCCCCTGTAAAAGGAGGCATACTGTATCCGTCTCTCATCGATTGACTTTGCCTGCTTTGCCATTCTCTGTATTTTTATGTGTCAATGTGTACCTACATGTATAGGTACAAGTTGACTTCTGCATGTGCATTCGTTGTACATGTATTATGTATTTTCAGTTGGAGTTGTTACAGTTGTATGCAAGTTTTTTGCACTGCCATGATCAAGAGTAAACGGATGTTTACTCTCTCTTTTTTTTTTGCTATCAAAAATGCTTGTACATGTACATTCCTCATGCATGATCATGTACAGTATATTTTGATATTTATCGATGAGATTTGATATTACTTTGCGATATTAATAAAATACTTAGCCTGCTTTGCCATTTTTCTATGCCGCGATACCTGTACTTTGAATACTTAAGGTACAAGTTGACTTCTGCATGTGCATTCATTGTACATGTGCAGTGTATTATGTATTTTCAGTTGGAGTTGTTTCGCAAGTTTTTTGCACTGCCATGATTAAGAGTAAATGGATGTTTACTCTCTTCTTTTTTTTGCTATCAAAAATGCTTGTACATGTACATTCCTCATGCATGATCATGTACAGTATATTTTGATATTTATCGATGAGATTTGATATTGCTTTGCGATAATACTTTGCCTGCTTTGCCATATTTCTATGCGTTGATACCTGTACTTTGAATATTTAAGGTACAAGTTGACTTCTGCATGTGCATTCGTTGTACATGTATTATGTACTATTTTGAGTTGATTTTCAGTTGGAGTTGTTTTGCAAGTTTTTTGCAAGTTGATTTTCAGTTGGAGTTGTTTTGCAAGTTTTTTGCAAGTTGATTTTCAGTTGGAGTTGTTTTGCAAGTTTTTTGCACTGCCATGATCAAGAGTAAACGGATGTTTACTCTCTTTTTTGCTATCAAAAATACTTGTACAAATTGTACATATTCCTGTGTACGATAACGTACATTTTGAGTACCAGGTATATCAATGTGAGATCTGATATCGCTTTGTGATACTAAGACTTTGTCACCTGCATTTAAGCATGTCTGCCTCTCATTTATTGATTTTGCCTGCATAGACATTGTTGTCACAATGTTGTAAATACAGTTCAGTAGAAGTTGCTCTGCAGCACTTGTGTGCACATCAGCAAGAGTAAACTGAGTTTGGTCTTGAGGATCATCGTTGTTGTTTGCTTGCTTAGTGAACAAAGAGACATTTTTCTTTTCAATGAGTATTTTAGACACAAGTGTACCTTTCCAGCATTGGTCAATGGTGTCATTGATATTTTGTAGATATTGGCATCTCAAGCATCTCTGTGGCTGCGACCTTGTTTCTTTAAAAACACAATCGTTGCCTATGTATCATGATCATGCACCAGCAAGATGACACTGGTTGGTGCCAAAGTGCATGAATACTATACATTGTACATGTTCATAATGATTCTTGATAATGCTTGACAATTAAGTGGCCATTTTTGTCTGGTTTTGCAATTGATGTTATACATCACATTAGGCATTGCTCCTTTACAAGGCTGTGCATACATGAACTGTACATTTTGTTCATGGCACATAGCTATAAATATTCTCTTGCTTTTTACGTTCTTGTCCGTCCCATCTGAACCATCATTTGATTATATCATGAAGGAGCTACGAGTACAATTGTACAGCGTTTATTTTCACGTACCAACCACTGTACAAGTGTATTTGTAAGCTCTGCCTTCTCTTCTTATTTTATCTTGTCAGTATGTATTTGTCATTTTCAAATGTACAGTATAAACTACAATGTACTGTACTCTTTTACAAAGGCTCCGTTTTCTCTCTGGGTAATTTAATTACATTGCTATACAAGTAGATCTGTATTTTCTTTCTGTGAACTTAGCTGGGCAATTCTGTGGTTACTACCATTACATTGAAAGAAATTTAGATATTTATTTTTACCGCTAAATCACCATTTATTCATTTCAAGTCAAAATCATGTTAAAAACATGTTCATCCTTCCCAGGTTTCATAGAAAAGAATGAGTACAATCCAATAAATATTACAATTGCTATGGCAACTAAAAGAGCTGGTATGGTGCGAAAAAAGGACATGACAAAAAAAAAAATCAATGTCTTGTAACAAAAAGTGCGCAAAATTTCAAGTAACTTCAAACAAAGTGTTGCATTAATTTCAATGATCAGGACAAATGTTCACGCAAATGTTTTTAGTAGTTTGAACGATAATTTATTAGCTAGACCCCCAAATGCATGGTTGGTAACGTTACGGTTAGAAACGTTACAGTTGTCCAGAGTAATTCTGCAAGTCATTTCACCCTTTTGTAATTGACAAAATGTCACATGACTTATGGAGTATTTAAATGTATTCATCTTTTACCTTTTAGCAAAAAATTGAAGAAAATTTTTTCAAAGCAGCCACTGTAATTTGTATAAATGAATTTCAGCATCCCCAGTCCCACATGTACATTTTAAATGATGGTTTTATATCTTGCAAGATCAATAAATACTAAGAATAAAATCTACTGAATTTGAAAGACCTTAGTGATCGGTGAACATCCATGGCATTACTTAATATCTAAATTATACATGTAGAGCTACAATGTAGAGGCACATTTCTTTTATCCATGTCATGTCCACCCAATTACCAACTGCAGGATTGCCCAGCTACATATTGCATCCACATACAGTGTACATGTACATGTACAGTTGTATGATCAGAGTAACTGGTACTGGCATATTCTGTACGTGTTGTGTACTCCCAATTTTGCACACAAATGCATGAATAACATGTACAGTCAGTGTAAATGTAGCTTTACACGGTGTAAGTGATTGGTTATTTGCTGAGTCACGAGGTACAACATGTACAGTAGCTGCAACGTACCGGTATGTTGTATTGTACTCTGCAATTACTTGTAATATGAATGGGTACAGTACTGCACATGTACTGTATGTCAGGATACATACAGTACATTGTACCTCCCTGATACAATTTTGTAGGAGTACAGTCTGTACAATGTGTAGTACAACATTTTATAATATACATGTCATATGTACATGTATAAAAAAAGCAATCCTTTTCAGTGCAGAGAGGATACAGTAACACGTTCATTGTTGTACAGTTTATATCGAACTGTACGTATGTACTGGCCATACGATGTACAGTGAAACCCCGTTATAACGAGTTCGGTTATAACGAGGAACCGCTTATAACGAGGTTATCGCGTCGGTCCCGTTTTCCTTTGCATGCAAACCTATGGCAGAACGAATCGGTTATAACGAGTTCGGTTATAACGAGATTCCGGTTATAACGAGGACAATTTCGGTGCATAATGGTAAAGAAAAACATAAGCAATTTGATCGGATATAATGAGGTTCCATTTCTTGACTAAATTGTCGCTTTCAAACACGCGACAAATGAAACATTGAAAACCAAATTCACGCTATCCACGTCTTTTTCCCGTTTTGCAGAGAACCGTTCCTTCCATTTTTTCTTCTAAACCACGCAATAAGCTAAGACACAATAATGCCTTCCGATGTTCCTACTGAATTATTAAACATAATCATTCGATTTTCTTTTTCCCGAGATACGCGTGCGTGATACTAGGTCAGCCCACAGCGCAACGAGGAAAAAAAAGGATAAAGCATTCAAAAACTTTTCATGTAGCGACACTTGTGGCCAAAAAAGGACAATTGGAATGCGTGTGCAACTCATCATTATATCCTTTCGGTATTCCATTTTTAGTCCCGAATTCCAGTTCTTTTGCTGTTCGGCATGATTATAATGCCGAAATAAATAATGACATCATCGCGATCCCGCCAAGTGAGAGTAGCGTAAAAATTTTTGAATAACGCATGTTAACCTACTTGATCGGTGTTCAGGAAAATAAACAAACGCATTTATTTAGTTTGAATAGATCTGAATTTGTTCATTATCATTTAACAAATGATAATTTGAATATGAGTGTGTATGATTAAAGCCGAAATAATTAATGAAATCATCACGATCCCGCCGGGTGACGGTAGCGTAAAAATAGTTGAATAACGCATGTTAACCTACTTAATCGGTGTTTAGAAAAAGAAACAAACGCATTTATTAGTTTGAATAGAACTGGATTTCTTCATTATCATTTATCAAATGATAATTTAAATATGAGTGTGTATGATTGAAGCCGAAATGATTAGTGATATCATCGCGATCTCGCCGGGTGACCGTAGCGTAAGAGTTGAATAACGCATGTTAACCTACTTAATCGGTGTTCGGAAACAGAAACAAACGCATTTAACAGTTCAAGAACGGAATCGATGTACAAAACGTGAAGAGATTTTCGGAAGAAAGTAGAATTTTTAATCCCTTCGCGCGCAACGATCATACATTGTATAAAATTACAGCCGAAATGATTTATGGAATCATTGCATTCCCGCTGGGCACTAACAGCGTAAAATACCTCGCAAGTTCCATGACGGTAAACAATGCATGTATGTTACCCTGAAATCACCGCGATCTCGCCAGGCGACAGTAGCGTACAAGAAAAAGTTGAATAACGCATGTTAACCTAAATCAGAAAAAGAAACCAACGCATTTATTAGTTATGATAGATGTGGGTTTGTTCATTATTACAATTTTAATACTGCATTTCAAAATGAAGATTTTTCTTTCTTTCAGAATGGTCTACCAGGTATAGATTTGCGTAAAAAGGATCACAACCTTCCACATTCAGTCCTGTCGCATAATTTTAAAGAACGGATGGATAACGCGAGGAGATTTTTGGGAAGAAAGTAAAGAACGCATTTTTAATCCCTTCGGGCGCAACGATCATACATTGCACAAGTTTACAGCCGAAATGATTCATTAAATCATCGCATTCCCGCTGGGCACCAACAGCGTAAAAAATACCTCGCAAGTTATGGTAAACAAGGCCTGTATGTTACTCTATTTGCGCTGGTGTTTACAAACGTTTTGAAAAATTTGACAAACAAGAATTATTACAATAAAGATTTAACTCATAACTCACTTTTCATCTAATTCACAAATAATTTCCCTTTATTCTCTCAATAACAATGATCCATAATTGTATAATAACAACACAGGTATGTCTTTAAGTTTCATTGATGGGTATATGATGTCGTGCTTATGTTTTTCTTTGTTTTTGATGCGTACGGATATAACGAGGTACCGGTTATAACGAGGTAATATCGCCGGTCCCACGGACCTCGTTATAACGGTGTTTCACTGTATTGTACTTTGTAAATGTTTTTTTTTTCCTATTGTTCACTCGAGTTGATTTTGTTCTGCAAGATTTTGGATTAATTAGACCAAGAGTGAACTGATGTTTTACTCATACTGCCAAAGGTACACACTGTATTACCGAGTTCCTTGTTTGGTACAATTTGCTTACATTTTGAATATTACCACTTTATGACACTTTAACTTTATCTAGCACCTATATGCTTCTCCAATGGCTCCTCATTGATCAAGTTTGCCCACATTGATTTCATTTTTGTGAATGTACAGAACAGTGTACTGACTGAAGTCACATTAAAAATCTATTTTATAAGACATTTCCCTCTACTTTGACACATTTCATATGATTTTTCACTGTTCCTACATGTTTAAGCAAGACTTGAGATCATGAATATATTGCATGTAATATGTACAGTAATACGCTTGCTCTTTCTTGTCACTGGAGATGCTAACATTTGTACAAAGTCACAGCGTTTAGTTGTGTATTCTATTAAGAATGTCATTCACAAGTACTTGAATTGCTGTACATGTACATTTAACATGTTTTTGTGGCACAGATAGTGGGCAAAAACAGTGTCTACCCCACTGTGTAGAGGATTGCTTTCCAAGAGGAAATGAGACTACATTGTAGAATGAGAAAAATTATTGTTGAATATGGAATTTGAAACCAATAATGTACATGTTTGTACCTGGAAAGTGAGATTGATATACAAGTCAGTGTTGGCAGGAAAAAAGAAAGAAAGAAAAGAAAAGATCTTTGAGGAGGGCAAGTGTCACATTTGCAAGTTTACAACACTTGTTAGCCTGTATGCAGCTCATTGTACATTTGTGTGTATTTTGCACACTTGACATTACATTACAATGTAGCCATTGTGAGACACTGTACAGATAAGTGTTTGTTACTGTCTTCAACCAATGAACAAATTCTGGCAGGGTTGTGCTTTTTTTTTAACATTGCCAAATGTGATTTTTGCTTATATGTTTTCTGAAAAAGCTTTCATGTATTTGTACATTTTGGAGTGAAATTTGACAGTTCTGCAGGCATACCAAAACTGTGTTTTACCTTTAATGATCGATGTTAATGTGACAACAGGCTTTTCTGTGCCTGTGACCTTGATGTAATTCTCTCGTTGAAAGTGGCAGACATGTAGCCTATTCTGATGTGATTAAAATGGGAAAAACCAAACACTGAATCTTTTGATGAAAACATTGGGTTTCAGAAGATATATCATGCGCTCACACACTCAAACACAACTTTGGACAAAACAAAGAGTAACATGCATAGATATGAATCTGAAAAGAGAATACAGTAGGCAGATTTCTGCTTAGATATGGACTGGCTGTATTTTCTGCGTGTGACCAGGAAAAGTTTAAATACATGCAGATTATGCTATACAAATGCACAACATGTATGAATGTATGTGTATTCATAAATGCATGTTATCTTCTTTTGATGCATCACATGTCCATTAAGAGTACAGTCCAACCTTCACTATAAAAGTGGCTACTTGCAGTTGTATTAAGGAAACCCTGCCTATACTTGCAGCATTCATTGTTCCTGTCATCCACTTTTATTAGGCAAGAAAATGTACATTTTGCTGAAGTTCAGTTAAATTCATGCTTAAAAGATAACCTTGTGATCTTGAACATGAATACAGCTGTATGAATGGGCATCGTGTCATGTGTGCCCCCCCCCCAAAAAAAAAAATAAAATAAAAAACCACACATTTGTGACATAATTTGAAAACTGGAAATTGATAGAAATATCAAACACCAGTAGAGCTTTAAATTGCACGTATGGGAGATCATCCTAAATTTTGGAATTCAGCAAACCCAGGCATGTGCTTATCAAACATTCTGTTTAGTTACATGTACAGCTGTACACAATCTGTACACAATGGGTAACTGCAGGCAGGGTGTACTGCACTTAACATAATGATGTACAGTGTTTGCACTTCACAGATTATCTGTACCTGAATTGTATTGTGCAGTCTTGTTTTGAAAAAGCTATGATGTGCTCACAATAGAGACAGTTACATTTAAAAAAAAAAGGTGAGCAAAATTAGTGTAAGACTTGAAAAAACAAGACAATCGCCAAATTGTGTCTCGCCCATTCGCGTACAAGGAATTAATATTTTTTATAACTCCCAGAAGTTAATTGACCTGCTTATGACCTTTGACCTTGTGGTGACCTTCAACACCCTAAGGGACATTTACCATCCAAGTTTGGTCACAAACGGACAAAGGGATCTTAAGTAATGAGCCATAATCGAAACGCGCCATAAAAACTTAAAATTGGGCCCTAAAAGTTTGTTGACCCCTGTCTGTGACCTTTGACCTCTGTCTGTGACCTTTGACCTTGTGACGACCTTCACCTCCCCAAGGGACATCTTCCATCCAAGTTTGGTCACAAACGGACAAAGGGATCAAAAGTTCTGAGCCATAAACGAAATGCGCCCTAAAAACTTAACATTGGGCCCTAAAAGTTCGTTGACCCCTGTATGTAACCTTTGACCTTGTGGTTACCTTCAATTTCCAAGAGACATCTACCATCACCCAAGTTTGATTGCCATTGTAGCAACATGTGCTGAGTTACGTGTGATAAGAGTCTTGCAAGTAAACTTTAACGTATGACCTCAAATGACCTTTGACCTTATCATGTGACCTCTTACAGCACCATAACATGAAGGTACACTTGTACCCCCAGTGCATCCATCACCCAAGTTTGATTGCCATTGTAACATGTGTCGAGTTACATGTGATAAGAGAGTCTTGCAAGTAAACTTTAACGTATGACCTCAAATGACCTTTGACCTTATCCTGTGACCTCCAACGGCACCTTAACATGAAGGTACCCCCAGTGCATCTATGACCCAAGTTAGGTTGTAATCCAAGCAACTTATGTGAAGTTATTTGTCAAAGAGAGTCTTGCAGGTAAACTTTAATATAGAAAAGAGAGTCTTGCACATACTCTTTAATATATGACCTCAAATGACCTTTGACATCATCACATGACCTCTGACAACACCATAACATGAAGATACCCCTAGTGCTTCTATCACCCAAGTGTGGCTGCCATTGCTGTAACAGTTGCCAAGTTGTGCATCATAAGAGTCTTGCAGGTAAACTTTAACATTTGTGACGGACGACGGACAGACGACGGACGGACGCCATTTGGATCCCTTAGTCTCGCCTTCACCTCCGGTGGGCGAGACAAAAAGTGTTTGTGCTGAGCTAAAGCAGCTTTCTTTTTTTCCCCATACGAACATACTTCATACGAACAAGGAATACAATGTACCTGTGCTCTAAGGTGTTGTTACTCCGCATGAAACCAAACAAAATTATTCTTATTGCGTACACACTGTACACTGTATACTGGTGTATAATGATTTTCAAAGAAAAAAAGCTAACAGAAGGAAACAGTATTGGACTTTCAAAAGATAATTTACAGTACAAATGTATGTGTAAATACTGGTTTATCAGAGTTGTAAAGTGTCGGTGGTGAAGGGGTGTCACCATCCATATACAGTACATGTACTACATTGTAATTGTACATTGTGCATAGTACATGTACATTGCACCAGTACTTTGTATTGTAAATTGAAATGTGTATTACATGTACATGTTATGGCTGGCAGAACGGGGGGAAGGGGTTCGTCTCTGAAAGTACATGTATCAAGAGTTTAACGCCTTGCTTTACACAATGGACAAATGTACTTCTTTGGAGCTCGTTTTAGTTTCACACAGAACATGTGAAACCACTTTTTACACTTGTCACAGTCAATCCATGATATTCCTTGGTCATCACGGTCTTCAATGTTGCATTCAGGCAGTTCACATGATGGCGGTGTAAAATCTCTCCCTGTAAGTAAACAGTATTGCTTAGATGTTCCACCCATCACAATGACACAGTCTTCCTCCAGAACGTGAGATGTGTGTCCAGCTGTTGCTAAGTCATCACTCACTGTATCTTGTAATTTTTTGCATGTCTTGGCCATGGGATCCAACACGTAGACAGCAGAGGAAATGTTAGGTGACTGGTTATAGTTCGTATTCCTTTCATCTTCTTGATGGTAACCACCTATAACTAGTATTTGGTTGTTTAGAATTGTGCAGCTGTGAAAGGAGAGGAAGGTGATGTCCAAGGGAGACATGTCCAAGATGACATTTCGAAGTGAAAATGTCATTACACCTGAGATGAACGAAGTGCTGAGAATCATTGCTTCATTAATTGGCATACGTTTGATAGGAACTGCCCCTTCATACTGAATTCCCCCCACAAGTACTAGTTCTCCAGTGTCTTCCATGAATGCAGCTGAATGAAAGCATCTGCCCTTTACTTCTGGAATTGATGCTATGTGATTCCACCTGTAGTTGTCCCCATCAAGAAGATAGAATTTACCATCATCACAAGATGGGGTGAACCTATCTCCTTGGCCAGGTAAATAATAGTCTCGGTGTTTGTAGCCACCGAAGACGACAAACTTGTCGTTTCCTATCTTTGTGAATGTGTGACCAGCCCTACCTGTGGGAGAAAAAAGCAAATTTGAAAAAGAACCGGTTTGTTGATTTTATTAAAGTGTATTGACAGATGTTTTATTTTTGTTCTTTTCTGTGTGTATGTCCATGTACATTGTATGTATATGTTACTAAATATGTATTTTTGCTCTGTTATTGTTAAAGCTTTTCATTGTATGAATAAACCGTGGTCCAAGAGTTATGCGGAATATTACTGTTGAGTGTTCTCGAGAACTGTTGTGTATATTTGTTTATTTTGTGATATGTGCTCTTTGTATTTGTTGATGAATGATTCCAGTGTAATTCATAAGCCCAAATTCTTTGCAGTGTGTATATTATTAGCACATCTAAAGTTGATGACAAGTGTGCATATTAATAAGATGAAATCTCAATGAAATCTCAGTTGTTCAATCTACACACAGTTTCTAAAACTTTACATACAACTCCACATTTACATCAATATATAAGCTAATACTATGTACCTGATGGAACATTGCCTCCTTGAAAACAAAGCGGTTTTCCCTTTCTGCTGGGTGTGGCACTCTCCTCTAGTTGCACGGTTGTTATGTCGAAAGATGGTGATTTTGCCGATTTAGAGGTCTCTTTGATGACATAGAGGTCCTTTGATGAAGTGCTGTTGAAACTGAGATCAAGTCCTCCCCATACAAGTATGTCTCCAGTTTGTCTGGCAGCCATTCCATGAGACTGGAGATATGGTATAGTTGAACCTAGGAGAGGTACAAGCAGGTACATTGTATGTTAGTGAAAACATGAATGAAATATCACACGCCCATGATTTTGTCACATATTTGTCTGTGATATTTATTTCTAATTGATAATCTGTTGTACAAAACAATGAAATAGTTTACGAGATTAATCAAACCAAAACACTTGCTTTAATGAAAACAAGAATAAAATCCATTAAAAACAGACTGATTTTAGTTCAACAAGCATTTCTCATATGCACTTTGCCGAGTATACCCCGGACTCGGACTCGCCCCGATGGGCTACAACTAGGGATGGTACAGTTTCGGTCTAAATCGGCTCCAGGTTTCCAGCACTTTTCGATGATGATTTTGCAAGTTTGCACATTTGTTTGACTTGGTTGTATACTGTTTTGTCCGTTGTTTAGTTTTTTGTTGTTTTTCTTTAAATATACAAATCCATGATGAAATAAACTATGTATGTTTGTATGGTAAAGAAATATGTGATGATGTGTAGTGTTCACACAGGACACAGGCTTATGTCATCTCACCATCAGACACTGTATGAAGATAACATTTACAAAGTGTGTGTGTGTTTGTGTGTGTGCATGTGTTTGCCTGTGTGTACAGTCAGTCAACCTTGCCTAAACAGTGGAGCCCTTTTGAACTGAAGAAATACAATAAAGCTTTCATTCCACTGAGAGGAAATTCAATATATGAAGGATCAGAATCAATGGAATGAATCACAATATGAAGGATTTGTAAAGGCCTTTAACTTAGGCGATTATTTGACCAGGGAGGTGTGAGAGAGACACACCTCCCTGATTTGACTAATTAAATGCGAGGTTGAGGTACATGTAGCAAGATTATCTGTTAGCATAGGCGCCGGAAGTGGGGGGGCAGGGGGGGCGGCCGCCCCCCCCAATCCAAAAAGTGGGGGGGCAAAACACATTTTTGCCCCCCCAAAAAGCCCCCCCCCCCAAAAAAAAAAGAAGAAGATAGTAATAATAATAATGATAATAAATATAAATGAATAAACAAAGAAAATAAAATAAATATGTATATATATGAATAAAAGGGGAAATATATGGCTACAGACGGCAGCTTTTGGACTGTAAAATGTCAAAATTTTCAAGCTCGCTCGCTTCGCTCGCTCGCATCCAGCAGTTGAGCCCGGTGCGCCTCCCCCTTAATTTCTAAAGCGAAAAACATAGCTACGACGGCAGTTGTTGGACTGTAGAATGTCAAAATTTCAAGCTCGCTCGCTTCGCTCGTTCGCATTGAATCGTTATGCCATTCTCCTAATGTTGCTGACAGTAATTGCCAGTAGTTGCGCCCGATGCCCCCACCCCTTAATTTCCAAAGCGAAAGATAAAATATAGCTACAAACGGGAGTTTTGGGACTGTAAAATGTCAAAATTTTCAAGCTCGCTCGCTTCGCTCGCTCGCATTGAATCGTTATGCCTCTCTCCTAATATTGCTGCCAGTAATTGCCAGCAGTTGCGTCCGATGCCCCCCCCCCCCTTAATTTCCAAAGCGAAAGATATAGCTACAAACGGGAGTTTTGGGACTGTAAGATGTCAAAATTCTCAAGCTCGCTCGCCTTGCTCGCTCGCATTAAATCGTTATGCCATTCTCCTAATGTTGCTGCCAGTAATTGCCAGCAGTTGCACCCGATGCGCCGCCCCATTAATTTCCAAAGTGAAAGATAAAGTTACAAACGGCAGTTTTTGGACTGTAGAATGTCCAAATTTTGAAGCTTGCTCGCTTCGCTCGCTCGCATTGAATCGTTATGCCATTCTCCTAATGTTGCTGCCAATAATTGCCAGCAGTTGCGCCCGATGCACCCCCATTTATTTCAAAGCGAAATATGTAGCTACAATTAAAACTCCAGTTTTGGAACTGTAGAATATCAAAATTTTCAAGCTCGCTCGCTTCGCTCGCTCGCATTTTATTGTTATGCCATTCACCTTATGTTGCTGACAGTATATAATTTGTCGATCGTTTCACACCGTCATTCCATAATCCATGTAAGGAAAACTTACAATGTTCCTCAATGACTGCGTTGTTGAATGTATCACATTCCGTAATGTATTGTAGTCCCATTATTGCTCACGCACACACGCACAAGCATACAGACAGTCAAAATTACTTTATGGTTCCCCCCATGTTTCGACCCACCGTACGCCACTTTACATATATATATATATATATATATATATATATATTTTATATATATATATATATATATATATATATATATATATATATATATATATATATATATATATATTATATATATATATATATATATATATTATATATATATATATATATATATATATATATATATATGTATATATAAACAATAGATGTGTGTGCGTGTGTGTGTGTGTGTGTGTGTATGTGTATATTGTGTAACATATGCATGGTCTAATCTTGAGCCCCCTCCAATGTTTGCCCCCCCAATCCAAAACTGCTTCCGGCGCGCCTGTCTGTTAGTATCTATATGTATTTACTATAAGATGTCATTATACATACAAAGCTTTATATTCTAATCTATTTACTTCACATAAATGATGTGAAAAATAAAACAAGAAACATACCACTTGTTCTGCAAGTTACAGCGGACATTATTTCAACGTCGTCCTCACTAAGTTTCACCCGTACTTCCACCAGGTTTGATGAAAATGGTATGGATGCTGGCTCCCCTGTTCGTGATCCACCTAAAAAGATAAACCGTTTTTCCTCCTCGCATTTACTGTCTAACAGAACACATGTGTGCCCTTCTGGTGGATAGTAATTAACGCTACCTAGTTTCAAAGCAAAGTGATGACTGCTTTGGGAAATTTTCCCCTTCTTTTCAATGCTGGCCTCTTCGCACTTGGCTAAGCGGACATGATTGTATTCACAACCGACTTCTCGGCTTAGTGCCAGTGATCTACGTGACTCGAGCATCGCGAGTGCACTTTCGAAATATAAATGAACAACGATAAGATCATAACACAAGTAAACTAATAATTATAGTAGACAGAAATTTAGTAGAGTCTGGTTGTTTTGCAAGACGTACACCTGTACGTACTACGTGATTTGTGAGCGTGACTGTATCCGCTATGTACAGACAGTACAGAGTGCATGCTTGCTACTCGTGTGATGCGTGTGTAGGAGCTATGCGCAAGCGACAGCCCAGTTTCCTCATGCTAGCACGTGGTGACACACACACAGAGCACTTTGCTGGCAGCATCTGGCGTGCACGCGGTCCCCACACACCGCAGAGGCCATGTGGTGGTAGACGGCGATGCGTAATCAAATTTACATATGCATTAGCCCCTTCGCGCGAAGTTACTTTGGATTCTTGCATACGAAGCCCCGCCTTAAACGTTCGCTGTGACCAAAAAATTATTGCAAGGGGCATCTTCAAGGCGATATCCCCACACCAAGACGTGGAGCTAGCGAAAAACTAGCCACATTTACCATCGGATTCAGCATACTAGTAATTTATCCTCCACTCACACCAGCCAGTGCCGTATAAGAGAGTCTGGCCAACTCCTAAATTGAACGCCATGTCGTTACCCAGCGAACAGTGCGCTTGTGGTTTTAGCGTAATGACAGTAATGACAGTAATGACAGTAATTTTATTCTCATGTCACCCCATTAGGGTATTGGAGAACGCAATTTCAACTTAATTATTAACATGAAACATATTTACACTTTGATGCAGATTTTTTTAAACACTTTTACACTATTACACATACAGCTGTAGGTACAGATGTTCATCTGAATATGTTAATGTGCAAGACACATATTTCCGCAGTGGCAAAAAGTACGTTGCCATGGTAACGGCATGTTATTGGTAAAATATAGGGCAAAATGCTTCATGGCAAAACTGCTTCATCAGTGTTCTCCCAATTCTCATGGAATTCATATTGAATGTTTGTCTTAGGATATAGGTCAGCATGACACATTTCTTGACAGTGACAAAAAGTATGTTGCCATGGTAACAGCTCACATATTATGAGCCAAAATGATGGAAAATTTTGTGTTGCAAACTACTTCCTCAGTTTTTGCCCAATTTCCATGAAACTTGGTACAGATGTGTGCCTTTGGTTGTAGATGTGCAAGACGCATTTTTTGACAGTACCCGAAAGTACGTTGCCATGGTAACGGCATATTAATGGCAGAAGATCAAGGAAAGATCTTGCGGATTTAACTACTTCCTCAGTTTTTTGACCAAAGCTTATGAAATGTGGCACACACCTTGATCTTGGTGGGAAGATGTGGAAGACATATTTTTCGGACGTGTCGGAAGCTGCGTTGCCATGGTAACGGCATATAAATGGCAGAAGATCAAGGAAAGATCTTGCGGATTGAACTACCTCTGTATTCGACTGAAGCTCATGAAATGTGGCACACACATTGGTCTTGGTGGGAAGATGTGCAAGACATATTTTTTGGACATGTCGGAAGCTGCGTTGCCACGGTAACGGCATATTAATGGTGGAAGATCAAGGAAAGATCTTGTGGATTGAACTACTTCCTCAGTTTTTGACAAAAGCTTATGTGGCACACACAATAGTCTTGGTGGGAAGATGTGCAAGACATTTTTCGGACGTGTCGGAAGCTGCGTTGCCATGGTAACGGCATTTAAATGGCAGAAGATCAAGGAAAGATCATTCCTTGGGTAAGACTGTCGTCACGGGGCGGGGGTATTAATCACCTTAAGTGATATTTCTAGTTTCCAAATGTAAAAGCAGCAATCTGCCATTATTTTGTTCTAGCATTGTACGGAGCAGAATATTACCGTTATTCATTTCCAAATTTAAAAGCAATCATCCGACATTTATTTTATTTTCGTACGGAAGCAATATTACTGCTGTCCACTTCCGAAAGTGAAATTAATCAATTATCTCAGCATCGTACGGAGCCGAATGTTACTGTTTTTAATTTTTGAACATCAAGGCATACATTAGACATTTACTTTACCATCAAACGCAGCTGAATGTTACTGTTATTCATTCTGAAATATGATAGCAAATGTCCGACACTTATTTTAGCATCATGGAGCAGAATGTTACTGCTATTCACTTTCAAACGTAAATGCAAGCGTTTGACATTTATTTTGGCATCTTCCGGAGCCGAATGTTATTGCTATTTACTTTCGAAAGTAAAAGCAAACACCCGACATTTATTTAACCCTATAATTGGGCTATTTGAGACCAAGTTTTTGCTGGGGGTTAACTTGACCCCCCCCCCCCCCTCCCCTTCAGATCTCGGCCGCCGATCGCGCGATCGCCGCAAAGTTTTGCCTGAACATAGAGCTGGATGTCAACTAAGATTTCATGGTCATACAATAGAAAAATGTTGATTTTATATTTTTGGATAAATTAATTATGCAAATTTCTGCATGAAATCATATTTTCACCTATAACTCCATCAAAAAGAATGAAGGATTGGTAAATTTTTGTGTCAGAGTTGCTCAAGACACATCAAACAATTTTCTTGTAAAAAATAGCACAATCAAAATCAGTTTCTTTTGTTTTTTATTGTTTTGCTAATTTCTCATGATTTTTATTGTTTTTTCGATGTTTTGTTTTCTTTTTTGCCAAATCTGTTGCAAGCACTTTTTTCAAGCTTATCTACATTAGAATTGATTAATTTCAATGTTCAAAAGTTGAAATAATCTAATTTATATCAATTAAACAAAACAAAAAAACACGCAATTTGCATTGGATTTGCACACGAAATCATGAATTTGACTTGAGCTGTTTTCGGGTTGACATGCATTGCGTAACTTCAGAACGGTGTATACCCGGACGTCGCAAATTTGGTCTCAAAATATGCGGGAAATGAGATTCAATGAAAAAAGTCGTGAAACGACGCGGCAAAATCTTTGCGCGTTGCCGAATCGTGGCGCGAAATGTCGAGGGGGGTCAATTTGACACCCCCCCCCCCCCCAGTTTAAATAGGGTTAATCATCGTACGGAGTTGAATATTACTGTTATTCATTTCCGAACATCAAAGCAAATATCCGACATTTATTTCAGCATCTTCCGAAGCCGAATGTTTTAGTGTCATGTATACGGAGTCGAATATTACCGTTATTCATTACCAAAAATAAAAGCAAACGTCTGACATTTATTTTAGCATCTTACGGAGCCCATTGTTACTGCTGTTCATTTCCAAAAGTAAAGGCAAACATTCGACTCTTTTGGTGGGTCGATCGGGCCACCAAAATCTACTGAAATTTTGGTGGCCTGACGTGCGTTTTTTGGTGGCCCCGGGCCACCGGGCCACCGTTAAAAATCTTTCTCTATTATAAGCGTCATTGTGTAGTATTAATGATGGCATGCAAATAGGGCCTATAAATGTTTGGTTTCAAGTTGGTGCATTGGGTAATCTCCAAGGTATGGAGGAACTGCATGGGTAATAATATTTCTACAATAGATAGTAGAATTTTACCTGACATTGGTCCTTGACCTTTATCCCTTCCCATGCCCCCATCCCCCCCCCCCCAAAAAAAAAAAAAAAATCACAAGAGAATCACGGTCGGGCAGTACGTTTCGTCTGAAAACACATGCACTCACCATCAGAAATTGTATACAGATATCGAGGAAATAGTAATATTCTCAGAATGTAACCATTATATACAGGATTTTCTCTTCCCACCTCCCTGTTTTGACCGTTCACCTTGAGCATGTTTACACGAAAGTTTATAAGCTAAAACAAAACTTTGTTCACTCATTACATGCATACATGTCAAGTTTCATCACAAACGGTGTCCACAAAATTGAATATGGAATGACGGACGACAGACGGAAGGACAGACGGACAACCAAAATAAATGCCTCATGCGAACAGAGGCGACTATATGTTATGGCGGTGACATACAAATGTGAATCAAAACCCGAATAGTCTGAAAGACACCGCGAGGACTCCAAGGAAAACAATATACTAGTAGTTCTCCCGTCGCACTCTGATTAACCACTTTTTTTTCCTTCGTGAAGGAAAGCGGCGCATCATTACACTTGAGCCAGGTAGATTCGCGCAACGCCATGCTGCACAGGAATTAAGGTGTGACGAATCTTTAGTTAATCGCAGCTAGTTATCAAAATATCTTTTGTATATACTTTCTACTTCAGGTGGACAACGGCAATGTGTGTTTTTGTTTTTGTTTTTGTTTTTGTTTTTGTTTTTGTTTTTGTTTTTGTGGTTTTTTTTTTTGTGTGTGTGTGTGTTTTTTTTTTTTGGTCCCCACTGCACCGTGACTGACAATACTAGTGACATTGGGGATGTCCCAAAGGCAGGCATTAGCGCGTACCTGCGCAGGATGAACAATGGGCACTGCGTATGAGCTCTGTCGCGCCCGCGTGATTGACTTTGGTAACGACATGGCGCCTGTAGATCACGGGACCAGCTTTTGACCAATCACAGGCTTCAAAACACATAGCCGAAAACCAAGTTGGCCAGACTCTCTGACGGCACTGACACCAGCCAGAGAACGCGGAGTGCTCCCATAGTATTGTAACACCGTACAATCCAGAGGGACAACTCGGCCCCACCATCAAAGTGAGGCGGAGTTGTGTTGTCCCCGAGTCCAACTTAGCCTGACCCCGATTCAGTAAGTACTGAGATGCCAACATTTTTGGTTGAAATTTCGCATTTTCATCATTACCCAACAAATTTATTGTTATTACAGTGTTATTCCACACATTTCTGAGGCATTGTATGTGTACATTTTGGAGCGAAATTTGACAATATGCAGGCGTGTTACGTTTTGCCTTTAACATGTTAACAACAATTGACGATATGCACATTTGATGCAACAACACTGATTGCAATGAACACATTTTTCTCATATCCATGCCTCCTCCTAATGCTATCTGCCATACACAAACAAACACACTACAAGTACATGCTTACTATGCACAAACAGGGAGAGTATACATTGTAGGCTGCACCACTCCGTTGGGGAAGGTGACTCTCCATATTGCTCTGAAGGAGTGGTGAGTGGATGAGTATGTGTAAAATTTATGTACTCTAAGCTGATGACTCTCAGTATGACCACGTACACTATGTCCTACGCAAAGGTTTAGCGTTAGACTGTGCAGTCAGCATAATCTATCTGGAATTGGTTGGAAAATAACCTTTCTTGGAAGGAAGTGAAATCCCTGCGATAATTTCTAAGGATTTACTTATCATTTTTAGACAGTAATGATGGACAATGGAAGTGTTTCAGCCAGAATTTGCCCCATATTAAATACATGTATGTGAAAAATTTGTTACATTATTTTTTTTTTGTTGCACTTTCAAGTGGTTTCCGATTAACAGATGAGCACTGTAATTTGGTTACTGAAGAAACACACACACACACACACATCTACAGCTGTATAATGCATGTGCACTGATGTGTATGAACACGCACACAAACACACAAGATACAGACAAACTGGAATACAGTCGTAATCTGTAGATGAAAAAGAGGAACTCCTCTTCCTTGTCTGTATCTTAGCACCCTTCCCCTCTTCCACATCATTATCAGGATGAGCCATGCATGATGCAGAAACTATTATGATAAGATGTCACTTAAAGGGGGGAAAAAGCCACATATTATTCAGTTTCTCAGATTAACAAACCTTGTTTCATTTTCAGTTTAACAAACCTCATCTCATTTTCAGATTATTGAATTTCATTTCATTTTCAAATTAACATACCAGGTACCTTCAGAATAACAAACCTTTTTTTTTTAATCAACAAACCTTCAGAATAACAGATGATACATTTTGTTATTCATATTTGAATGAACAAATCTTCAGAATTTAACAAAATAATGGCACAAATATTCAGATATAAACTCTTTTTCACTTTCAGATTAACTAACCTCATGTATGGGGAGTCTGTGCTCCCGATTGACAACTGTCAGAATAAGTACCGTAAAACGGGGTGAAAAGGGACGGCGAGGTGAATAGGGACAAAACCAAGAAAAGTTTTTTGAATGTGCATGTTTCAAATTCGCTTGAACTTTTTTTCTTATTTTTATCACAGGATGGAAGGACCATCCAACAGTGTCCAGAAAGTGGTCCACCTGATGTGGAAAAATTTTTAAAGGGTACAGGAGGTCCAAATAAAAAGTTTTCAAAAAATCACAAAAAAATCAGGGCGGTCAAAACTTTTCTGCTCCTGTTGCCATTGATTGATGAAATTCGCTAAAAAGGTTCATGAATCTACACTGTAGCCTATTAGGTCCTACAACACACCTTTAAATTTGAAATAATTATTTCAACAGGAATTTGTGACAGCACATTTTTTCTTCTCTTGGGCAAAAAATCAGTTAGACTGGGGTGAATAGGGACACCATGGTGTCGTTTGACTGGCCCTTTAAATTTTCTGTATGATTAAGTATTATATTGTCATAAATTGCTCTGAAATGTTTGATATGTCCAGCTATTTCCAAAAGTGTGAATTTTTATTCTAAATCTCTTGACAAGAGAGCAATAAGATCTTTGGATATGTGGCTTCACTTTTGTATACATAGATGAGAGTGAACTTTGCTGTCTTAACCCTAACTTGGGGAGGAAGGGTCTGGGAACCCCGGCCCCACCCACCCTCTTGGGAATTTTTTTTCACTGCGTAAGACAGGCTAGGACTTTTCCACTTGTATTTCATGACCCTTTTCTCTGTCTTCTGCATGTTTTAATGCCAATAACACATCTGTTTGGGTCAGACCCATACTATAAGTGCCAGCTTATAATTGCTGTAGGAACTCCCAAAATATCCCCGACATCATAAGAGTCAAGTTACACTGAATTTAGAGTGTATGAATAAGATTGTACATCATGATTTGCCACTTGAAGAAGAAGTGGGTTAATATTTGAGTGCAATTCAATGGATTAGTAAAGTTTTTTGACTTACTTTTCAATCTTAACCTTTGATCTGATGGGTCACATTTTTTTATGTCAGCTCATTTTGTTGGGCTGTTGAAATTTTTGTTAAAGATTGATTTAACAATGGAATAGATTGCTCTTAAATGTTTGTATATCATTTCTAAACTCTGTAGTTGTTCCCTTAATCCAATTCATTGGATGGATTAAAAAAAAATGCCTCCAAACAGCTTTTTTTGGATCAAAATTAGTGTTGTCCCTGTTGACCCCAAATTTGGGGTCAACAGGGACAGCATCATTTTATCAAAAAACATACTTTTCCACAAAATATTTATTTTCTTTCACAATACCAAATTAAAGGTATTTTAGGTGGACATAAAATCCCCACATAAGATTGAGTCTCTGGGCTGCATGAAAAAAAAAATACAATCATTAGAACTTTAAATTTGTCCCTATTCACCCCGTTTTACGGTACTACCTTATTTCATTTTTGTTAATAATGTTCAAACCTGAATAATTTACATCACCCATATCTATGCTATTAGATCATTCATATTTGTCATAGCAACTCTGTTTCTTGTTATCATCGTTGACATTATTTGTTATGTAATTTGTGACAGACAAAACCTGTATTGGAGGCACAGTGCATGATGAACAGATGTCCATAATACCAGTGCTACCTGACCATGCAACATCAAAAATTATTCCATTGGGTATGTATTCAATATTCTAGTCGCTATTGATGTGTGAAATCAGTGCAATTTCAGTATAGCCAAGGATTATGTTTTTCTTCTTGAAAGGTCCATCCATTATGTACAAATAGATGTAATGCATTAACCAGAGACTTTTAAAAACCAGCGTATACCAAACATTCATGAAAAGATACCCAGTAAGCCTCCCTAGCTCAGAGACAGCAAATTCAGATATAGTGTACAAGTTATGTCCATTGCATTGCATTACCACTATCATGGGCATGTTTGTTGAATGCAAACAATATCAATTGTTCCATTTTTGTAGGGACTATAAAGAGAGTTTACGTTTACTTTTGAATCACAGTCTTCAAAGGAGAGGTAAATACCAGTATAAGAATTGTCAGGATGTGCAGATCCATATCAAACATGCGTCTTTGCGGTTTTGATAAATTTCAGCGGTAGACTTGTGGCCAAATATAATTTGCAATAAAGCAGTCATTTCACCCATCAAAATATGAAAAGGACAAGTCCACTATCAATTAAGAGAATGCAGCAATACTACCAGAACACATTGTTGAAAGTTTGGGAAAAATCAGACAATCTGTTCAAAGTTACAATTTTTTATTTAAAAGTTTCTGTGTAGTCACTGCTGGATGAGAAGAATGCAACATCCGTAGAACGATGTAAGGGAAATATAAAGAGAATTACACTTTGAAATTTCATTTTATGAAAAGAAAAATATGTTGATTTGTCTTTATATTTTCTTTATGATGTGTAATCACTGTTCATAATCACATACTTTGTGTGTGTTTTTTAATTAATATATAGATTTTTACTGTCTTACCCCTCAGTTCCTGTCTATGCAGCTTCAGTACTAAATAAAAAGAAAACAAATGATCTCCTCAGGTAAGATACTATCACCTGTTTTATCATATTAATTATACAATGTGGCACTCATATTTTTTTATGCCTTGTGAAGATGACTTGTGTTCATGATTTTAAGGCTTTGTATTGAAATTAGTTTTTATCAGACATCATAGTAGTTTGTTGTTGTTTTTTATGCCTCTGCAATAAATGAAAAAATCATTTAAACACAAACTTTCCTTAACTTTCCTTTGATAGTGATCAAGTATTTGTTTGGAGCAGAGTGGCTATTGCAATTTGCTTGAATTGTATATTTTATCATTATATATTATACATTTGTACATGGTACTTAATTGCTTGATGTAACATTTGCCGAGTTAGTATAAAAGAATAATTCTTCTGTATTAAATGCAATTGGACTCACTGCATGTTCTTTGCACAGTCTCTTCAACAACAATGTTCAGGCACATTATTGGTCTTGTAATTTTAAAATGTTCACATGCCAATGAGGTCTTTGCTGCTTTTCTTTGAGTTCTGTGAAGAGATATTCAAGATATGATTCATACTGTTTTCAGAATGTATTCAAGTAGGATAGAGTAAAAAGAGGCCTGAGCTTTCAATCCTAGCAGAATCTTCATCGGAGGCAAAATGACGAACAGGCAGGGAAAGCAATTACATGATATAAGGACTACACGAGACAAGAACAGTCAGAGGAGGGCTAGGGACACAGAACAAAGAAAACAAAAGGGAAGGGTTGGAAGTCGTAGGCAAGGGAGCCCAACAAGTAGGAGAGGAGGATCAGGAGGATGGACAGAGAAAAGATGGAGGAGGGTCAGTGAAGACCCCCAGAATCAAAGAGGGCAACCTAGATGAAGGATAAGGATGAATAGGGAGGTCTGCATTTACTTTGTTATCTTTTATAACTTGCATTTGTAACTTGCATCTCACTTTCATTTTGTTGCCTTTTCTTAGTACACAGGGTTAGGGCACGCTGATTGTTTAGCCCCCCCCCCCCCCCCCCCCCCCCCTCCCCCATGCTGTTGCTATCTCACTCTTGTCCTTTCTTTATCTTTTTGTTGTTCTTTATCTCGTCTCATGTTGCCTCCCATTTCATCTTTGTCCTTTATAGGTTTCAACCCCCCCCCCCCCCTTTGATCCTTGTGATTACCACTGACCCTCCTCTGCCTTTTGTCTGTCTACCCTCCTGCTTTAATCCCCCTCCCTTTACCTGTTGGGCTCCTTGCCCATGACTTCAAACCCTTCCCTTTTGTTTTGTTTTTTGCTCTGTGTCCCTAGTCCTCCCTTGATTGTTCTTGTTGTGTGTAGTCCTTGTATGTGATTGCTTTCCTCAGTCTATTTTGTCATTTTGCCTCAGACAAAGATTCTTCTAGGATCAAAAGCTCGGGCCCCTTTTGACTCCATTTTACTCCTTTGGTTCACTGCTATTGGATAAGCAGTTTTCAGCAGATTGTTTTTCTTTTTCTTTTTTGCTACAAAATGTATCAAGTTTGTCGTTTTGCGCATGACTTTTGTCTGCTTTTGCACCTTATTGATTCATTTACCTATGTTCAGTGCTTATTGCTTCTAGATTATCAGATCTACTGTATTGATAGTTAGTGCAGTACTGGCTACACTCAGGCAAATGCAATACTGTAGGTTTAAACTAGCTGAATTATCATAAATGCATGTGTAGTAGATGCACCTGGATGATTGTGCATGCCGGGGCCAGTAATGTATCGCTCAACGTTACAGACTTTGCATCAAGGGATCTACAAATTGTATAATTACAGAGCATCAACTTGGCATGATATTACACAGATGTCATCGTTTTGCAGTGTGGGTAGGCATTTTCGATACAAAAAATATTTGGGATATATGTTTCATGAGTTGTTATCTGTCATATAGCGAAAAGAAAAATATGCCCGGTAGGCTGTACCCTTTGAATGTTTTAGATAAATGCTCTGTTGTGTTTCCAGTACATCTTAAATCTGAATGGGCTGGGAAAAAAAAAGAGACATCTTTTTGGTTGGATTGATTGATTGATATGTTGTATGGTTTAGGAAAGTTTTTGAAGGATGTATAGCTTGAGCTGGAGGTTGTATGGAAGGTTCTGGATTAGTGTAGCTGATGATGTTTATTATATATTTTATGATTAATGCAATATGTTGAGAAGTTAGAGGAGATTGAATCAGATCAGAGTAAGAATATTTCGTTTGTGTGTTTTTTTGTGTGTTTTTTTTAGTGATTACAGATGAATGATTTGCAGGATTTTTTATATGTGACCTTGCACCTCAAAACAAACAAAAAGTCGCCAGACATGAATTTTTAGTTAAGACCATATTCTGAAAGAGCAGACTTTAAGCTTTAAAATAATGTAGGCTGGATGACTCAAATCAAATGGACTCTCCTAGCCTATCTAAATATTGGAAAGAAAGCACAAACTCAGGAAAAGTGTGAACTGAGAAAAGAGGCTCTGAAGTACAGTGTCCATTCAAGCGCTAAATCTTTACCAAACCGTGCTGGCTGTGCGATGAATGGGACAAAAAACAGGAAGTAAACCACCAGAGTAACAACAATGAAGGGATTATCAGATTAAACTGAAATTAAGCATGCCTCATTAACACATTCTGTCCATAATTAATGCCAACTTTCAAAGCAGTACCACTATCTTTTCAAAAGTTATTAGAGTTGAAAGTGAAGAGTGTGGACAAGGTTTTTCAGAAATGAAAAAGGGATTCTAAAGACACACCTAATCATACTATTCTACCAAAAATGTTCGAGACAAACTGCTAAAAAAACACACTTTCCTACCCGTTTTATGATACCAAATTTTAGCATAATGTAAAAGAAGACTTGCTCTTTCAGAAAGTATGAAAAAGTCAAGTTCGGCTAGGTTGACCCGTTTCACTTATTTTCAGTCCTCAGGCAAAATCAGTGTGTGCGACTTTATGTTCATTTTGAGGTGCACGGTCACATATTGTGCCCCAAAGATATGAAAATAAATCACTTATGATAGTTTTCTTTGTATTCACAGTTAAAAAAAGAACATTACTTATATTAATAAGTTGAATGTTTGAAAATTGATGTTGATATATGCTATATAATGATGTTTTTCTGTTTTATAATGTTGGCAAAAATATGCCTCTTTTATGTTTTATATGCCATTTGAATGCTGTTCATGTGCAAATGTAATTGTGTATTGTACAATTTTTTTGTTTTGTAGAAAGAATGTGAACAAAACAAATATCCATATGAACAATAAAGACTGAAATGAAATGAATTGGAATGAAATCTCTTCTTTGCCCTTCCATTGTTTACATCTCTCTTTAGGAAGTTCTCAAGCTTGTTCTCGCTGGAAGGACTCTCCCATATAAAGCGTGTTCGCAAGCTGTGCATCACCGATGACACTGGTGAAAGAGGTATGCTCCCTAAACTTCTGTTGTAGAGTATGTTTTTTTATACTCCCGCCAAACGAAGTTTGAAGGGGGTATATAGGAATCAGCGGACGGTCGGGCGGTCGGTCGGGCGGTCGGGCGGTCGGTCCGTTGCAAATCTTGCGTCGCGAACTACTTCCTCAGTTTTCAACCGATTCCCATAAAACTTGGCACAGATGTGTGCCTTGGGTTGTAGATGTGCAAGACGTATTTTTTGACAGTACCCAAAAGTACGTTGCCATGGTAACGGCATATTATGGGCAAAAATGGGTACAAATCTTGCGTCGCGAACTCCTCCCACAGTTTTTGATCAATTTTTATGAAATTCGGTACAGATGTTCATCTGAATATGTTAATGTGCAAGACACATATTTCCGCAGTGGCAAAAAGTGCGTTGCCATGGTAACGGCATGTTATTGGTAAAATATAGGGCAAAATGCTTCATGGCAAAACTGCTTCATCAGTGTTCTTCCAATTCTCATGGAATTCATATTGAATGTTTGTCTTAGGATATAGGTCAGCATGACACATTTCTTGACAGTGACAAAAAGTATGTTGCCATGGTAACAGCTCACATATTAGCCAAAATGATGGAAAATTTTGTGTTGCAAACTACTTCCTCAGTTTTTGCCCAATTTCCATGAAACTTGGTACAGATGTGTGCCTTTGGTTGTAGATGTGCAAGACGCATTTTTTGACAGTACCCGAAAGTACGTTGCCATGGTAACGGCATATTAATGGCAGAAGATCAAGGAAAGATCTTGCGGATTTAACTACTTCCTCAGTTTTTTGACCAAAGCTTATGAAATGTGGCACACACCTTGATCTTGGTGGGAAGATGTGGAAGACATATTTTTCGGACGTGTCGGAAGCTGCGTTGCCATGGTAACGGCATATAAATGGCAGAAGATCAAGGAAAGATCTTGCGGATTGAACTACTTCCTCTGTATTTGACTGAAGCTCATGAAATGTGGCACACACATTGGTCTTGGTGGGAAGATGTGCAAGACATATTTTTTGGACGTGTCGGAAGCTGCGTTGCCATGGTAACGGCATATTAATGGCAGAAGATCAAGGAAAGATCTTGCGGATTTAACTACTTCCTCAGTTTTTGACAAAAGCTTATGAAATGTGGCACACACAATAGTCTTGGTGGGAAGATGTGCAAGACATATTTTTCGGACGTGTCGGAAGCTGCGTTGCCATGGTAATGGCATTTAAATGGCAGAAGATCAAGGAAAGATCATTCCTTGGGTAAGACTGTCGTCACGGGGCGGGGGTATTAATCACCTTCAGTGATATTTCTAGTTTTTTTCTGGCATGAAACTTTCATAAATTGGCAACTGGCATGCATTGCATTGTACAGACAAAAACTTTTCACACACATTTTATTTCTAGAAAACTTGGCTCCTCATGTTGTATAGTGTAATTTGGTTACTAATGTATTCGACATTTTCCTGCATTTTCTCAGAAACTTTATCTCTTAGTTGTTTGTCTTGATTTCATTTCTTTTCATTTTTTTTTTCATTCTTTCTTTTTTAATGTCAAAGATGAGCTGCAGATCATTCTGTGCAAGGCAGACCAGGTGTCACCTTCACAGTCTGGTCAGATTGGCTTGGAGGACATCCTGGGAGATATCAGCGACATACAGCCTGGTCTCCTTGGGCAACCAGTCCTTGCGCAGGTTGCAAGGACACCGCCGCAGACCAGGGCCCAGTTTGAGGAAGCCCGGCGTCACTGGCCCACCGCCTTCCACGAGGACAAAGAGTGAGTATCCTCCCTCCCTCCCACCTCCACCACCTCCACCACTACCACTGTTATGTGCTTGTTGTTCCTGGGCCTGGCTGCTAGGGGGTAAAAACTGAGTGAATTGGCATTTCATTCAAGAAATCTTTGCTTTGAAGGTGCTCTCTAATTTTTTTGTGAAGGAAAAAACCTGCAACCTGATAATGATCCTTCCATTGAGTGTCTGACACAAAACATAAGTCTTGAGTGAAGCTTTGAAGAAGTGCTCCAGATTGTCAATTTCACAGAGAAATGATTGGAGGGAGTTCCATAGGAGAGGCAAATGGCTTGTCTCCACATTCCTTGAGATGTGTAACGAGTATCTGGAGAGTAAGGCCAGATGAACAAAGTCAAGGGCTGGGATGATGTTGCTCAATCAGGGATGACAGATATCCCGGAGCCTGACCATGAATGGCCTTTAGAATAAAGATGAACCGTAGGATCTGGAAATCAGTTCTGTTCTTGACAGGAAGTCAATGCATCTCAACCAGAACAGGAGTGATGTGATTTTTACTTCCTAAGCCCAGTGAGCAAACATGCTGCTGCATTCTACATGTATACTGCTTGAAGTCTGTTCAAGGTTGCAGAAGGAAGGCCAGCTAGGAGACAATTAGTTCTCTTTCAAATTTTGACATTACTTTTGTGTCAGTTTCACTTTTCTTTTGTATATTGTGTATATTTTGGTTGTCACAGAGGATAAAGACAGTAGAAGATGCATGTCTTGTTGGAACGTAGACTTCTCATGATCCATGCTCTGTAATGTCTGTCACACATCATGTGAAACTTGGGATGATCTGCTGATTTGGTCATATTGTGTATGAGTATAAATAGAATCTGTCTTTTACAGCGGAACTGTCTGTCTGTTTTTTTGTGAGAAATTCTGGAAAGTTGATATCCTCTTTACCTTTATTGTGTTTTCTTTTCATAATAATGTCCACCTCTGCTCTGTTTATCATATATTATGATGTCTCTTTCCATGCACACAGATTATCAAAGTTGATATCAGGACAACTCTTCTCCGAGGCAGATAAGGTTAGGATCAGAACCCACATTCAGTCCGCAGTGGATATGACATTGCTTAGACCCAGTGCTGGTAAGGTATGTAAGACAAACTATGTCTCAGTTATCGGTTTATTGTAGTATAGTGATTGACTACAACCTACACCAATAGTTTGGAGCAGTGTTGGTCCCAGTACTATCCAAATCTTAGAGGTCTACACCAAATATAAGTGTATTTTTGGAATACAATATTGAAAGTCTGCTATCATTATTGCACTGAATATGCTGTAGTGTAGTGGGTATTTATTCTCAGTGGCAACCTACCCACATGTGTTGTTATCTTTTATGACTATTATGACATACCACATGTGAAAAGGACTCATATTGTGCAAGTGGTTAAGAAATGGCAGCATAAGTTAAGTTACGGTGTCATTTTGAAGTGTATCGCAGGAAACAGATTTCTCTATCTGCCCATCTCAAAAGTCTGTGCATTGTCTTCATGATAATGAATGCTGCATTACGTGCAGGCTTTTATATAGGCTATGTCAACCTACAGTTGTATACAGCAGAGCAGATGCCTGAATGTTTGTTCCAAAGGCTTGATTTCATTACTATAGTGTACTTACATCAACAATTGTATTCTAGAGACCATGGTTCCTTGACTTCATTGCGGTACCTGATTACTTTCACTGAAATTGGATTTCAAATTCCTTTCCACTTGTTTGTATTTGATCATACATTAAATTAGCAACAAAACGCTGCTGAAAACTGCTTTTCCAATAGTGGCGAGCCAATGGAGTAAAATAGCGTCACAAGGGGCCTGAGCTTTCAATCCTAGAAGAACCTTCCTCACAGGGAAAATAACAAACATTTAGGATAAGCATAGTCTGAGGAGGGCTAGGGAACAATGAAAAACAAAAAAACAAAGAAAACAGTGGGGTGGGTTGGAAATCAAAGGTAGAAAACCAAGCAGGTAAAGGGAGGGAGATTGAAGCACAGGGGTGAACAGACAAAAGGCAGAGGTGGGCCAGTCATAATCCCAAGGATCTTGGGGGGCAACCTGTGCAGGATGAAGATGAATGATTAGGGAAGCAACACCACACGAGATAAGGAACAAGAGAGTGATAAAGAACAGGAAAAAAGTGAAATACAATCTGTGTAGCAACTGCAGGAGTAAGGGAGGGGGGGGGGGGGGGGAGGGAGTACAAGCAGTGAGCCCTAAACCTGGTGTACATAGGTGCAATTCAGAAGTCATACAAATTGTAGTCATTGATTGAAAGTGCTATCAAAAAATAAATAAAAAAAAATTACCAATCTGATTTTGTTCCCAATTACTGGACTTGCAACAACATCCAGAAAGTGTCTTTGATCTGGAAATCACTTTGTAAATTCATTCCCAAACCCCCAAACTCCACCACATTGAAACTGAAGTATTTGTTGTTCTTGACATGTTGGCCATGGACAAACAAGTAATTTGAAAGTGAAATGTTATAGAACAAAATGTCCTTATCCTATGTGTATGTGTGTGTGTTTTTAAACAACACTTTTTCTTTAATGAACTTCACCACCTTGCATTGTACATGATTGGCTTGAGAGAGGAAAGGAATATTTTTTTTTAACTCTCTGACCTGTATTCCAGGATGAGGCAGTGACCGGAGCTGTGATAGTGGACCCCAAGACTGACAGGATGCTGGCAGTGACCTCAGACTGCCCTGCCTCAAGGGACCACCCCCTCCAACATGCTGTCATGAAGTGCATTGACCTCGTTGCCCATGGCCAAGGGGGCGGGGCCTGGCCCCTGACAACAGGTGCCCACATCTTATTGAGAGTGTTTGTCCATGCCATGAAATGATGTCATAATGGTGCAGTCAGATACTAGTCAGCTATTGGATAGATATGATCATGTGATAGCAAATTGCATATGACATCCTTCCCTGGGCAGATTCTTTTTCTCTTCTTTTTGAGCAGATATGTTCTCATAGATGAAAATTTTTATGTTCACATGACAAGTGATAAATTGACAAAGCAGCATGTAGTAAGGTCAGGGTGTGTAATTCAGTATACTGTAAGTGTGCAATTTTGGAAGGGCCTGAGCTTTCGATCCTAGCGTAATCTTCATCAGAGGAAAAATGACAAACAGGCAGGGAAAGCGATCATGTGTAAAGGCTACACACAACAAGCACAGTCAAGGATGGGCTAGGGACAAAGAAAAAATAGAAAACAAAAGGGGAGGATTGGAAGTCATGGGCGAGGAGCCCAACAGGTAAAGGAAGGGGGATTAAGGAGGGTGGATAGACAAAAGGCAGAGGGGTGGTGATCCCTAGGATTGGGGGGGGGGGGCAAATTATGAGTAAAAATGAAGAAAATAGTAACAGCATGGTGGGGAGGGGGGTGAACAAGCAGCAAGCCCTAAATGAAAGTTACCATCATATCAAAGTATATATTAATGATAAAAATTATATCTGAAAATATATAAAAAAACATTAGATATTAAAAAAAAAGTACAGTTCGACCTCGATTATCCTGCCTCCTTTTATCCGGAAATATCTATCTATTATCTGGACCCGTTCACGTAGTGAAGGACTTTTTTTTTTTCATCCAAAAATTGAGAAAAAACAGTGACTTTATACTATATTTCTGTGAAGAAGGGACTGCAGTTTTGCGCAGGCTAGCATAGATTACACAACCGTTGCGGGGTACACTACCTGCCTACCTGCCAGTGCACTGGGACGGCAGCTACACTAGTGTATATACATTAACACTGTGTCTCCCATATCCTGCCATATCCGGAAGAGTGCCGGTCCCGACATGGCCAGATAATCAAGGTTGAAGTGTATATATGAAATATGATTATATTCATACCCTTTTCTTGGTACACCAGGTTTGGGCTAGGTGCTTGTTTCTTCATTTCTTAATCATTTCTTCATTTCTTAATCCCTCTGTTGTTCCCTAACTCGTTTGCTGTTGCCTCCCTATTCTTTTTTATCATTCATAGGTTGCCCTACCATGCCCCCTTTGTTCTTTTGGATCACCTCTGATCCTCCTCTGCCTTTTGTCTGTCCACTCTCCTGCTTTAATCTCCTTTCCTTTATCTGTTGGGCTCCTTGCCCATGACTTCCAACCCTCTCCTTTTGTTTTCTTTGTTCTGTGTTCCTAACCAGACCCTGACTGTTCTTGTTGTTTGTAGTCCTTAACCCGTTGAGGACGAGTCCCTAGTATACTCGGGCAAGTGTCTATGGGAAATGCGTGTTGTAGCAAAATCAAACCGTCCTCAACGGGTTAAGCCGACATGTGATTGCTTTCCGTGCCTTTTTGTCATTTTGCTGCTGATGAAGATTCTGCTAGTATCGAAAGCTCAGTTCTCCTTTTGACTCCATTTTACTCCATTGGCTGTAGGTTTTTAGAAATATGATGAGACATTTGATATTAAAAAGCATATAGTTGTTGGAATGTGAACATATTCAGAATCAGGAATTAAAGAACAAAAATAATGTTGCATTCTTTCATTTTGTGGTCACATTGTTTATTGCAGAAAGAGATGAACATGTATGATTGGTCATTGATAGAATTATTGTGAAGATTGTTATACCTTTGATAGTGAGCAATACGTGGTATGTGTGATTAAGTCTTTATGTGCCACGGTGGAAACCCCCTGTGTGCCACGTTATTCTGAGACACGAAGGTAGTCATGCTTTGAGAAAGAATTCTGTTTTTCCAATTTGTATAACTTCTACAAATTTCTGTTAAGATGGGCATAATAGCAGGCAAAGTTAAAGAGGAATGCCAAGCTTTGTTTCGTTATAAATTGTATGACGAATCTATTTTCAATTTTTCTTTTAAATGACCACTTGCTACATTACTGTAAAGGCATGACTATTGCACATAAAACCGTGACAGTAACTTAGAATGTACGAGCAAATCTAGTTGGGAACACCGCTTGATAGTCAATCACCACATAGAATGCAAGCCGTATATGAGAGGAACAAAAGCACGAGAAACACTTTCATTGTGCCGCGGGATTAGCAGTGATTAGCCGATTTATCGATCGGTTTTGGCGGCTTTGTTTGTTGAGCAGAATATGCAAAGTTGGCACGCCGTCGACTGAGTCGGACGTGCGAACGTGGCACATAAAGAGTTAAAACCAAAAAGGGGAAAAAAGAAAGAAGTGCATTGAGTACAATGATGTTTACAATATCTACTTGCTACTTAGAAAATTAAGAGATTGATACTTAGTCCTCAATAAGTTTAGTAGTCTGAGTGCTATAAAGCCAGCATTGATTTTTCATCTCACTGAATGAAGATGATTGCTAGGTACAATAAATTTCTTTCTCCATTCTTGTAACATGTCAGGTGCAGCGCTGGAATCATCGGTGACGAGGGACCAAAAGTATGAGGATACACCATACCTCTGCACTGGCTATGACCTTTATGTCACTCAGGAACCATGTGTTATGTAAGTTTATTTGTTTGTTTGTTTGTTTGTTTTTGCGTGACTTCAATAGGCTGCAGATTTTGACTAGCGTATATGAGTGACTGTGATTGACGAGATTGCATTGAAGGAGAAGTTCATATGAGTAAGACTCCATTTTTCACACAATATTCATGGCTTTAATCATACCATTTTTCTCTCACAAAAAAAAAAGATTTACTTGTAATCTCTTTTAGTAACTCTTTTGAGAGTGTAAATTAGTGCTCATATGTTAACGATTTTTTAAAGAGATTTTTTTTTCCCCTTAAATAAAAAAGAAAGGAAGGATATTTCTAGAACTTTGGTTTAAATCAAGTAAGGTGCATATTGTAATTGAAAATCAGGACATGAACTTAATGTAGGCTGTCTGTAGTGTAAAGGTTCCAGCTTGGAGAATGAAAAAGTTTGAGTTAAGCTGGGAAACATAATCTACAATGACAGTAAATAAAGTCAATATCATCATCAAATAATTGTCAGTCATGTTCTCAGAGTTAAATTCATGTGAAATGTAAATTGATTTGAATTTGTCTCTTAATGAAACCAAACTGTTTGAATAGATTGTGGAGTCACTGCAGAATAGCTTGTGATATGTGTATTATCTGGTGTCTTGCAGGTGTGCCATGGCATTGGTTCATTCCCGCATCAGGAGAGTCTTCTACCTCCACAGCCACCCAGAGGGCGTCCTTGGTAGTCGCTACAAGCTGCACACAGAAACGGGACTCAATCACAGATACCACGCCTTCAGAGTGGTCCTGGGAAAGGAAGGGGACGGGCTCGACCACAGGTAGCAGAGATGGATGGGGGATCTGCCCCCTGTGATGGCACACCACACGTCAGAGAGGGTCTCTCTAATCAATTATGAGCTAGACGGGTGCAGTTGTGATTGGGCCCTTCACAATATTCTGAGGTGCCAGCTTTTGTGCATGTGTATGTGAACTTTGCCGTCAGAATCAAAGCTGTTTCACTACTTTGTTGCAGTAGTTTGTAAGGTGTGTGTGTGTGTGTGTGTGTGTGTGTGTGTGTGTGTGTGTTTGTGGAGTTGTGGAGTCAGAACTCAAACTAGCTCACATTACATGTAATTCCATTCTTGTATGCGAGACAAAATGTTTTGTATCAGTTGGTATGTAGTTAGTAAAGAAAAAGTGAGTGATTACAGCAAGGCTCAAAAGAATGGCAGTTGTTTCTTGTCATGCTGCTAAAAGGGATTACACCTGTATTTGACATAAAACATCCTTGAATTACCATTTCAAACCTTGAAGTTAGAACATTCTGTGTACTACCCATCATGAAAAGTAATTTTAACATTGCATGGGGTGGTCAAAGTTAAATGCATTCCTTCCACTCCAATTCTCAGTGGTAACCATTTCTGCAATATCCCCACCATCAAAACTTTTGCATCTCATGCACACAGTGCAATACATATTTTACAGCTAGGTAACTTAGACCAATCCTTAGAATGATAAAAGTGGAAACTTCTCTATGATGGAGAGTGAAACAAAACTTCAGATATCCAGCGAATTTATTCAGACTCCAACAAAAATTTCAGCTATTATTCTCAGTGTAAACGGGGAGAGTATTCTCAAGAGACATGGGTTTTAACTTTTCATTTCTTTTTGAAAAACTCTGTGGTGCATTACCATATGATTTCATACACGATCTAGGGAGACATTATTCTTCATTAGCTAAACATAGTCCAAGTTGGATATGTGAAAAATACAGGCAAAAACCATGCTGTTTGCAACAAATTTTATGTCAATCAGATTTTTGGCTCTCGGATCTAGATATGAACTCACAGACAGATGGTCTCACTACATTTTAAAACAATTGAAGGCTAAATTGCTTTGAAGAAATTGAAGCCTGTTCCTTGACATATGTTGTAGTTGTCCAGAAAATGTTGTGTCTGCTATGATCACTGACTTAGACTAGTTTGACCTGTTGTAGACTGTGCTTCAGAAGGCCACAAGCATACATGATGCCAATCAGTGTTCTCAACTCATATCTTGGTATATTATGAAAGTAGGTGTTCTTATCATTATCAAGTGTGGCAGGATCTTATGCAGCTCTTGTTTTGAAATTTTTTGATTGGTTTGAAGAATCATCAAATCCAGCATATCATCACTGAACAGGCCTGACCATGCTTCATGGGCTGTGGGGGCATTCTCAGCTTTTCCCTTTACACCAGGCTGTCCCGCAATGACATTATAGCAATATTCTGCCACCCCTCTGCATTCCAGGCTTCTTCTTGTTCTTTTTTCAAATTCACTCTTTCCCAGGGCTATTTTTTCTTGCTTTTTCAATCACTGCTGAAATATCCCAAAGGTTCGTTATTCAAAAGGTTTGTTATTTTGTCAATGAACTACATGCATGGTTCTCATTACACAAGTATTTGGACAGATCCATTGGCATAGCCAAAAACCCTGATGATGTGTTCTTGCATGTCATATTCACTATTGGTGTGGTACATCTGTACATGTTCGTGCTGTGATTCAGGGAGCAGGTCCATGAACATAGTGTATACTTCTGACACAGTCTTCCTCAATTGGCGATACACAAGCATGTGATCGCAATACCTGCCTTTAGCTTTGATAGCATCTATTAACAAGCCCAGATTATTATCTGGTAATTCCGAAGTTGACTTTAGAAAACAGTGTTTAATGTTCATCTTGTCTGGAGATTCAGAGATTAAGACATAGTTCCTCATCAATAGCAACTCGATGATGCTGTGATGAACTTCTTGCGTTGCAGTCGCAGTCAGAGCAACAACCGACACAGGAGGCAGGATCGAACGAAGCTCGCCAAGCTTGCTTTACGAGGATCTGAAAGCTTTGGTTTTGCCAGTTGACTGACCCCTCTAATAAAGAGAGAAAAAGAGTAAGAAGTGATGAAAATTTGATTGCTAATCACTACATTAAACTTCCATGGGAGTAAGAAAATATTGCCCACTTTGATAGACCCTGCACTAGATTGATATGTGTATAAACATGTAAAGTGTGAGTGACGTGTAATTTCCTGCCTTCATGATTTCCAAAAGTCTTGACTGAGTCAAATGGATGGAGATGTGGCAATAAACATAGTTTCTTTTCTGATTCAATTACATTTAAATAACTACGTTTAAATCCCCAAAATGCTAAATACACAATATCAAAATGTAAAAAATATATATAATAAAAGTGAGACCCAGTAATTATTTTAACCCAGAATGTAGTGGTTGTCATTTCTTAATTATTCAGTATACATGTAGTTATCATGACATGTTCAGTGTAGTGTCAGATAAAACAGCAGAAGTAAAAATGTCATAGGAAAAATATCAAATGTATACATTACTATAATTACATATTTACTCTTTCAGAACAATCTTCCACAAACTGAGACATTTTTTTATAATGGTTAATTTCCCTATTTTTCTTTTTACCCAGGAGATGGATTTTCACCCCCTAAATACATTTAGCTGGATCTTTCATTAAATGCCCCCTTTTCTTTTGCTGAAAATTGGCAATTTCGGATCCCTTAATGCGTGCATGTTCATCGGCAAAAAAAAAACCCACATATTTTGCAAAAAACAAAACAAAACTTTTAACAGGTTTTTTTTGGACGTGCATGTGTGCACCAATGTACATGAAGTTGAATGCCCCCCCCCCCCCCTTTGTGGTGTCACATGTTTATGTTCATCTTCTTTCTGTATTACCTTTGCCATCAGCAACCTGACTTTGTGTTGTGCATTATGAAGGGTGCCTGTTAGTGCTTCCTTTATTACCCCTGAAACATAGAAAAAAGTCATTTCTTCTTGGAAGGCTTGTGTATCTAAAGTGCATCTCCAAAAACAATCAAGTCTACTCATTAACCATCCACTTGACAGACAGAGGTCCTCATAGTCTTCAGTATTTATGTGACATTGCTTTCCTAATTTATCTATATAAATTTCATAAGCATCAGCCAACAAAATACAGAGTGGTGTTGACACCAAGGCAGACTTGCTTACAAGTGGTGTTGCACAATATGTCTAACAATGGGCTTTCACCACAAGAACCATATTCAAGACCCAAATGGGTTTCTATTTCATCAACAGATGTGTGTTTCTGTATATTGTCCGGTGGAGAAATTGTAACATTGCTTGCAAATGATATCATTATCACATCATGCCTAAATGCCGTTTGAGGGAAAGATGTTCAAAACCCAACCCTTTGCATTCAGTGACCGTATACTGCTCTCTTACATATGTCGGCGTCATCATATGGCCACAGACAGCACATTCTTTGGTATGGTAGAAATTCAAAACTTGGGCCCTGTGCTTGTGGCAAAGCGGTACTGGGTCAGGAACTGCCTATAAGTTAGTATCAAATGGTTTTTTTTTTTAATCTGTAAGTGAAATACATGAATCTGAGTATACTAATTATAGTTTTCAGCACAATGAAATATTGGAGAGAAAGCATAGTTCAAGCCCGTATTCCTTTCATGACAGGTCCTTTAACCTGTCCAAGTATTTACTTCTACATCGCAGACTACAATCTTGCAGGTGGGTGATACAAGTTGCTAGCCTTGGAATAAATTGTTCAAGACTGAAGTCGGCACTTGTATTGGTGTGGCCAGACGAATCATGAAATTGATCATCTTGGATTGAGGTGGTGCGTGTCCTTCAACAATTGCTTGGTTTATGCTGACGTAATTTTCATTAATTCTGTCTTTCTCACTCTCTTGCGTGAAGGTGCACGTCACGCCTTTCTCGTACAGGTTCTCTACCACTTGTAGCACATGGTCAACGAGGGCGTGTCCGACTCCTGTAGTCAATGCTTGGCGACTCAGGTGACAGTTGGGGACAAGACATAGGGATTCCGGTACATGCAGGATCGGGCGTTCCATTAAGCCGTCCCAGTGTCCAAAGGGGTCAGGAGATTAGCTGCTGGCCCAGGCTGGGTGGTGGCACCAAAGATGGAAAAGGCCCACCCAGCTTCAATTTCCTTGCTTGTCTTGTTTTGCGTACATCATAGACACTTTCCACTAAAGATATGGCACAAAGATGCAATGTCTCCTGTCTACGAAGTATCTCTCACATGTGCTGATGTCCAGTGCATGATCCTTAAAAAGTTCCACACATGCCTGGGGAAGGGGCTGGCTACAGTCAAACACTGATCCTCACAGCCTGGCATGTATGTCATGGCGTTAGGCTCATCATACTGTCCTTATCGCATGGTAGCCTACGTCATACCGGATTGAAGATTGCTCTTCATAGTCATCCCAGTAGCATGGGTGCAACAGATTTCTGACATGTCCAATTCCAGCAGGCTCCTCATACCAATCTTCATCAAGAGCAGCTGTTTCCACTTCTGATTCATTCTTACTATCCTATTGTCTTCAGCTTGTATTGCAGCTGAGGGCATCAGTCGTATTATGGGAAGATTCACTTCCAGCTTCGGATGTGATGTCATGCAATTTGTTCACAGCATAAGTAGACAATGCTGAATTGAATCTTTGTCGAAGCCTCTCATTTATTTGCGTACGTCCAGTTACAGAATTCGAGCCTCTTACAATCACACCATTTTGGATTCCTCCAAGTGCTGGTGGAACAGGATGGGTGTCAAGAAGAATGACCTGAGCATCATTGCATATCATTAGGATGGTGTATGGTGGACTAACATTGATGAAAGTCCTGATGTTCTTTCCTGAACAATCTTCCCAAAGATGGTTGAACTCATTCAGTGATGCTGCATTGAACTTTCTTCCTTCAATTGTTTGTTTGTTTTGAATGCCTCTTACCAGCACAATATTACGATTGACACAATGAGATAGTGAATGTGGTGCAGGCCGTACATTTTTTTTGGAAGTACACCCCTCTTTACTGTAGAACAGCCATCATATCTGCACCTTACTCCTGAGGTGAGCAATTTAATTTTGAAAAGACACAAATTCTAAGCCCATTTTCTTTTCGATACTAGCCAGAGTGTGGAGAGAGTATGCTGGGAAAGAAGTTGATCGAAACGATGTACTTGCTTGTAGCAACAGAACCCTTGGGAAGATTCGCCTGAAGCTTCGTATGTGATGTCATACATATGCAATTCATTCACAGCATAAGTAGACAATGCTGAATTGAATCTTTGTCGAAGCCTCTCATTTATTTGCTTCCATCCCCTTACAGAATTTGAGCCTCTTTCAATCACACCATTTTGGATTCCTCCTAGTGCTGGAGGAACAGGATGGGTGTTGAGAAGAATGACCTGAGCGTCATTGCATATCATTAGGATGGTGTCTGGCAGACTAGCAATGATGAAAGTCCTGAATTTCTTTCCTGAACAATCTTTCCAAAGATGGTTGAACTCATTCAGTGATGCTGCATTGAACTTTCTTCCTTCAATTGTTTGTATGTTTTGAATGCCTCTTACCAGCACAATATTACGATTGACACAATGAGATAGTGAATGTGGTGCAGGCCGTACATTTTTTTTGGAAGTACACCCCTCTTTACTGTAGAACAGCCATCATATCTGCACCTTACTCCTGAGGTGAGCAATTTAATTTTGAAAAGACACAAATTCTAAGCCCATTTTCTTTTCGATACTAGCCAGAGTGTGGAGAGAGTAAGCTGGGAAAGAAGTTGATCGAAACGATGTACTTGCTTGTAGCAACAGAACCCTTGGGAAGATTCGCCTGAAGCTTCGTATGTGATGTCATACATATGCAATTCATTCACAGCATAAGTAGACAATGCTGAATTGAATCTTTGTCGAAGCCTCTCATTTATTTGCTTCCATCCCCTTACAGAATTTGAGCCTCTTTCAATCACACCATTTTGGATTCCTCCAAGTGCTGGAGGAACAGGATGGGTGTCGAGAAGAATGACCTGAGCGTCATTGCATATCATTAGGATGGTGTCTGGCAGACTAGCAATGATGAAAGTCCTGAATTTCTTTCCTGAACAATCTTTCCAAAGATGGTTGAACTCATTCAGTGATGCTGCATTGAACTTTCTTCCTTCAATTGTTTGTTTGTTTTGAATGCCTCTTCTTAGAATCGACACAATGAGATAATGAATGTGGTGCAGGCCATAGATTTTAGGAAGCACACCCCTCTTTACTGTAGAACAGTCATTGCCTCCTGCACCTTACTCCTGAGGTGAGCAATGTCGTTTCGAAAAAGAGGCAAATTCTAAGCCCATTTTCTCTTCGATACTAGCCAGAGTATGGAGAGTATGCTGGGAAAGAAGTTGGTTGAAACGACGTACTTGCTTGTAGCAACAGAACCCTTGGGTATTGCATTGGCTGGTGTGTCCTCCTCGTCAAGACACAGGGACTATATTATCATTTTTTGTCCACGATCAGTGTGTCAGGGGATGGTAGAGAAATAGGATCCATGTTGATTGATCAAGAATTGTTGTTGAAAGTACGTAACAGTCCAGACAAATAATCAAGGAAAATAGGCAGCAAACTGAAACAGTAGCTTCTTTTTCGAGAAAACGTAAGACTAGGTAGCAGCTGACAGTCTACAATTCTGCCCGTTGACCATATTTGCTAGATGGTTAACCCCCTTTACGAAATTAAGTTGTTGGTTTATAGTACATACAAGACAGCCTAGCAACTCGGCATGGCTGTAGTATCTCAACAACATCTCAGATGGTGAGGAGAGTCACTACAGCCATCTGTCTTTGAGGTAAGGTCTTCAAAGTGAATCTATTTTTCCCCCTTCCTGATAAAGATGAACTTAATTGTTGACAGATAATACGCCTAGCTATGTAGGGATCGGATTATAATTGTTTGTATTTATCTACGACCAGCTCATATAAAAATACGATAAATAGTCTGAAGACTGAATTTATTTGTTTGGTCTGGAATAAGATTGTTCTTTACTCCAGTGAGAGTGAGAAAGGAATGCAGTGAAAGAAATCTTGATTAAAATTGGTAACATTTCTCTCGTGGGTAGAATCAACACAGTCGTGTAGGTTGCTTCGACAGATCTCAAACACATTTACGCAATCTAGACTTCAAATGTGAAATTCAAGCACATCTACGTAGTATTGTGTAGGTAGTATGAGAGCACTATTTGATATCTTTCACCTGTCTGGCACCTCCCATCTCGGTACTTCTTTGCCCGTGATACCATCTTATGCCACAGGTCCCTCAGATGTGTTCCTCGGTCTTTCTTTCTGTTTGAAAGCGGCAGGCCAGTACTCATGAGCGACACAGCAGCCCTCTCCCAGGCATCGCTTATTCTGCCTTTGGTCTGAAAGTATAGATAACAATCATTCATACAGCCATGTAAGATATCAAGTCGCAATTTGCAATAATTATCAATTCAAACAGATTAAAGCGTTTTTGTTTTTTTTTATACAGAAATCCTACAAAATCTGGTGACCTTGGTGTATATTCAAGATACTGAAATTTTCTGGGAAATTCATCAAGTAAATGAACCTTTTACATTCAGATGAAACATTAGTAATACAGCTCTTGTTTTTCGCATTATTCTGCATGTATGCATTGCTCCTCTGCACACAGGACAGAAATGTTAGACACAAATGAAAATATTCAGATGAACTTTGTGAAAATTAATCCAGATCATTGAGTCTTGCATGGGGCAATGAAATGCATATCCACTGATTAATCTTTTCATAATAACGACCTGATAATAAAGATACATAATAATTTGAATATGGTTACATATCGTCTAAGCTCTGAGCAAAGAAAATTGCAAGATTCCCTCATAATTCACTGAATTTACAAACTGACATTTTTAAAATTTTTCTGGTAACGCTGCACTCATTTAAACAGTAATGTTAAAATTTGAGGCCCCAAGTAGTTGGTATTTATCAGCGACCGACGATAGACGTGCACTGTTCTGGAGGATTACTTAGCAGTGCTTGGACTAGCGGATGGGACATTTCCAGGGATTGTTTTGGATGTTGCTTTTGTGATAGAGCTGAACGGGGTACCTCACATATTTTTACTTTCCTTCCAATAAATTCTTTGCTGTTTTAGGTGAGTGCCTGGGTTGCATCCTCTGCAGTCTAAAGCTGCAGTATGCAGACCCAGTAATCTCACCTGTCAGAGAGTCTTTCCCAAAGGAAATCTCCACTACTTCCAAATTAGAGAAATCATTCAGATCATTGTCACTACATTTCTCTGGGAGGTTCTTAACATACACAGTACAATTGCCCTTCATGTTTGCCATATTGCTCATTGCCACAATGATTATCACCTAAATCAAAATCTCTGGCTAAAAACAGCAACAACCACAATTCGATACAAGAACTTAACCTGCATAATACCAGTTGAGAGGTGCACTTAATATTAGTTAAAATGCTGACCAGAATTCTTCGCTTTACACAAAAGGACTTGGCCTTCGCCTTAAGGTAGGTTCATCTCTACTGCTAGTAGTGCTTAGTGCTAGGTCCTGCCACCTCCTGTTGACCGAGGACACTATCCTCTTGAGTTTGACTTCCTCCTTTTGTGGTCAAGAACAGCTGGTAGTACCAAGGAATAGAATCCTTTTCGATTGTAGTAGTCATTCAGGTTTTCCTTGGGTGCCTTGATTGGAATGTGGGTCCCATCAATTGCACCTGTGGCCTGTGGCATCCCCAGTGCCATAAAGCTCCTCTTCACTTCCTGTCGTTCATTTCCTTCTGGGAACTTCACAGATCTTGGAAGCAGTCTTCTCTTGATCACTCTGCATAGGTCATGGGATATTGACCAGGCAGTAGACTTCATTTTTGTGTACATGTAGAAAATGGTGAGCGACTAGCAAGAGAGAGACGAGTCAGACATGTCTTGCTTGGTGCAGGTCTGAGAGGCTGTCTCTTGCTAGTCGCTCACCATTTTCTACATGTACACAAAAATGGCGACGAGGATGGGATTTAGCGTAATATACAGTACTCTGTAAATAGAGCGTGCCTTCTGTTTCCCTACACCAAAAAGCTGACTGATACATCGATATGCATTGGGTGTTGCCAGTCTCCAAATCGCTTTTCCCACTATGCTTCTCCACTCCCAAAGAACCACTGCTTGTGTTCATTATCTCTATGTCTTCCCTCAGTCCCTCTACAAGAAAGGAGAAGGTCTCCCTCGACATACGAAAATTCTCCTTCCACTGTGAACTAAAAAACGAGTTCACAGCATGCTCTCACCATACACCTGGTGTCGTCCAGAAGACTTCCACTTGCAAGATACCAAAGTGCCACAAAGACTTGTAGGCTGGGTGGAAAAGCCATATTTCTGTGTGGTGGATGTTCAATCCTTGGGGCAAGCCTGTTAATGATGGCAATGCTCCCAGCTCTGGAAAATCGGTACAATTTTCTTAATTGTTCGTCGTTGTATGCATCCAAGGGATGCAGGCAATCCCGGAATACCCATTCTCTTCTAAGAGCTGCCCCAGCCTGAATTGCATGCAGAATTGTAGCCATTTTGGAACAAAGAATTCCAACTGGAGTTTTGAGGGTAGCAACCGCTAGTGTGAGGGCAAGGGTTACACCAACCGGAATCTTTCATATTCTCAACCGGGCGAACTGCTAGATTATTGGCAAGTACTTTTCGTTGATACACATAATTGACATGAGTCGTTCCAAGTATAATTGTTACTGAATTTGCCTAATTGCAGTCCTGATTGTCACTGGAATCTGATCTCTTGCCCTCTTATGTTGCCATGTCACAAAATGTTAATCAAGTTACAGCAAAACTTAGGTAAAGATGTTGAACTGTTCAGACCTCTTTGGTTGAAACTTCTAAAAAAAATTGTTCCATAGTAAATCAATCTCACACTGCTTTTTAAAAATCTGGCAACCACTCTACAATCAACAACGGTTTACAACCTGCTAGTGACCAACTCCCAAGCACATAAAATCTGATGAATTATAAATTTTTTGTCGTACGTTATTGAATCTACTTATCATACTTACAACGCTCTCTCTCTCTCTCTCTCTTGCATCCACTAGTTGCAGGTCAAGCAATGTTTTATATTTTTTCTCTTCTCCAGTGGAAATTGGACATCCTCCATGTTCTCCATGTTAGAGACATGTCCTGTTCTCTGTACAAGGACGTTCAACTTCCTCATTACGCACTGCAGCATTGATTGTAGGTCTTTGAACTCTTCCTTCAAGATATGGACCTCTTGATGGATAGTTGTTGTCAGAGCTGTATTAATGAGAATCCAGAATGTGTTGCCACTTGTGTATTTTTCAACCTGAAAAAACAAAACAAAACACAATTATAATCACCCCAAACAGTTTGAGCTACATGATGGAACAACTTAAAAACGTGAATGAGAGCCCTATTCTATCTCTGAGTGTGTATGTATGAGATGACATGGGTGTCAAAGTGCTGAAGCTGCATGCATTTAACTAGAACACTGTATTTCCTTTGTGAAGGAAAGTGCCATTAACAAGTCTAAATAGTGGCAAATGTCTTCTTCATATTAAAGCCAAAACCAAAGCCAATCCACATCTGTATTCATGACCCAAGATCACAACACTTTTATATGACCGGCGAAACTTGAACGCGGTCACATTACAAACGTAAGAAAAATAAGATTACCTAATTAGCTTGAATTCCTGAATATTGACGAAAATATCTGTAAGAATTACAAAAAAATCGAGAGAGAAATGTTTCTTCATTACTATTAAACCATGAAAAGTTATATTTCATTCAATTCGACTTTTACATAAGGAAATAAAATGCAAAGGAATCAGGCTGTACCTCCGTTAACATTGTACACACATTCACCGGGCAGAGTTCGCAAATCCAGTGCGTGACGTCAGGCGAAACGGGCATCTTTCTTGACGAATTGGCTCTTATCAGGCTCCAGAAAACCGCAGTTTTTCGTGAACGTTTACTTCTTTCTAGCAACGCGAAAGCGAGGTAACAAAATTCCATTGCCTTCTATGTCTTCTGAGCTTTCTAATGATGCCTAACTTGCAGAATTTAATGATCTCTCTGAATGTCTACTTTAAGAGCAAGTTTACACTTATTAGGCAACATGAACCGAATGAGCTTAAACCCAATGTTCTGTGTGTCATCAGATTTATGTACACACGGAAATCCCTTTCGGAACGCCTGGCACGATCTACAGCAGCTTTAAATCTTGTACTAACACAAGATAGATATTGTCTAGATACAATGTCACGGCTGATGGCATATTGCATGATTCTAACCAGAAGTTCAAATGGCAACAAGTCAAGTGTAAACACGTTACTTTCTGTAGGTATCCCTCCACTGTTTACTCCCTCATCATTCAAAGGAATTACATCATCATCTCTATGACAGCTGACATTATTCTCCGAATGTGACATAACATCATCATTATCCTTATCCAATAGTGAATTTGCATCATCAAAGGAGATATTATCCTCCGAATGTGACTTAACATCATCATCTTCATCTGTTAGTGAATTTACATGATCACACGAGGTTCTGTTTTCTTCATCCCTTTTGTCATCATCTTGTTGAATGTCACCATCAAAGGAGATATTATCCTCCGAATGTGACTTGACATCATCATCATCCTCATCCGATAGTGAATTTACATCATCAAAGGAGATATTATTCTCCGAATGTAACTTAATATCATTATTATCTCTATCCGTTTCAGTGAATTTACATCATCACACGAGGTTCTGTTTTCTTCAGCCCTTTTGTCCTCATCTTGTTGAATGTCATCATCAAAGGAGATATTATCCTCCGAATGTGACTGAACAATTTTTGTTCTGAACACATGAACATTCTCATCAATGTCATGACCAAGGAAACCCCTCATAGACACAACAAGATGAGAAAATGCATCATGGCTGACAACACTATCTCCTTCCTTGACTGCAATTCCTGCATAGAGGAAGGACTTATTTTCTACCCCCGTGGCACCATGGTGCTTGTAACACATGTACTTTTGGTGTTTAATGCTTATGCTTAGAGACAATTTTTTTAAGCATCTCCACTTCTTTGTCTTAAAAAAGCCATGCTTTGCTTCAAAGCAAATGCCTTGGTCAAATTCAGAACCATGGTCGTAATTTAGTCCGTAGACTAAAATAAGTGCAAAATAAGCATATTTTGCCACTGCGCCTTTGCTCCACCACCTTAGTAGTGACTAAATTAATTCCAAATATAGAAGAGTGTTTGGTGACATGTTAATTTACATCAACAGCAAAATTTGTGGGTTGTGTAAGCATGAAATGTGACTAGAATCTATGTATTTCATGGGTACAAAACCAATAGTGCTAGAAGTTGCATACCTGCTCAGAAGTGTCAGGATCTGGCTGGGTCCTTTCTGCACTGGAAACGATATTAACCGGGTTCATGCTGGCACTGTGCCCCCATATCAAGTTGCATAATTCATATTGAGGCATATTCTTTCAGTCTTGGCTGCTTTTTCGATTGGCGTCTCTAACTTTCATTTAGAGTCTCTTGAAAGCTTTTAGTTTCAAGACTAGTCGTTTCTTTGATCTCTGAACTCCCAACTCCGCAAGTTTTTCTGCCATTCAATCTTATACCTGTGAATCTCTACTGGTCCCCGTCAGCATATTATTGATTGTCTCATCATCCCTAATTTCAAGTAGCAATTTCACTACATCAAAACCTTAGTTTTAGCCCCTTTCATTGTCATCGATGGGTGCCATGGCCGACTTCGGTGGCATTGCAACTGCAATGGGGTCGATCTGGACTCATAGGGGTAGACTGCAGACTTGGAGTGATGTCATCAGCCTTCATTGGAGCTGGCTCGGGATTTGCCTCTTTTGACTCTGGCACTGGTACGTCTTTAACTTGAGAAGACTTTTGAGAGGTGCACTTCCTCTTCTCTGCTTCCTCCCCAATTTTTTTACTGATTCGTCGCGCCATTTCTGACCGCTTCTTATGCATCTCCTTTCTCTCCTCAGCCTCCTTCCTCCTCATAAAGCGGGCAGAGGGCGCTGCATGACTGATGTAGTGAGCCTCATCACGACGGGTTGAATGTTGCCTTGCATATTGTTGCCCGAGGTCGCCGCGGTTGGTGCTCTCATAACTGCAATGGTTGCAGGTAAACGTGAGCTCTGTGTGATGTACTGTTTTCACATGGTCTCTGAGCTTCTCACGAAGATGTCGAATTCATGCGAAATCGAATCGGTTACCTTTTGGCCAGCAACTTGGTACAGAGAGTGTAATGGCCAGTCGCAGGCATGAGTCAGGCTTGTTCAGTGTATCGCCAGAACTTGTTTTATAAATCACATGTATTTTCATTTAGGTATGTATTTCATGAAAAATTATGGCGTTATGTACATTCAAATGTTTAAGAACATCTTTCAAACAAATTGATTGGCTTCGTCAGTCGTGTAAACAGCAGCGGGTTTGACCTTCCAAGCTTTTTGCCTCGGTGCTGTACCCAACATGCATTCACATTGCCATCCATCTCGGTGCAGCACAGGTGCCGGAACAGGACCCACCATAGTATCAAATTGTAACGGGACTGTATCGGGACGACCTACACCTGTACAGTTTGTGACTGGAGGTATGCATTCCCATTGCTACCCATCCTGGTACAACTAAGGTAAAACACCAATGCAGCACTGGGAAAGGTGGGCAATGTGCATGCTGTACTAGTGTGATAATACTTCTTCACTTTGTTGAATTTACAGCATTCCTAAAATGCAACGCCTATTCGCTACAGAATAAAGCATGTAAAAGCCTTGAATGAGATCGCAAACTCATGACGTCATCATAACATCATCCAAATTCAAAAAATTGGATTTGAAAAAATTGCAAAACGTTTTTTTAACTTTAAATGTTAATATCTCAGTCATTTTTGTTTAATTTTCTTCAAATTTTCAATATGATATAGCCGAATTATTGCACTACCGATGATATATTCAACACTTTTCATTTTGACAATGGCATCATGGTCAAAACTTTGATTGAAATTTTTTGTCACACTTACTCTAGTTTACGTGTTATGTCTATGGGAATTGAATTTTGTCAAAATCCGGAATTGACATGGTATGGTTCTCAGATCTGTAGCTGATTTATCTTTGATCAATTTTCTCTGAAATTTCAATATGTTATAGCTGAGACTATACGATTTTACGCTGTTGCCATTTATTTTTTGATCAGAAACTGGGATCATGCTGAAATTTTCAATTGAAAATCAAAATTTGGATTGGATTTTGAAGGATTTTGATTTCTATGTACAAAGTCTATGGGGGCCTTTTTAGCTCGATCGGTAAAGCGCGTTTGCCTTGTAACCTACGGGTTACTTGCCCCTTCCACATTTGAAATCTTTAACTGCGATTTTGAGGGTGAAGATGACGTTTAAAAGGTATCGTGTCATGGTTGACTTTTGTCGATACCCATGTACTCTGTCTAAATATGCCGTCATAAACCTTGGAAGACACTCACAGTGCACATGCGCACAACATGAATTTTTCTTTGTTTCACATCTCAGCAATCACTTGTCCAAATCTGTCCAAATTTTGTATGCAGGTAGATTATGACTAGACGATCATTTCTTATAATAAGACCAAGATCATATGACGTCATCTTGACTATGCAAATTAGGGCCAAATTTCAAACCTTTAAATGTTAATTTGAAGGTGAAGATGATGTTTAGAAGGTATAGTGTCATGGTTGACTTTTCTTCATACCCATGTACTCTGTTTAAATATGCCGTCATAAACCTCGCAAGACACGCGTAGTTAGCACTCTCAGTACAAAGCTTTGCAAACTCCATGCCAATGGTCATGAGAGGGTTAAAGGCAATGAAAAATCAGAATAACTGAGTTTTGAGTTTTACCAGAATATTTGTGTGGTAAAAGTTTTATGCAACACGGCCCTGGTGTAGGGGTGTATCCGTTTTGTGACAGTTACTTTCAGGTTCACAGCGTCTAAAGTACAGTCCCGCACACCAAAGAACCTATCCCTGTCCATGGCCATTAACGACACCACTTCTTCCTGATTTCGCTTCCCCGGTTCGTTAATGAACAAATCGAAAATGACTGTCCCACCACCCTTTACTGCAACATTTCCCTTCAAAAACTCACGATCACCCTGTCCATATGGGTACGTGGACTCACTCTGGGTTGATGTTCTACGTTCCAAACGCTCCACAAGGAAGAGGTGCGCAGTACAAGATATCTTACTCTTAGTCTTACACGTGGAAGCCATCTTATCTTGGATGCTCTTGAGTTATAATTTTTATAAAACCCTAACGTACGTTGTATGTATATCAAGCTGTCACAGTAGCTACGTCTAACTGTACTGCACTACCCATATACTACCACGTGACCAATGGCCATGTACACGTACGTCCATATGGAATGCAAAATCTAGCAAAATTCAAGGAACCCCTAGCCCTGATCAGGGATTTTTCCCTCAAAGTTGTCTTCAAAGTTAGTCATATGAAAAAGTAAAGTTCTACTAAAGATGAATTTGTGTAACTTTAGAGGATCAACATTGGAATATGGTCATTCATAAATGTCATTTCTGTCACGTAATTCTGATTTGTAGGTTAGCACTATATTGATCCTGAATGTAGTACCTTTGCTAATACATGCAATATCCCATAGGCAATTTTTGTCTTTCACCAAAAACTAAATTTCATCGCAAAACTCATAGTTTTTCAAATATAATTCGTCGTATTTGCGTCTGTATGACGCTGATGGCGTATCACCTATCTTGTCGTTGTGACAAGATCAGTTCTAGTTTAGGTTAGATCTAGAGGTCTACATTGTACATACCCGCACCATGTAGGCCCCATCTGTGTCTGCGTTGGATTGAAGAAAGTCCAGACCTTTTGTGTCCATCGTGTCTATGACGCGATTATACAATACATCTTTGTTGTTCAATGCCGGGTTAGCTTTTTTTCGTTGGGGTAGTGTCCTCCTTTTTGTGAATTGCATTAGGATCTCAAATGCATTTGTGGATTTATTTTTTGCGGGCAAAACTTCGAGTTCTACTTCTACTATTTAGATCAACTTTCAACAAGATGTATCGCAAGTTCAATGCACCTTAAACTCCTAGAGATTCATCCAAATCTACGTCTTGCCATTGCCCGTTAGGCGAGGTAGACACACTCGTTGACAAACATTTATATCTTTCATCTCTGATAAATTTGGCAAATAGCTCAAAAAAGTGTCTTCCAGTGGGATGCTGGCAACTGAGCTCCAAATGGTTTTGGTTCCATGACAGCAAGTAATGGATGCTGCAAAAGTAATGTTAGCCATCTTGTCAGTCGTGCTTCGCTGCACGCTGCGCGCGGCGGCCGGTAAGGTAGCTAGCCTGGCTAGCTAGCGCACTACCTATGCACATATGCATGCATTGATTGGATTTCGTGCGCGTGCACGCACGTGAGCCATAAAGGTAGCTAGCATGCAATGCATGTATGCTATAAAACGTAGTAGCCTGCGATCCTGCGTGGCCCGAACACGACGACGGGTCGATGAGATGAAAAAACATTTGTAGACTTTTTTTTCATTCTGTCTTTAGCTTAAAATGGATAATTTTGGGTTTAAAACTGTTCACAAATTTGCAGAAGACGAAATTTGTGGAAAAAAAAAGACCCGAAATTTCCGTGATTTTCGGTCGGTCGCGAAGGGCAAACAAACCATTTTTTTTTTAGGCCTTACTCTACTGCACAGATCATGCAGCAAATATCACTTGCTACACGTGAACATTTTGTCACATACAGAGCATGCACACTTAAGGGAATCAATCTATTTTTACCGCCACATAGAACATTTTATCAAATTTTTGTGCTTACACACAAGCTATTCTCTGGCGGCGATCATATCAGGCTTTACATCAAAGTCTTTTCCCAAATCCAGTAGGGGCTGTCAGTAGCACTCTTTTTCCATGAGTAGTTTGAAGGGCTTCTTCTTCCCTTTTCCATAGAATGCACTTTTGCTGACACATCCTGTTAGGCAATGCAAACCGATGAGTGATCGAAGGCATGATCTGTGCGCACATAAAACTTTACGTCCATACAAATACTGTCTGTACTGTATAAAGGGAAACTACTGTGGCTAATAGCTCCCTACTGCTGACGTAGTAATTCTTTTCAGGTTTGATGAACTTCTACCAAAGTTGCCAAAAGCATGCCAAAACACAGAAATGTCACGCCTTGTGACGTGGACCTTGTGTACCTCTCACAAGGATACAACCCACCTCTGTACTCAAAATGCTCAAAGTAAACACAGTCATCAGATTTGAGCTGTTGTCCTGTGAGATGTTTGACTGCCACATGATGCATCCCTTTGAGCTGACCAATCTGTGACCTCCCCAGCAAGGTAACTTCCTTGATCACCCTTTTGTGAACTGGCCTGTATGAGCCTGTGTGGGTGAAGTCTTTAAAAAGTTTCTCACAATTCTCAGTTGCTCCCACCGTTCATGTATTGTATACGATGTATGCCCTTGTATAACAAGAAATTATGGACCACCTGATGAGGAACATATTGAGTGCCATGAATCATTTTCAAGAGCACTTGGTTGTTACTCTCGAACACGAATGACACTATTGCAGGTCCCCATGCACGTACACACTGTTGGCCCAGTGACAGAGTTGGCGCACTTTAAATGTGATGCACTCCTTGCCATACAAAATGCCCATCTTGGAAGGAAGCGAACCAGTCCGGTGGGGGCGAGCTAGCTACATCGCCCGGCCCAGCGGGCTGCGACACCATCGGAGTGTCGTCAACTACGTCAACGGCGCTCGCTTTCTTTGGTGGAGCAAATTATCCCTTTTCAGGGGTATCAAGAGGTCGTTTCATTGACATGATTGCAATCAAACTGTCCTACAAATGAATACTGACAATACTACTCACTGTATATAATCACCAAGACTTCTCTCCAGCAAATATTTGGTAAAATATGGAGAACTAAGTGAGAACCGTGCTTTCAGAACAAAGGGTGAGAGCGCCCCCCTTGATAACAAATGTCTTCAGAGTTACCTCAACCTTGTCAATATGTTCATGAAGGAGTTCATTTTGCTGCAGAGTCTGTGCTGCAAACACCAACAAGAACCAGTGATGAAGGTATTGCTTGGGCAATATTCCTCGACCTTCAAAAATCGTATTTCGAGCCCTGCCTTTATGATTACTTCACTGTTCTGCAGGCGAATGTCCTGTTTTTACGGCAATTGCATAAAATTAATGAAGTAGAGAAAGGAGTATTTGCTGTCGAAGGCAAGGAAACGGATGCAAACAACTGGTGAGGATGAAATATTTTCAGAGTGGTTTTAACGCTCCTGGATGATGTTGATGGGCGAACGTCAAAATATTATTTTTGTAGTCCCTCTCCTTTACATTTGTTGTTGTAATTCAAAATCCTTGGCCATTGGTCTGTATTGTTATCATGACGACTAGGGGAACTATTCTGAACTCTCGCATAGAACCCATGCATAACTCTACTTTGCGCGAGCCACAGAGCAAAATGAAAGTAAATGCATTGTTTGCGTCATTAATGGTGTATGCGGTTTTCCAAGGGGGGGGGGGGAGTATTTTGAGGGATTGACCAATCAGCGCCAACTTCCAGTGTCGCATTCTAAAGAGGGGGCCATGTCAGATATATAAATTCTCAAAAATATCCAAAGAGAAAATTATATAAACTTGGCAAGAGTGAATTGTAATAAAAATAACAATTGTTAACTAAGTACGGAATTCAAGCACATCATTTTATTTACAAGTTTACATATTCCTGTAATGTTGCAATAATCATCAGTACTGCAAATCATGAATCTCATAAAAAAATAATAATAATAATAAAAGGGCATAAATAGTGGAGGCAGACGAAGAACAGGCCTTTGTGCCTTACTAACAGGCCTGAATGCAGCTCTTACTGGCCTTTTGAGATTTTGGTGCTTATTCCCCATTTATGCTGTATATTTAAAGGTAGGGGATCCCATTTACTAGTCAATACAAATATTCACCAAAATTCTTCTGGAGATGGCTTCTGACCACAGAACAACACCTGTGAAGTTTTAACTAAGTATTAAACAGATCAGGAAGAAGGAGCAGAAATGTATCATAGATTTTCTTTTGCTTTTCTTTATTTTGAATTTATTGTTAGCCCAACATGAAATTCAAAAATGAGATCTATGATCGTAAATCATATTATTATTACAGCAGCTTACACTAATGTATTTGTACGACAGTTCTCTGTCAATATTTACTTCAAAATGCTGCTAAATTCAAGCAAAGTCAGGTTTTAGGCCAGCAAATGGGATCCTCTGCCCTTAAAATGTACCACTTTGAAAAAATAACCTTGCCCTAAAAATATCAAAATTTAAGGCATGAAAAATGATAAATTAAAACATTTATGCTGTGTATCTAAAATGTACCCCTTTGAAAAGTGGCCTTGCCCTTAAAATATCAAAATGTAATGCCTGAAAAAATGATAATACATGAAAAATTCTCAATTTGGGTTCCAAAATTAAGACTTGAGCAAAAAAAACCTGCGTTCAATTTTGAGTGGTAAGAAATAAACAGTTCTCTAGTCTTTTGCTCATTTCACTCTCCCCCAGACAAAAGTTTTGGGATGATGTTTTCTCGATGAAATAGTTTGAGTTCCTTCAAGTTGTCAGCCCATGATTCCTCATGGCCAATTTGAAGGCAAAGGGCCTGCTTGGTTGTCCACACGACAAAATGACAAAGTGTGCGGTTGGTCAAGTGAAGCTGCCCCTGTACTTGGTGCCAATATGTGTGCGATTCCTTTAGTTCATACACTCCTTGTTCATTTTTCCTAATGGTAGAAGTCCGTGCTTCCAATGGCTTCACCGATTGTTGACGCTCGTTGCGAAAATGGGCATTTGACTTCCACAATTGCATCGTCTCCGACGAGACCATCAGGAGAGGCCCCTGGAACTCCCGACTTTGACAACCACAAACCAGACTGGACGACATCACATTTCAGGGCCAACTTCAATTGGTGGATGCCATCATCTTCGTGAATTACTCCCCAGTTTATCGCCTGAACCCCACTCAAATTATAGTCCCCCATGAGCCGTTTCATTTAACGATGGCGTCACACGTTTTGCTTTTAAAACTGCCCCAAAATTGCTGGCTGTGAGGCGACCTTCACGCAGCTGGTGCCAGACCGGGGTGTCTCTTTGTCCAATCGTTGCAGTTTGAACAGCTTTGATTTGTTCATCATTCAGCTTCAATTTCTCCAAGAGGAAGTTAATATCCAACTTCGCATCTACAAATTCCTTACTTAGAATTGGTTCCTCTACTGACGGTACAGGCAGAGGCTGCTTGACTGGCTCTGGAGATAACAGCCAGTACATACCAGTGAACTGGCCACAGGTACTTAGTTGCTATCGAAGCCAATCCCGATCTTCACCATCAACCGGTCTTTGAAGTGCAGTATATTCCTTTGGAGGGTACATCTCGTCCACTGCTTTCACTGTTGTTGCTTGCTTCTTCTTTTTCCACTGGCACTCAACATCTGTCCGACTAATATTGTGGATGCAGAATATGATGACGGCTGCGGCATTGCTGCACTTGTAATCCCCACGGGGGCACTTGCAAGTTGTTGATGTTATACTTTTCTCATCTAGGTGTACCTGGAGGAGAAAGAAATGAAATGAAATGGAATAAATATTGTGGTTTGCGAATGAAGCAGAGGCTAACTTACTAAGGATTTGCATGTTAAGTCAATATTTCTTTTTGGACATAATAAATATATGTTATCTTTGAAATACAACCCACTGTAGTCCCACTTCAAATCATAGCAATAATTAAAAAAAACAAAAACAAAACAGGCGTATGGGCCCAAAACTTTTAAAAGGGGGGGAGGGTGGCTGAACAATTTGCCCAAATATCACGTCAGGAAAATTGCCTGAATAATATCAAATATTTCTACAATCTGTGCCTGAAAGTCAAATATTTTTATCCGATTTTCATTCCAACGAGCGCCGACATGCAAAAAAGAAGAAGTGTCATCCGCAAAATTTGCCCCAATATATTGCCCAAATTTCAATAATTTTTTGCGCTGATATCAATGCCCCCCCCCCCGCCTCTTACGCTTATGGTTCAGACAGACACAGGTTAATTCATGTTCATAATTTTTTTTTTTTAAGCGTGTTGGTAATCTTATTAAAATTTTTCAAAAAGAATCTAGATATTGATTTTAAAAAGTCCAAAAAGAAAAGAAAAAAAGTTGATTTGAAGGAAGATAGGTCTAGGTCCGTTTGATTCAGTCATAACGAATTACTAACACGTATTTGAACGAGTGGGACAACAGGTGACCGATCAATAAAATAATGATCAAAAACTTACAACAACGCTGTAACTTTTGTCCTTCATACTTGCTCTCACAAGTCCGCGCAATTCACCTGGCTGATAAGTAAAAGATTCTAGTTCTACATGATCTGATTTAAAGTGATTTTCTCCCCTTTGAAGTGATTTAGGCTCATCTGAAAAGAAAGTTGCAAGAGAAGTTATCGTAACGGCGTCCATTTTGACTCGTAGAAATAGCATGTAAAATGAATGGGAGTATTCACTTCCAGGTTTGATATTTGCGGTGATCTTGCTCAGTAACCGTTTGGCCAGCCAAGTAACCGTCATCACTCGGCCTGCTCTGACTAGTGCAATTTTATGCTAGTCTGATAGATCAGACCCTTCCCAACAAAATGAGGTATCATACAACAAAATAGGAAAAATTATGTGTTCTCTCGGAAAGTTTTTTGTTTCAACACAATGCATTGAAAATCCACTCGCTCAAGGTCATTAAATTCCGCTTCTGTTTACTTATGATTAAATTTATGACCTTTAGGACAGTAATTATGGCCCAAAATTTTTGGAATTTATACATTGAATACTGCTCTGTCACATACATATAAAAACTTAAATTTCATTTTTTCAACATATTTGGCCATATATTAAGGTACATATGCCCCTTAAAGTAGTGGGCGTAATTGGGTCAACATTCCCACATGCACATGCAACTTTAGAACGATGAGGGCGGTCTTCAATTTTCTATTTTGTATTCGGAATAGAAAGAAGAAAATTGAGTGTGTCAATTTTATATTTTGCTTTCGACATGTAAAATAGAAAACAGAAAAATTGGCTTCAGTTTTATATTTTGTTCTTTCTGTTAAGATGAAAAATTTATTTTTTTGACATGTTCTACTACCAATTAATGATAGAAAGTAGAAAATACAAATCGGAGAGATTTTCAATATTCTATTTTCTATTTTTTAGGTTGAATAGAAGATAGAAGGGCCATTTTGGTCATTTTTCTACTTTTTATTCAAGCATAAAATTGAATTATCCAAAGATACCTCCTTCTCGAGTGTTAGTTTCAAATCTTGGAATGCATTTTCACAGGCATCTGACCATAGAAATTGCTTTGATTTCCCAGTAAGTTCATGGAGGGGACTTACTATCTCAGCAGAATCTCAGCAGAATCTCCGATAATAAGAGGCAAAGCCCAAGAAGCTTCTTACATCTTTCACACATTTTGGCTGGGGCATTCTTTTATGGCCTTGACTTTCGTGGGGTCTCTGCACTCCTTCTGAAGTGACTATGTTGTTGTGTATTGGCGTGCTAGGCGCCATTTTGGGATCGAAGTTGCCATGTGTTATGACATTGTGGAGAGGTACAGGTTCAAACATGCAATTACGCTAGTAAGTCATCGACGAAATAAAGAAGTTGTGGAGTCCAAATATAATATGCAGTTGAAGTGTTTATTTCTGAGTTCCAAAACTCAGACAGCAAAATAGCCAAAGTGTAACATAGGAGTTACATGAATTACAGATATCTCCAATGCCGGTAACACAGATAAAATCACAACATGTTCGAAGAGCAGATGAAATGCTACATTCTCATCTGGCTGAAGCCTGGAGTAGAAGTGTCGATTCTACTTTCAGAAACTATCTCTAAAACTTGGGGGAAAATCTCATCCTGAAAAGCACATGATCCATGCACAATATGATTGGTCAATTCAACGTGGGCATGGAAACGTAGGGTGTGGTCTTACTCATTTTGGGGCCTGAAACAAAGGAGTAGTGTTGCGGGTAATGGAGATGGATTTGTGGCAGGAAGGGAACTGGATAAGGGGTGATAACTTTCTGACCACGATGGGAGTGGATACTTTGGCCTGTTAGCACGGGAGGAGAAGTTCTGAGCGCTGAAATTTTCCTCCCTTACGGAAAACCCTGAGTTTGTGGTCCGGTATAGTATAGTCCCGCATGTAAGTTTTGTTGTTGTTGTTGGTTAAGGTGGGGTGGTGGTGGGGTGGGGTAATAGTAATCATGTCCTGGTGGGCTGTATTGGGGTGATTGGGGGTGGTACTGTCTACTGGCATATTTTAAGTCCCGAAGTCGTTTCCTACATTGCCGCCACATGTGACTAGCAATGCCACAGTGGTAGCATTTTGGACGGGGTTGTCGGTCACGTCCGCGGCTGTTACTCCGGTCAGTGCGGTAGGTTCTATCGTGTCTGTGAGTGTCACGTCCACGACTTGTGTCACGGGGTCTGTCACGACTAGTGCTACAGTGGCGGGTCGGGGGACGGGAATGTCGGCTATATCTATTGTCAGGGTTCACTTTGTTGTCATTTCTTGTCATTTTTAATGAGGATATTTCCTCAGTCAGTCTGTTTAAGTCACCTTGACTCGCAAATGTGGCTTCTTTGTGTGTAGTCTGGGTCGTGTCGCTACGTAAGTCCAGAAATAGCTGCGCTTTGGCAGCTATTTGGTTGGAAGTCTGAGTCGTGGTCGGTGCCGACATGAGGACGGCGGCACAGCAGTCGGGGGTCAGTGAGTTCAGTAGTCTATCCCTAATTTGAGTCTCCCCATAGTCAATATGGGTTGCGGTCTGTCGGAGTCTTTGCAGGAAAGTTTCTACACTTTCCCTGTCGGTCATTGTCATTGTATTGAAGTCGGTCACCCTAGCATATGACGACTTACCAGGACTAAATCGACGTCTGAAACTGGTCTTTAGGTCATTGTACGTCTTTGGGGTAATATTGTCGATCCATAGTCGCGCCTGTCCGGCTAACGTCCGTTTAAATGTTCTAAGTATGGTCGGTAAATTGTCATTTTTTGGACTGGTCAATATCATGTGCGTCTAAGTAGTCTTCGAATGACAGCATGTGCGCTGTGCACTCGTCACAGTCAAGTCGGTCACCAGTAAATTTGGACGGTAGGAAGTCAGTTTGTCTAAGTGTGGTCGTGGTGGTGGTAGTCATTGTGGTAATGAGTCAAGTAATCGAGTAGTTCAAAAGGGTATGATTGAAACAAGTTATATAGTGTGAGAAGTGCAAAAGGATATCTAACAAAGTGAAGGGTTGAAACAAAACAAAAAAATGCAAAGTAACATGAACAAGTATAAGAATGTGTAATGTTAATTCAATCACACAAAATAGACAACAGGCCAGAAATTGTTTTAAAAAATATATAAACCCAAAGTCCACTTTTTCACACACTTTCTACTCACACTCTCATATGGAACATTAAAGAAAGTTTCACTTACCAACCAGGAGTAAGGGATGGGGCGGATGGGGCAAACAAAGCAGTGTAAATTCTAAATCACCAAATGATTAAAAGCCAAAAATATTAAAACTAACTCTGTTCGTGTTTATAATGTGTGGTAGTATTTTTTTTTTCCCAGTTGGTTGTCCAATATCCAGTCCAGTGTGTGTGTGATTCAAGTCCAGGTTGAGCGTCTTTTGTCTTTGTCTTTTGATCTAAGTGTTGTTCCGTTGTTGTCACTCATCCTCGTCGTCATCGGCGTTGTCGTCCAGGGGTCATTCTCGTCTTCGGTGTTGTTGTCGAGAGGCAGTAGCTGTAGTCGTGGTGTAATTGCCTCCGACTCGGTGTTTTGCGTAGTCTTTTGCGTCGGTCACGGCGTCTCATGATGCAGTCCAAATGTCCATACCGTTATCATCAGCAAGGCATCACCATAGAAAAGGTTGTGCGGCAATCGGCATATACTCTTACATGAAGTTCAAGATAAAACACAACTCCTCTCGATGCTCTCCACCACAATATTTTTCCACGGTTGCAGTGATGAAATGTTACATCAAGTAACATAAAAACATGTGGCACGTAATATCGTGCAATTGGTCGCCAACTACAACGTCACAATAACACATAACTGGTCCATGATAACAAAGGTCATAAAAGGTCCTCCACTCCAGGTTGCACTAAATTGTCCATGAAGAAAAAACGGGTTCTCCACCATGTTGTGTATTGACGCGCTAGGCGCCATTTGGGATCGAAGTTGCCATGTGTTATGACATTGTGGAGAGGTACAGGTTTTTAGTGAGAATAGATGATGTGTGTGCGTGAGTTGTATTGTTCGTATTGCAGATGCAATTATACACAGATCCACAGTCACACTTACTCACTAATTAAAGTTGTAGAGAATTCAGACTCGGGGTACGCAAGAAGTGCATGAGGTATTGCAGCTTTATTGCGAGGAGGTATCACATGGACGAGTCGTGGTGCGAGTAACTGTTTCACATTATTCAGCATCACTATTTATACACAATCTCAGCAGGGAGATGACTCACATCTCTGGTAAGCGGTGAAACAATGGGGTTAAAAAAATTACAAATCACTTGTCACTTTTGACAGAGGTCTACTGTGTTTGGATATTATCAATCGGCGGCCTTCGAAGACATCGCACCAGTTTGAGCGGCGGTCGACGAGTGATGACATGGAGGGCGGCACTGATGAGCGTTCTCACTGAATTTGGCGTGATACCAGCACTCGTCTGATGCCGGTGCCGGGCTGGGCTCTCGCCATCCACGCTGGCGATCACGGCTACGGCTTCATCCGCGCAGCTGGCGAGTGAGCAAACGAAATTGGGTCGCGAGGCGGTCCACCTCAGCACGAAGGTCAGCTATAGCATCGCTTTGAGGGAGTGTCGGTTTTGGTGTGGGCAGCACGAAGGGCGTGGAGATGCTGGCAATCGCTCGCGGCATGGAAACATCAATAATTTTGTCTGCGATGTCGGCCAACTTTTCGACGTCCATGCTGTCACTCGATGTCGCGAGGATTAACTGGACGTTAGTCGGTAGCCTTTGTAGGAAAAGTTGCTTGAGAATTGACTCCTCGAGCTTCATGTCGCCCAATAACTGCTTCATACGCCCGCAAAAGCTGGCTCAGCTTGCGGTCGCCAAGCTCCTCATCGGTGAGGAGCTGTTGTAGTCGTCGCTGCTCCAACGCAGATGTCTGGGAGATTAGAGCATATGCCTCACATGCCCTCGTTTTGACTTCTTTGCCTTCTGCTGCCTTCTCTTCATCACCCTACTCCTTCGGAGCAATTTCTATGTCTTCCTCTTCTTGCATAAGTTCTTATACTGCCTCTGAAATCATCGTCTCCTCATCCGTTTCCTCAACTGATATAGTGCTGGCAGCCCTCTCTGTGTTATTTGTTACTTTTATCTGCTCCTTTAGGTGGTGTATACGGTCTCTAACTGCTCTCCTGTCTACTTTCTACCCTCTCCTCTGCATTGCAGAAACCACCTGCTGCCATGCTTTTTGCAAAGTTGGAGGTCTCACATCGTAACCAGTATGGTCGTACTGGGATAACTTTACCAATTAGAGGGCAGATACTAGTGCTGTACTTATAGCACATGCTGCAGTACAAGAAGAAGACAAGTTTAAAAACATGAAAAGCTTAATTTCAGAAATATTTCAGACTTCATCTGCATCTCCAGATCCCCCACCTTTGGTTTGAGCCTGCTTGTCCTACTCCCTTCTATCCTCCCCACTGCCCTCCACCTGTTGTCGCAGTACACCTGCACCTCAGGTTCCCTGCCCCCACCCCTCCCCACACACACACTCCACAGTTGATAGCCATACCTTGTCACGGGGATGGCTGTGGATGACCCTGTGGATGTGCTGGAACCACTGTAAGACCCATAAGTTAGTGAAGACATTATTTGATCAAGCACCTCCTTACCCGAGACGTCTTTTGATGGTGCTAACAGAAACCTGTAAAGTGTTGGCAATCACCACTATGGTAAAGTTAGCATCCAGAAGAAAAGTCAGCTGCTCTGATGTTATGTCATATTTCGGTGCTCCTCTCCTTCCCTGTGTAGTGGACAGTTTGTAAGCTCCCAAACTTTGCTGAGCCTTGCCAATCTCCTTATCTGCCAAGCTCTGTAACTCCTGAGGAAGACATGCAGTTACATAATCACTCTGGTACACAGGGAACTATAGTACAGTACAGTGTATTTACCAGTCAGGGAGACTACCTATTTTGAGGGAAGATTGAAATCCCCCCTTAGAGGGAACATTGAACCGCGAGCAGATGTTACGTAACGGAGCGACGCGATATGGTCAGAGCGAACCGTTACAGATGTTCTTTTTCCAGTCGCTATGAGAATAATTCACCAAGAGGGAGAGAGAGAAACGCATGTACACACACGCGAGCGTACACACACAGAGGGTCATCCGCATCGAGTTGGAGGACGGATCGTTGTGTGCAGCTATTTTTAGCGCTCCTCTCTGTCCCCCTCTCTCCCCCCTCTCCTCCATCGTTCTGCTACTGCGTACCCGTGATCAGTGCTGATGATGCTGATGAAGCAAAATCCCCAATCACTTACCTTTCGTGACCCCCATGGCAGAAAAAACAAAACATCAAGTGAATTGACCATGCATACCGACATTGTGTTGTTTGAAGGCGGAGCATGGTCGTGCAGACCTATGTTTTGATCGAAGTCAGAGCTCTAGGAAGAGACATGCAAGTTTGAAGAACAACAAAAACCTTCACAAGACAAGACTAATAGTGAGAGGTAATTATCATCTATTAACTTTATTTCAATTTCAACTATTTTAGTTAAAAGCATATGTGATTGTGACGTGTTGATCAAACATTTCTAGAGACAAAGTGAGGGTGGATGTCGCAATATAGTTCCCTGGTTCATTACCGTGATAGTGTACGTGTGATGTTGCGATGATCTAAATGAGCTAGCCTTGTGGTTGCATGAGGCTTGTAACTTTTAACCCAGTGAGCATGATCATAAGAGAGCAAGAAAGTATGAGGACACTGCATGGTCATGTAGCAAAAAGAAATTAGCAATCTTACTCTTGGGTCTCTAACAAAGATTATAGAATTCTCTTCTTACTGCTGAAAGAGCTCTTGAAATGGCGATGTACCTGGTTTCGGCTTCCCATTCGGCACACGATGTGGATGAACCTCCAGCGGTTTCTTGACCACCAAAACCCCGGAGCTCCGGCGGTCCACAGTTGACGTTCGACGACTGTGCGAGAGCTCCAGCGATAACACTGTCGTGCAACCGATTAGAACACCTACGGTGGCGGTGCCTTCCGTCTCTTGCTCTTTTCATTCGGACATTCCACAGAAATACGGGCAAACCAGGAGTTTAGGGGACCGGACTATCTAAGTACAATACCAGTTCTCACCAACTCTTGATCATTTGACGAAAAAATAAATGAATTTTTGATAGAAATATCGTTAAAAACATGACAGGCTACCACAATTCCCTTAGATGTTGAAGCTCAGCAGTAACAGCGCTCACGTACGCACGGTACGTGCGTGCACTGTGATAACACGATTCATGCATAGCGCATTGCAGACACACACACAGTCCGTCCCTGTGTTTCGTTGAATAATCGCTGCAAAATAAGAACGCCTTGAAAGAAACTGTGACACGAAGATTCAAAAAATACACTTTGGATTCGCGTTTTCATCCTTCAATTACAAATTTTCCTCATTATACGTGAATATTGATTTTTGGAGAAGATAAGCTTTATTCATTCATCTTTCATTGAGTGAAATTTCAATATCAACATTAAATGAGGATTTTTGGGGGTGAATTTTAAAGACATGTATGTCCAAACGATGCAGTGATAGCCATTGACTTTGTACGCGTCGAGCTTTGGCCAGAGACTGCGGAAAGGTCATGAATAATTCATTAAGTCCAACTTCCCTGATTATTCGCGAATGTCTCCAGAGTCATTTCCATCGACATCGATTCATTTCCATCGACATCGATTCATGAGCTGAACATGAAATGAATGGTATGATGCTCATGAGCTGATATAGAGGAAAGGAACTCGATGTATTAGCTCATAAAACAGCAACAACAACAGCAATACTATCAGTTTGGTGAAAAGCGCAATAGCGGGCATCATGTTCGTTATCATCATCATCATAAAGAGTATGAAAAAAACTAAAGGTGGTGTCCTATGTAGATTGTGTAAAGTGCAGAAGAATTCAATTAAAATATTTGAATCATAGGCCGCCTACCTGTAGGTTGTCACATAACTATGTGTATTCCCCTGCATCAACCACCGTATCTTGTACTCTTGAAAGTTGTTGTAATGCACTGCGTAGCTGATGGGAGAAACCACTCAAAGATTGTACTGAAGGTTGTTATTGTTCCAGAAAGTTTACATCATGATTGACCAAAGAAGAAATTCTTGATTAAAAAAAAAAGCATTGAGAAGGACGTGATGAAGACCCAGGATCTGCATCTGTTATAAAGTGACCACACCACAGACCTTGACTAGAATCAAATGATATGTGGTATTGTCATGGAGGTATCTCCCAGATCCTCGTGGGCAATTAGGATGTTGGTACCGGTGTCAACTCTCTTGCCGCTCTTCCGTTTATGTTGCTCCTGGTGGCTTCGACTGCGACAGCATCCACATTTGGAGGATGGTCGTGGGAAAGTCCGGCGACGGGGTTGATGAATGCCCCTCCAGCACTGACCTGGCATTTGGCTGTGCCGCTACACAATCGAATGAATTAATCACAGCAAGGACAGGTTGCTCTCCATCGTTGGCCATCACTTCAAACTTGCAGTCACACGAATATGAGTCACTAAAAATATTACTAAGGATTGTTCGCTTCGCTAGTCCTTAAGCAGTAATTCAGAATTTATCAGTCTATTTTTTTTCTTCGTTCTCATTCTTATCTTTGACTTTTGGTTGTGGCTGGTGTTTGTAAAAACCAAGTTTTCAGCTCTTGAGCAGGGTTGTCTGTTGTCTTATCAACTTCTGGTTTGCATGTAAGACGCAAATCTTTGACAAAGACCAATCAGTATCATCACTGTCGAAAATATGCCAACGCTTCAAGAATATCTACAATGGCTTGATTAACTTTCATGTATTTACGACAGGTAATCAGATTTCTGCCACACACCAAACACATCCGAAAAGTTGATTTCAGTCTTGATGTCACTGGTGTCACTGGTCACTGGTCCTGTCAGTGTTTCCTTCATAATTAGGCACAGCAGTGTCAGTATCCCAGCTGATTGCCATGTTCCCTTTCAATTTTAGCCTGAATCACATGTCAGCAATATCCCAGGTCTCTCAGTTAACAGCACAGCTGAGCAGAAGCAGCATATTGTAAATGTAAGTAAATAGGGACTAATTAGTCTTGCTAGCAATGGGTATCAATTTTAGTATTGGGATATAAGCCAATACATAACACAAGCAAGGAGTAATCCCATGAAAAGCCTTCGCCTAGACTGTTGCTGGAAAATGAGTCGGTCTTGAAGCGTTTACTCTTTCTTTAGGAGCAATTATTTCTAGACATTGATTTAGTAGGTAAATCAGACATTATCTGAACAAATTGCAACCAAGTGCTCTTCAAGTCTTTGCACAAATAGTGTACTCACTTGCCATTTGAAGGTATTTGTTTTACATTCATCAGTATTGTCTTACATTCATCGATAATTTTCTACCCACCTTGACGGTTGACAATGCCCAAACGGAAGATGTGGGTAGCGAGCATTCCCATTGGTCAACTGGAACCCCTCTTGATTATTCAGTAGAGTTCCTGTGGTCATTGACAACGATGTGGGAAGCAGATCTCAAAAGGCCCTCGCGCTATCACTGCAGCGCCTTGTCAAAAGTCTATTGGCTAGGCAGGCAGCAGGAATTCAGGCGAGTGTCACCAGGCATCTTGTTATCTCTGCATGCTTGTGCATGTAGTGTGGCAAGTCTTGGTAAGTTGCTCGATGCCTGTGATGAGGTCTCCTGCAGAACAGGATCTCTTGAAGGGTAACGTGTGCATCTGAACTGGTCTTCAGTCATTTGGTGGAAGCCTGCTGTTCTGCTATTAAAAGGTCAGGTTCACATCGTTGGAAGTGAAATTGGTGTTAAACTTTTGATCTCAATACACGATATTTACCTCCAGAATTTTCAGCTGTTGACGCTCCAGCCTTTGTCTTTTGATGGTGCTAACAGAAACCTGTAAAGTGTTGGCAATCGCCACTATGGTAAAGTTAGCATCCAGAAGAAAAGTCAGCTGCTCTGATGTTATGTCATATTTCGGTGCTCCTCTCCTTCCCTGTGTAGTGGACGGTTTGTAAGCTCCCAATCTTTGCTGAGCCTTGCCAATCTCCTGATCTGCCAAGCTCTATAAGACTCTTATGGAAGACATGCAGTTACATAATCACTCTGGTACACAGGGAACTGTAGTACAGTACAGTGTATTTACAGCAGCTCCAGAGTCATTTCCATCGACATTGATTCATGAGCTGAACATGAAATGAATGGTATGATAATCATGAGCTGATATAGAGGAAAGGAACTTGTGTATTAACACATAAAACAGCAACAGCAACAACAACACTATCAGATTTGTGAAAGCGTGATAGCAGGCATTGCTCTCTTTTCATCGTCATCACAAAGAGTATGAAAAAAAACAACTAAAGGTGATGTCCTATGTAGATTGTGTATAGCAAAGAAGAATTCAATTAGAATTTGAATCATAGGCCTACCTGTAGGTTGTCTCGTAACTACGTGTATTCCCCTGCATCAGCCACCGTATCTTGTACCACTGTACTCTTGAAAGTTGTTGTAACGCACTGCGTAGCTGATGGGAGAAACCACTCAAAGATTCCACTGAAGGTTGTTCTTGTTCCAGAAAGTTTACAACATGATTAACCAAAGAAGCATTGAGAAGGACCGTGATGAAGACCCAGGATCTGCATCTGTTATAAAGTGACCACACCACAGACCTTGACTAGAATCAAATGATATGTGGTATTGTCATGGAGGTATCTCCCAGATCCTCGTGGGCAATTAGGATGTTGGTACCGGCATCAACTCGCTTGCCGCTCTTCCGTTTATGTTGCTCCTGGTGGCTTCGACTGCGACCGCATCCACGTTTGGAGGATGGTCGTGGGGAAGTCCGGCGACAGGGTTGATGAATGCCCCTCCAGCACTGACCTGGCATTTGGCTGTGCCGCTACACATTCGAATGAATTTATCACAGCAAGGGCAGGTTTGCTCTCCATCGTCGGCCATCACTTCAAACTTGCAATCACACGAATATGAGTCACTAAAAATATGTCCACTTCGCTAGTCCTTGAGCAGTAATTCAGAATTTATCAGTCTTTTTTTTTTCTTCGTTCTCACTCTTATCTTTGACTTTTGGTCGTGGCTGGTGTTTGTAAAAACCAAGTTTTCAGCTCTTGAGCAGGGTTGTCTGTTGTCTTATCAACTTCTGGTTTGCATGTAAGACGCAAATCTTTGACAAAGACCAATCAGTATCATCACTGTCAGAAAATATGCCAACGCTTCAAGAATATCTACAATGGCTTGATTAACTTTCATGTATTTAAGACAGGTAATCAGATTTCTACCACACACCAAACACATCCGAAAAGTTGATTTCAGTCTTGATGTCACTGGTGTCACTGGTCACTGGTCCTGTCAGCGTTTCCTTCATAATTAGGCACAGCAGTGATAGTAACCCAGCTGATTGCCACGTTCCCTTTCATTTTTAGTCTGAATCACATGTCAGCAATATGCCTGTGATTAGGTCTCCTGCAGAACAAGATCTCTCGAAGGGCAAGCTGTGCATCTGAACCTGTACTCAGCCATTTGGTGGAAGCCTGCACTCCTGCTGTTAAAGGGTCATGTGCACATTGTTGAAAGTGATCAGTAGAGCTCCATTCATGAATGTTGCAGATGTGATGCGTGATAGGCTGGAACATTTCTACTATTTCTTGTGATAGCCTTGTGATAGCTAGTGTTTGTAATTGTTGTCATATATATGATTGTTGCTGTACTTATATGTGGATTGCTTATTGTTTTCTTCTTCACTCGTTCTCTATCTTTGCTTTTCCCCAGCGCTTAGAAATATGATATTAAGCGCTTTATAAATGTTATGTATTATTATTATTATTATTATAGCCTCAATCCACAGCATCACACCCTGGCATATGCTTTGGCTGTCACCTTTTTCTAGAGAGGCTTAGTGAAGTGCCACATGTCAAACTGGTGGTCTATGCCAGAGTAGTCATCCTTTATCATCTTTCAAATACCAACATATTGGTCTATTGCCATAGCTTCGATATCTACCCCCTCTTTGAGTGAATTGATAGCCCTTTTGAATCCCACTTTCTCCATGGCAATTGAGCTACTTGCTTCAGTAACTTGCACCAAATTTATTGCAGCAATTTTGTTGGTGTCCTCTGCCCTTTTAGTTCTTAATAGGGTCAGGAGCCAGCAATAGTTGGCGATATGTCACATGTCTTGTACGACTAAGTAACCTTTTAATGTGTACTTCTGATAGAATATAGTTTTATATAATAACATTCGAAATATGAAATGTTTATAAAAAAATGAGAGCAAAATCCTGTGTTTATGAAAAAATTAAGAATAAAATCTCATGTACCTATTCACCCAGAAGTGGAGTGATTCTTGATTGTTTCACCTGATCAGTGGCTTGTTTTTTGTTGACTCTCCTGAAAATCTTGCCAAATCTTGCATTGTTCTTGCACACTCTTAGTGCACATCAGTTGAACAAGACCCACAAGTAAAGTGTGTGCGTATACCTCATTACCTCGGGCGCTGCAATCTGACTGGATATATGACCTGTAAAACACATTTCCATTTACAATGCTGATTATCTGTCTGTTACATCAGTGTATGGAAAATGAATATTTCAATCTCCTTACAACTAGGCTAAGACATCGCCATTGTGCCAGTCGGTGTTAACAAAAATAAAGATTTTTATCATTTTGGGGGAACATTACAAGTAGTGTAGCTTACTACTGTGTGCTCATGTTTATCTGATACAGTAGCTGACAATTTATCTCTTGTGACAGTTAGGCTAAGATGTCAACCGTGATACCATTCGGTGTAAACAAAATGAATTGTTATCGCTTCGGGGAAACATTACAAGTAGCTCATTACAGTGTGCTCATGTTTATCTGTTACAGTGATACCAGTCTAATGTTTGACTTCCCTGTATACTATAATTATAGAACACTTAGATAGATTCTTGTCATTTGATTGGTTGTTTGATATTGATCATTTGTCCCATTTTACTGAACATTACGTCACCATTCATGCAACCATAGCTCCATTTACTGCGCAATCTTGAATTCATGCGATTTGCTCCATTTGCACGCATGCCGAGAACTCGGCACGCTCCATATGTATAATGCTTGTTTTTGCAGTGTGCATGCAATCAAGCATATTGACAGCCAGCGCGCTGTCAATCTCAGATCTTGCACATTCTCTCTTTTTCTAATTCATAAAACATCAAATGATGAGGATCTATTTTAGGTGTTAAATATAACATTGGTCACATAAGTGTTTTTCGTCCGTGCAATCGACGAATATTTCATTCAGTGAAAGATGAAATTATTGATCCACTCAACTCAGCTGCGCCTCATTGAATGGATCATTTCATCTTCCACCTCATGATATATTCTGTCCATTGCACTCATAAACATTTATCATTATGTATATTCTGGCTTCTTGGCCTCACATCAGTCAACAGAGGCAATTAATCATGAATGTGTGATTTTAATGCCTGAGAAATTTGGCTTTCCACCACCATTTACTCAACAATACAAGTACACTACAAATATAATGTCGTTTTATTGGCCTTTGGGTGTATAGTACAATTTGTTGAAGCCAATGTTGTGTAACAAAAAAAGACAACAAATATTCATAAATGTCAGTCCACACAGCAATTTTGTTAATGTTACCAAACATGAAGCAAGATTTGATATGAATCATGGTCATTCTTCTTTTTCACTTTTTTTTTATGGAGAATTGTCTGGAATGGTTATTATATCCATGTTGTGGACTGTATAAAATTGTCATGTTGCAGCTTTGCAGTTCTACCCATTGTAAGCATTTATGTGCACAAATCCAAACTCAAATAAAGTTCTTTTATCTCATACTTGTATTTATTTGTGTTGAATTTGTTCATTCTACTCCATTTATTAATTTTGTGAATTAAGCTTCAATCACCAGTAACATTATGCTATAGATCTATAGTGACAAAGCCACGGTATCTCCTTGTGAAAACCTACAGAGAGTGGCTGAAAAATTGCACATTTCAACATATGTCAAGTTATTGAATTGTGATAAACAGATTATCCGTAACAAATTTGTTCATGACCCAAAAATGTCTAGCTCACCTGACCCAAAGGGGCCCAGGAGGTCCAAATTTGGGCCCAATTTTTACATTTTCTTATTATTCTTAAAAAAAAAACCACTCATGGTCAGATTTGTCATTAACAGGGTTCACACGGGTCATGGAAAACCTTGAAAGTCATGGAATTTGGCCTAGTCTTTTTCAAGGCCTTGAAAGTCATGAAAAACTGATATTTTCATCAAAAGGTCATGGAAAGTCATGGAATTACAAAAATTATAGAAGTTTATCTATTGTTTGTGTGCGATGTGTATGTACTCCCTTTGCTTCGCTTTGATTTAAAATCAATTTTTCAGTTTAATGTGTTTAAAAAAAGAATTGTGTAAAAGTCATGGAAGGGTCATGGAATTCTGGCTAAAATGGTCATGGAAAGTCATGGAATTTAGTTCATGAGAAAGAGTATGAACCGTGATTAAACTTGGCAGGTAGTATCAAAAGGGTGTTAGAATGTATACAAATGGGCACCATTCCCCATCCATGGGGATCCTCAGAACCCCAAAATTAGAAAATCTCGAAAAAGGAAAAAAAAATCTGTAAAACCAGAAATGCTAAATAAATTGTTGTGAATATGTGAGTGAATATACTTCCAATAAGACCCATTAAGGCCACAACCGCCTTTGGGGGCAGTTTTCCTTTTTTTGATCTTCTTGTTTAAAAAAAAATGCATTGTCAAATTTTTTACAAAATTGGCAGGTAGTATCACCAGTCTGATACAATGTACTGTATAAGCTATTATTTTCATGAGGGTCTAATTTTTTTAGGAATTTCATGAATTACAGTTGGATCACAAATTGAACAACATGCAAAAATGTCACTGTGGGCAGTGGTAATAGGGCATTTACAATGACATCATAGTCAATTCATGAAAAGAACAACTCGAGGAAATCTCCTCATTAGCAAACATATCTGTATGCAGAAATAACAGCTTATTCAGTACAAGTGAACCCCATGCCCCCTTGGAGTCCCTCAAAGCCCCCCCCCCCCCCCCCCCACATGTTTACTCTGTTCTTAGGTAGTAGTCTGCAAGAATGTATGGAAAGTGAACTTGCAATACTCAAGAAGTGCGCCAGACCCCTGGGTCTCTAGTAAGTCTTCACAATTTGTTTGGCTATGGTATAAGTATAACATAAAGTGAGAAGTTTTCATGTGGAATGGCAGAAATTGGACTTATGTGTGGTGTCTTGATTGTGTAACATTTATCATATTGGATCCATGGATATGTTATGCATGCATCACATCCATTCACAAATATGCATACATTCTTATCAATCACTATTCAGAAATTCAATAATGAAAACACTGACAATGTTGTCTATCAAAGTTTTACTTTATTTTTTTCTTCCAAAAGTTGGCAAACTCTTCAGTTATCTAAATAAATATACACAAGAATCTTGCTATCTACATGTCCTTGAAATATGAAGTGTTTGCAAGATTGAGTCGGGTTATGAAAAGATAGGAAAACTTGCATCATCTTTTCACATCAGACAAAGTCAATCTCCGGTCTTCATTCTTTGCATTTTACAGCATCATATGTGAGTATATTTACAGCACAACGACAAAACCCATCATATTACAGAACGTCATCCGGGTCTATAAATGTAAATAATATATTTGAAAGATGGCAGTGGCCTAAACAAGCAGTTTTTGTACTTCAATCACGACAAACCAAGGTATGATGAAAAATATAACATTTTACCTGATACAGTGTTCCCACTTGAGGCCAATGGAATTTTGCCAAACATTCAAACAGAATTAAGAGAATGCTTTTGGGAAAACATCGTACACCTCAACCAACAAAACAATTTTGTAGCTGAAAGTTGAGCTACCTTCAATTCATAACAACAACAAAAATGATAAAGTTAAGGTTACTGGAAAATGCCTAATGTTTCATAAAAAGGACATTTAATTTAGATATGTATACATGTGTATATATACAGATATTATGAACATAAATATACATATACAGATTGTATGTATATTTGCAGAATGAAGGAGAATCAGAATTGTTTTTTATATTTTGTGCTGTGATAAATATCTACTTGGTATTCTGACTTTCACTAGTGAAGCAGCTCTTTTGCAAATTATGATTGATCCTGGCAATTGATTTGATCATCCATTTCGAAGAACTCTTCTATAACTCCCAAAGTCTTCATTTTCATGAGATAATCAACGAGCTATTTGAAAAGGTTATGGTGCAAGCAGACTCATTCGTAACATATAGTTTACGTATTAGTTGTGACTTTACCAGACTGGGAGTTCATGAATTGATTGCAAGGGTGAATTGTCACAATATGTTCTTTTGCATCAATTTATAAATCACACTCTTTTACGAAGTTGTTTATGAAACAAACATGCCAAATAGATGAATATGTTTTAAAAGTAGTCAAGAAAAGCACTCTCGTAAGAAGCAAAATATAACTGTATGACTCTCCCTCTCTCACTCTTGCTATATACATCTCTCACCTTATGTATAATATGTATATACAGGGCTGAACATTAGCAGTGGCCCGGTTGGTGAATGGTAATGGTTATGGTAATGGTTTATTTAGAAATTCATTTGCAGGCATGGAGATGGCTGAATTGCAGAATTTTGTACAATATCATATTTCATTTTATAATAACATACATAGTCATGCAATCATTCTTCCATTAAAATATAAAACTACACAATTATATATATATATGTATATATATATATATATATATATGTATATATATATATATATGTATGTATATATATATATATATATGTATATATATATTTTTTTTTTCATTATCAGGCCACCAAAATGATTAAGTTTAATGTATTGTATACCAATGGGAGCAGTGATTAAAAAAAAAAATTTTTCGAGTTATAACATTTGATGCATATGTGTAGGTCAGTTGTATCACAAAACATCCTACCACATAAAAGTTTTGCAATAAGGCCTAGAATATAAGGAGATATCACTAATTTTCTCACTAAACCATAACTGTTGATGGTTTAGTCTAGAAACAATTTAAACATTACAATTTTCACATTTTGTATATTTAACAATACTTGACATTGATTATAATGATCAAAATCTTTACATTGGTTGTTTCTATCTCTATGACTCACATTTCAGAACTACAACTGTATAGTATTTTTGAATCACTAAAGCTTGGTTTTTGTTTCATCTTCAAATGGTGAATTATGCCCTTAATGTCGAGTCTTTGTATATGTATATGTGTGTATATATATATATATATATATATATTTATATATATATATATATATATATATATATATCACATATCTAGATAAGATGGGAGAGAGAGAGAGACGATAATGACTAAAGTGTATGCACAACAAGTTCATGCATTAATGTATTTTTAGACATTTTACTCTGATTCACTGCATATTGACAGGCATCTCTACATATGCACATACTACCATGGCATTAATTCATTACAATCTGCCTTTAGTTTTACAGTTCGTTTCTTTTGTGATGTCACAGAGGAAGAAAATCTAGTAACAACAACAACATCAAACACTTTGTTCTCTTCAAAGGAAAAAATAACAACATGGCCATGCAAGATATAATTATCCCTCTGAATATGCAACCCGACAGCCAAAAGGAAAACAGTGCTGTGGAATTCTGTTATTTCTCGAAGTCAGTATTTTATGACTCCAAAATTAAGTTCATTGTATGCAGTATCTGTCGTATCAGCTGCTGAAAAGAAAGAAGACAAACCAAAGTGCTGCTCCACTGCAACGTTAAAAAAGAAAAGAGTCTGTCATGCCAGATGAGGTTATTATGCAGATCTCTCTCTCAGGTCCCACCGCACGTAGGCCCTATACTTGTGCATGGTAACGGCGAACAAATCCGGTGCCACAGTTGAGGACTTACGTCCGACACGGTCTTGTCCTTAACACCATACCACGGCGAAGACCAACTGGATGACCGGAAGTAGTACAGCATACCCGTGAGTGAGGCGCCACGCCGAGTTACACTTCTCCGTCGTACAACAAGTGGTGCATTCCTCATCGTTGTTTCCCGAGCAGGTCTCCGCTCCGTTCATGTGGTCGGCACTACACGTGTTTTCCTCGCAGCCTCGCACCACGCTGTAGGAGGTGTCGTTCTTCGTCACTCGTTTCTGTCATGCAGCCACAAACACCCGAAAGGCAGAAGGAAGAAAAAAAAAATTATTAATGATCTTTGAAATATTTGAAATTGTACGGACATATTACGTAGTTGTTCAAGATGATATGAACACCACGATTTTGTCGATACCTATCCTCTGTCTCGCTTAGCCCGCGTTGCTGCTTGATGGACCTACATTACGTTTGTCAAGTTGAGCAGCATCATTGTAAAGAGTTTGATCGGAAAACGAATGCCGAAGGTTTGTTAATCCGAAAAAAGGTTCGTTATTCGTTAAGATTTGTGAAGTCCCAAAACGAAGTAATGTTCATTTGTATTCATTTGCGGATTAACAAACCTTCGGAATAACAAAACTTATTTCGTTTCCTGATAACGAACTTTTGGAATGACGAACTTTATTTCATAGCCACAGTAACAAACCTTCGGAATAACGAACTTTATTTTTGTCCCCGCCGAACGAGTTCGAGCAGGGGACTATGAAACGGGCTCCGTACGTGTGTGTGTCCGTCTGTCCGTCTGTCCGTCCGTGCGTCCGTGTGTGATCAAAATGTTCAAAATGCTACTCCTTCGCCATTTCCAACCCGATTTTGATTCTGTTTGCTTTATATGATAGCACTACATGGGAGCTTTGAAATTTCTATCCAGAATTTCAGTTGTGACCTTTGACCTTGACCTTTGACCTATATTGTACATTTTGCTTCAAAATGCTACTCCTTCGCCATTTCTAACCCGATTTTGATTCCGTTTGATTTATATGATGGCACTAGGTGAGGACTTCAAAACTTCTACACAGAATTTTGACCTTTGACTTCTTTGACCTTTGACCTTGATTTTTGACCTATATTGTACATTGCCTACTAAATGCTACTCCTTCGCCATTTCTAACCCGATTTCGATTCCGTTTGCTTTATGTGATGGCACCAGGTGAGGGCTTCAAAACTTCTACACAGAATTCTGACCTTTGACTTCTTTGACCTTTGACCTTGATTTTTGACCTATATTGTACATTTTGCTACAAAATGCTACTCCTTCGCCATTTATAACCCGATTTCAATTCCGTTTGCTTTAAGTGATGGCACTAGGTGAGGGCTTCAAAACTTCTACACAGAATTTTGACCTTTGACTTCTTTGACCTCTGACCTTGATTTTTGACCTGTATTGTACATTTTGCTACCAAATGCTACTCCTTCGCCATTTCTAACCCGATTTCGATTCCGTTTGCTTTATGTGATGGCACTAGGTGAGGGCTTCAAAACTTCTGCACAGAATTTTGACCTTTGACTTCTTTGACCTTTGACCTTGATTTTTTACCTATATTGTACATTGGCTACAAAATGCTACTCCACCATTTCTAACCCGATTTCGATTCCGTGTGCTTTATGTGATGGCACTAGGTGAGGGCTTCGAAACTTCTACATAGAATTTTGACATTTGACTTCTTTGACCTTTGACCTTGATCTTTTTACCTATATTGTACATTTTGCTACTAAATGCTACTTCCGGCGGGGACATATATTACGCACCGCGTAATTTCTACTTTTCCTTGTATTCCGTAATTACGAACCTTCGGAATAACGCCACATATCATGATTGGATTAACGAACCCTATTTCCTTTTCGGATTAACAAAACATCTAGGTATAGGGAATTTGCGTTTTCGTAATAACAAACCTTGGGAACAACGAACATCACTCTCTTAGTGCAAGCATAATGATATTAGGTGATAACTGTGGCAAGATAAAGATCATACGTTTTCCTCCGTTGATCCTCATTGTACGGGGGGATATGTGATGAGTTTAAATATCACTTTTGATTCATTTTGATTTTTTAATCGAGTGCCACATGATTCATGTAAACAGTTTAACATCTCCTCTCGCCAGAGACAAAAATAACAGCAAATGAGTGGATGATTGAATAAACAAATAAATTTTTAAAATGCTGGTAACAGATCGTGATGAAGGACGAACAAAATCGTGTGTTGTGATGCATAAAATAATTTATACTCATGTCCCAATAAAGATGATGAATATCCATGATAGGAGATACTGTTATACTGCATGACACCGAACATTTTCCGCACACTTACCCAACAGCTGTCACCGACGAAACACATTTCTGTGTTCGCGTCAGTTAGTCCTGTTCCCGTTGCACAGTTACTTGTTTCATCGTCAGACTCGCACTTGTAGCACACCAACTCCTGTCAGGAAAATAAATATAATTATTACATGCGGGCATCAGTAATTAGTTACTGACATGTGTAGGATGGTTTCAACTAAGATGGGGGGGGGGGGGGTCGGGACGTTTTCTCTTTCTTTTGTTGTATATTTTTTTCTTTTATTTGCCTGTAATTGAAAAAGAAGTATCTGAAGTAAGTCAGGGCTGCTATTGATTTAATCACGCCCGTCCGTATTAGGGAAATGTTTCGTTTTGTTTTTAAAGTAATTATAGATAAGTATAAGGTATAACAGACAGTTTTGCTGATCTGAATTTACGCAAAGTGCACACCGGGGAAATCGTGGAGAATTCTAAATTGGTCTTATTTAATGTCTTGCAGTTTGTTTTTTCGAAACTTGATAGAATCTTATTTTCACGTCTGACGCATGCACAGAAGTTGTGCTATTTTGTAGCCTGAAATGAAATGGAATTTATTCATATCCCACGTAGTGGACAATATATCATGAATATACAGAGTATAACACTGAGTGGACATTATAAAAATCAGAACTATACATGTACAAAATATCGTGATATTTTTAGATAAAATCACAACATGTACAAATGTGGAGGGGACTAGCCTAGTCAAAGGGCTTGGTAAAGTCCCTCTTCTGTGGCTGTATTCCAAACACAAGCGATGTTCATTGTTAGGAATTTCAAGTGATATTTCGTTCATATTCCTTACCCCATCCGGTGCCATTGTCACCGTGATAACTTCTGACTCTGTAACGTCCTCCATAGACACCGATTGGTCGATTGTTGTTCCTATAGCAACAAACATGTGGATCAAAATGTCACTACAGTATCTCATACATAAACATGAACCTGAGTGTCGACGATATGGCATCAGAGTGACCTGATCAGGGCCCCGGGTTGCTTAACCCTAAAAAGACTGGGTTATTTTTAATAAATCAATTATGCTAATTTATGCATGAAATAAAAAAAAATGACTGTTAATCTGTAAGTAAAGGTCCAAAACTGCTACTTTTTGGTCTAGGTACTCGTTGTAGGATTCTTATTGAATATACATAAAAGAATGGCGTTGTAAAAAAAAAAAAAATCTTGTGTATTTTATTGGGGTTTTTTTTAATTTCTTATGCATTTTATTGTTTTCGACTTTTTGTTCTGGTTGTTTTTTTCGATGGAAATCATCGGCGACACTATTCAAATCATGAACAACATAAAATCAATTGATTTTAATCAGTAATAGCAAAAATGATTATAGAACAACAGGAAAAGGAAACAGAATTTGCATTGGATTTGTACATGAAATCACGTTTTTGAGCAATTTCCAGTCTGACATGCACTTTCAAAATATTGCGTAACGTCAGAACTGCGTACCCGGTTGTTGCAAATTTGGTCTCAAAAGTTGTGCAAGACTTTAAAAAAAAAAAATCATGAAAGGTCGCAGAGCGAGATTTTTACGATGCAGATTTATCGTGAAAATGTTGAGGGGGCCCTGAAAGCCCTCCCCCCCCCCCCAGTCTTTTTAGGGTTAAAAGTTGAGATGAAACCTTAGTCACAGAATCAAACATAAGTCTATGAAAACTCAACTGTGATTGACTGATACCAGACTTACGTTTGATTTTCTGACCTACGTTTAATACGTTTCATACAACAGGACCCAGGTTACATTATACAACCTGGCTACCAAAGTATAATAGTTCAAATACAATCGATCCTTTGGATTTAGAATTAGAATGTTATGTAGGAAACAACAGTACTGGTGGTTCAGTGCTCGGGATTATTTGAAAGTAAAATACATAATAACTTGACCAAAGGAGAAGGAGTCAATTAAATGGAAAGCTTTACTCTTTGTCAGTCGAAAATTATTATATATTTTTTTTCACGTTTATCTTATTCTCCAGCTGAAAATGAAAATAATCACTGTATTTGACTTGTGGGAGCTTGTACCTTTCACAAACTTAGCCGAGAGCAAAAGTCGTTCGATCACCAGTGATAAAGTGGATATGTTATATTGCGCTCACATTTCACATAAAAATTTAGTCTTAGTTCAAACTTTTTACAAGTATCTCATCTCACTTGCGCTGGTAAAAACAAAGACGAAATAAAAACAATGGACGAGATGGAAAGCATCAAACGCTCATCGACTGTTTATTGTTTTAACTTGTATTTACATGTAATGCCTTTTGGTGACTGAAAATGAAGTCAAATGAACCTGAAAACAAAAACAAAAAATCTGCTATCAGACCCTAATATCTCTACCTGAGAAATATTTGTATGTGGGTGATTGCTGAATTTGCTAGATGGAACTGTATTTTTTTTTAATCATACGGCATTTTTCATCACACATGTAACTGCACAAGAACGTGTATAGTATGCAAAATATGAACAGTAACATGGAGTTGCCACACACAGTCATGAGTAAATCCATAACATTCGCCTTGGAAAGTAATTTACCCTTTCTGTGACAATGCGTGAAAATGCGGACAAATTTTTAGCAATACACTGCATACCTGTATGGAAAGGACATTAATATGGCACACGCAGAGAGCTTTAAAAAAAAAAAGAATTTGGCATTCCATCACATTGTCTTATTGTTTTAAATTAAACTGCACGTCTGTATTATGAGTGCATTCATTGTGTCTTGAATATACCCGATGTGGTGATCGCTACAAATGATTTAGGATTAATGACCGAAAATTATACGTCAGCTCTGTCGTTTAGTGGATGAAGGTCATAAACTAAAGATCATGAGTTCGCATCATACCCTGCGTGTATACACCCTCAGGCGAGATATCTTATCATCTACTGTAACTGTATAGATTGTTTTTGAGTGGGCACGTGGTAGTGCTGGGATAATCATGATTGTCAAGTGCCCTGTGGAAGAACAGAAGGAGGTCTAGCTATGTATACGCCATGATATTTAGCGAGTCTAATTTTTCGCGAATCGGGACTTCTCGGCAATTTCGCGAGTGGTTAAATTCGTGACTGTGGAGCACCGCCTGAAGGAAGAAATGTATATGCGTGCACGTCATGTCGTGATCAGAGCTAATGTTCTGGCGTGTTTTTGTTCGCGAATAGCACCCGGCTTGCGAAGTTCTTGGAAATAAAAACCTCGCGAAATATTCGGCGTATAGGTTATACTATATAAAGCCTATTCCCTGCGTAAATGACAAAGTGGTGTATTGCTCACTGAAACTCACCATTGTTATCATTATCATCATCATCATTTATTGTCGTAAATGTAAAGTTATTCTTTCAATATGATTATCTTATGAAAGTCAAAACCATGGGTTCGTGCATAAATAACAAAGGTAATGGACAGACAAATATAATCATATATGATATACTATATATAAATATAAATATATATATATATATATATATATATATATGTACACTTATGTGTATTCTGTATCTGCATTAACTGATATATAGGTAGATATGCCCACAAATACAAAATAAATAAAGATGATTTACCAACAATGACGAGAATGACGGCCAGGTGCAATGAATATCTCATGGTAAATTCCACAATCCGTAGGCTCTACAGGAACAATCTATGAGAAAGCGAATGGCGACATTAATTAGAATATAAAGTGGGCAATTTAGAATTATAAAAGCAAAATTAATTAAACCTTAATTATATATAATACAAGAACAATCTGCGATAATCGTCTCAAGAAAAAGAATCTATAATGGGATCTTTCTTTTTATTGTTCAAGTTATTACTATAGAATTTGAGAAAGTACTTTCGCAATGTGATTTCAATTCAATTCAATTTTCTATTTCATTTTTTACAAGAACATATAGACATCACTTTTTTTGGTAACAGAAAAAAAGGTGCGTAAAACTTTGTAGCACGAAAAGAAATAACGTACAATGATTGTAGCTCCTTACGATAATTATACATTATCATGTACATACGTTAAATAACATATTTTTACACCCATGGCAGTAACTTCATGTGCATGTCTCGCTCTGCACTGTGTGGAGTATCTTCATTCACCCAAATTCCATGAAAAGATGGGAAATGAAAAGGTATCCCCATAACACATCATTATTGTATTCAGGTTCGGACATATTAGTTTGCGGGTGAGAGCTTGACGAAATCAAAAGTTTTGATATGCTGCGGTATTTAAAATAATTATGGAAATGCCCCGAGAAAAGTTGTAAAACGACGCCCTCTATTGTGCATTTCGTAGACGCTCTTGTAGGGTTAAGAAAAAAAAATCTTCGTGGGTGGCAAACGTACTTTAAAAGGGGGCAATAGGGGACGAATATGAGAGCGCTATGGAAATAACAGCGTAAACACATCACTCAAAAAAAAAAGTTCGGAACACAGTTCATCGTGGTTCATAACGATGGCTAACGACTACGAATCTCTTTTTTATTATTTTTTTCTTTTATTTTATTTTCTTTTCTGTTTCTTGGAGGGCACTTGCGCATACGGAATCATAATTAATTATATGTTGTATATGAATGAGAGTGTCATTTCTGATATATTTCTTGAATATCTTTCTCTGGTTGTTTAATACTATGAATGCGTCATCACTGTAATATAAGTATGTAATGACGTGTTTAGTTGCAGGTTCTATCGAAGTTAGATTGGAATGAAATGATGCACTTGGCGCAACTTTTTCTCCCGCTCTCTTACATATGCATGCATACATATACAGATACAGATATACAACAAACATGAACACACACACACACACATTTATGTTTTATATGTATATATGAGTATGAATATATATATATATATATATACATATATATATATATATATACACACATCTTCAATTATTTGTCCACTTATACATTATCTCTGAAAAGAATCATACAACATAAGGACGGATGAAACCATTCCAGAAAGAGTTACTTTTGTTCAACATGTGAAAGCAGCAATTTAAAATGGTGTATCTTTCGTAAACTTCCATTTGTCACCATTCTTACCCGTATATATAGTTCCCCCTTCAACTAATATTTTACAACCGCAAAATAATCATTCGTTGTGGAAACTTTCATGTTGGGACAGTTCTGTATGAAAATGGCTTCCAAATAACCCATGTCATTTATACCACCTGCTGAGTATCACAAAGATAAATCCATCGCGTTTCATTATGCTTTGTGACCGGTGCCTTGACAATGTGCAAACAAACAAACAAGCAAAAGAATGAGCCCAACTATGAACAATTATTATCTCTCCCTCTCTCTCTCTTTCTTACACAGACACAAAGGATAATAAATGCCAATGTTTGCCGGTTTGAAATCTGGCTGTTATTCACCGTCGCACCCCTCTATACGTCACATTGAATTGCGGTAGCCATGGTTACAGTATCAACAAAGTGTATTCACGTGAAGTATCTTTTATGTTGAGGAAAAATGAATAGTTTGCTGGAGGTGATAAGGCGGTTGGTCATGAACAAAATAAAAAATTTCCTCCTTTCAAAAGAAGACAATGATGCCGTGCATGCAGAGGAAGAAAATCTTTGCGACGTGATTGTGTTTGAATTTCAGGCAAGGATATCGGCGTGAGAGGCGCCTGATGCTCATAGCTACCATATCTAGCAAACAAATCATCAAAAAAGATCCCGAAGACAATATGACTACTGCATGAATTCAGAGATGAGAGTGAATGCAAAAGCAGTGATATATCAGAAACACAAGCAGAGATGGCTAATCACTATACCACTAAATCTAATGATATCTAATCTGTTCTTTCAACACTGGATGATGAGATACATAAGCATCGTTGAAATGCCTCCAGAATATAACTACAATTTTTGATCATCAGCGCCTTTTCAAATACTGACAAAACATGTATGGGTTGATTGATGAACTTCTTGTATCACGTGGAATTGAATTCAGTTTAGTTTTAATTCTTCATTCCATTGTCAATACCGTGATATAAGAACTTACAAAGTGTGGGCATCATTGTATGCCAAAGTAACATACATTTCTTGTTGTTGTACATGATATATGAGAAAGACTTAAATAGATGTAAAGCAATGTTATGTTGAATGTACACCAAAAAGTGATAATACTTTACAGGGGAAAAAAGAACCACAAAGTTTACAGGGGAAAAAAGAACCACACGGGATTCATAAGCATAGCTTGACTATGAATATGGCTCTATACAGGGTCCTAATGTTACAACATAAAACAAATTAATTATCACAAGGTATACTCATTGTGAATCTTGCCACTCCCTGAGTGAAAAGAGGTCATGCATGGGGCATGCTGTGAAGTGAGGTGTGCGCTCTGGAATTAGGTAAAAACGAATGCTGGAGTAGGAACACAATATTGAAGACACTGATTGCCACAAACGATCTACAATCAACTCACAATTGTGTCGAAACTGGTTTCATTTTAACATCAATTCAATCCAGTTTTGTTTCATACTTCTCGTATATATCAATATTAGTATTCAGTAGGTATAATGATAATTGGTCGAAATCTCGGTTTGGGTTGTACAAAGAGAAATATGACGGGACCTACGTGAAAGCAAGCTTGTTTGGCTGTAAGCCCCCAGTAACCAGTGTTTGTGAAAGAGAAACGAAGAACGAATAAAAGTTAAGACCAAGTGATCTATTACACGAAGTATGGAAGCATATATGATTTAACACAAAAAAAGAAAGAAAAAAGTATGTTAAAATTTGAACCGTACTTGTGACTTCAAATATCACATTGAAAAGAATTATTTGCCCACTATTCTTTTCTTTTTGATACAACTAAGAGGAGAAAAAATTACAAAGTACTACAGTTTCTTTATTCCATAATTTCGCAGTCCATTCGATTGTGGTTATAAAACGATAGAGTCATTTACATTTTACAGTGTCAGGAGTAGATTTGATTATTGCAAATGTGAATTGTGCTGTTTTCTAGGGTTCAGTCACGTATAAACAACATAACTCATCTTTCGGCAATTTTCAGCACTCCAGGTTTTGTGCACAGCAAATGAGTGATCTTTGTTGTGCAAGCTGCCCACCCCATAAAAATGCAACATAAAGCAACAGCTAAAATACAGTTATAGTACCAAAGATGTTCATCATCGTAGTAGCTGTTCGAAGGATAAGTTTAATCGTTTGTCACTAAAAGCGAGGTAAACACGAAAAAGGATTCATGCAGAATTTCCGTCTTTTGCCTTTTTTTATTTTCACTGAGTGACAATTTCGATGAACTTTAAATTTAGTGGCAGTTTAGATGAACTTTCAATTTAGTGACATTTTAGATGAAGTTTCAATTTACGGCTAGAATTCTGTCATATGCCGATGCCGTTTGTCTGAACTGTTAGGATGAGATCATTTTCTTTGCATGCAATCTTCGAAAAAGGAACCAATTCTGTTAAAAGCTACAACGTCAGATAAATTTTCAGTGTATTGTACTTGATTTTGGGGGATTTTTCCTCGTTCTGCACCTATTCGTAAATCGATCATTTCTGATATAGATGCAACGAAGTGAACCACATGAAATGATATACACGTCTCTTCGAATCATGCCATTATACACGTGTTCACATTTCTGGATGATCTTTTATTAAAATGATGGAAACAAATTCACCGTAAATCTGGCATTACGAATTATCACGCTGAATTTTTGCCTTAAACTGCTCACAAATTATTGGTCGATATCTAGAAATGTATTTTGTGAATGTGTCTGCTTTAAATTTGTAAACCGAAACACGATTTGTATGTTATGTTTCGTATATACTGACAGGGACTGAGAGAAGGGCTGACCAGGAGTCATTTAAGTTGGTAACCCTCCCCCCCCCCCCCATTCTATGTAAAGATGGTTATATTTTAACTTTTTAAGAGATATTGATGCTCTTTCTTAGTCTGGAGATATTAACAACAAGGAGATTTGAAGAAAACGTAAAGTAGTTGTTCCGTACATGGTCACAACAAAGTTCCATACATGACTTCAACCTTTCCTCTAAAATACAGCTTAAAATAAATTGTTTAAAATAAAAAACTTCTTCTTTGGTCCATATGTCCAAACTCTATGAAAGGACGGCTTGGAGCATGGAACATCAAACCAGTGCATGAAATGCTAAGCATTTCATTGTCATGCTATAGAACCTACTCATAAATTTGCACAATTTAATTGCGAAGAGATTCCACTCCTTCTCTAACACCTCCCTTAGTATTCCTTGCTTTAAAACCCATCAAATAGAGAGCGTACCAAAATAATGTATTTAGGATCTCCTGTCGAGTGTCGATGCGACAGATGAGTAGGCAGACAAGTCAATTGCCGAGGTGCATGGCTTCTCATAGTGTTAGAGTACAATGCTCACATTGTCTTTTCACTAAGATCGACATACGCACCACTATTATATAGAATAATTTGACGACGCAGTATTGTGTGCGGTCGCATTAACTGTTTAAAAAAGAGATCGATTGAAAGCACAATTCCACGAACGTTTTGAATTGCAGTTTGCACAGTCCGTAATACACCTCGATGAGAAAAAAAAATGGATATAGTGCCGCTTCAATGGTTGCTGTCGATACCTGCACTGTTGATTTCCCAGAAAGTGTTTTTCACCTCTTCTCTTTTTCTTTACATATAAATAATAATCCACGATGAGAACTTACTTCGAAAACAAACAAGAAAGTTTGCCATATCGTGTTTGCTTTCATGCAAACATTCAACATTCGTAATAAAGGAAAATAGACCGAATTCTTTTTTCTCCATCACTTCGTCAGATATACAAAAGTAATTATAATGGTAATAATAATAAGAGTTCACTTAATGTTGCAATTTCCAAATCTTCTGCTGTTCAAATATATTGGAATGAAACAGTAATAAATAAATGAATAAATATATATATATATATATATATATATATATATATATATATTACTATACTCGTAATTTTTCTTGGTCCAACTTTTAACGAAATTGTATTACACCATGCGCTAAGTGCATGATCAAATTGAATTGTAGTCGTCAAATTGCCGTTATACTTTGAGGGCCGAGATTTTCTTCTACATCTGTTGTCGCCTTTTACACTCGTGAATGTTATTATCGCTTGATTCAAACTTGCATCAAACTTTTTTTTATTACCACGGAGTTGCTTTGTGACTAGCTTTAGAGAAATTTGAGCACTTTAATTAGACATATCCTTTATCATTTGTATAGGCCAAATTAAACAAAAGAAACATTCATCCACTGTACAATGTTAAATTTGATCTGTTTATCGTGGTAAGCCCGATAACCTGCGATCATTCGGGTTTTTTTGTGCTCTTCATAATCATAAGATAGATAGAGAAAATCCTAAATGGTAAAATAGCAACTATTCATTGCCAATTCTCAGGAAGCGTCACTTCATTTTGTAGAAGACGCTAAAATTCTATTAATCTCAATGATAGCTATTTCATAATTTAGTTTCCCTTTGAGATTTTAACACGGCAATTTCACTCTACGCTTAAGATGACCTTTTAATAGATAGGGCACATAAGGTGACCAGAACGGTACAGATTAAAAGAAAAAATCGGGCAAAAAAGTTACAGAATTAAGCTATTTAGAATGTTTACAGAGAATAATGTTAATTCGCTTACAAATTAGTAGCGGGGATGATGCCATAGCGTCACAAATATTTTGGGTTGACTGTGTGATGTAAGTTTCTCGGTCAATAAGTTAGCATGGTATATAAACTCCATTCCACCTCAGCCCTAGTGATATGCTATTCCAACTTTAGGAGATTGTGTTAAAGACTTCCGCTCATTATTAGTTATTATTGAATGGCAAAACCAGGGAAATTAATGAAGATAAACAAACTGGAAACTTGTACGATATTATCTTCTTCTCCAGTTTCCAAAATGTTGCTGCAACAAATATATGTATTTCTTGAAAGCAATTTGAACAGTTTTGTTTCCTCTGTTTTAAGTCCGAATTTTAGTGATACATTTAACATTCTGTTTATGCTCTGTGTAAAAGAGCCAATTTGATGTGGGGTTATGCCTCAAAGGAGAAAGTCACACGTCCCTCGCTAACGGACATGAAGCTTAGGATTTGTCATTGAAGACTACTACGCCAGAAAATATAAACACGTGTACCTAAAATCAAATCTGGTTTTCTAACCTAGAATGTCACCTTATTTCTTTAATGACTTCACGCACTATTATAAGACAATGGTGCCAACCAGTGCTTAGGTAACGACGAAATAGACGCACACTTATTTAAAAAAATACATGAAAACTATATTCTAATAGGCCTACGCGCTGACCACAAAATCAGTGAGCCGCATAGTTTTCAGGTTCTGGTCAATTAATGTTTTGATTTTTTTTTTTATGTGTCACATGCTATACATAGTTAATTGCTAGAATATGACAATAATTCCATCATTTTTTTAATGAAAAAAAAAGTTCCCTCAATTTGTTACTGACAGGTTGATATCATAGTCGTGCCGTCTGAAGATATGTATTTCTCTTTATATTTTCTTTGTAATAAAATACCGTGAATAAAAGCACGAATTGTTGAAATCATATCATCCAGCAATGACGTCGCTTGGATTGAATGAAAACTTAACTATTTCTTCCTTTTTTTAAACTTCTGAACGACTTTCTTCAAACTTTAATAATGTGTACTGCTAATATATCTCTGCATTTGCTGATTCCACATAATAGGGTAAATCTCCCCAGGACGCTATCGATTGAGATTCATTTGGAAAATGCTAGAACGATGTAATTTGACACTAGTACGTGTCATCATATCATTGTTAATCATCATCTTTGTAACAGATAATGATATTATTAGAAAAGTTAGAATATGATGTTAAACTTTAAAAAAAAATGCATTTTCTACGTTTATCCAGTTCTGGCGGTATTTTCTCTTCCATTGTGAAACTCCCTGCTTAAAAAAAAAATAACCTCAACAACACTCTCTTTTGATCCAATTTCTACATAATCGAAGGAGGCAAAGAATTAATGGAAACCCCTCTTATATTATCAGCACTTTAAAATTTATGACTCTTCAATGAATATTTAGAAATGATCAAATTGATGAACTAATACTTGCACTTGAAACCTACTTACCAGTTGCTATGGATTTAACTTGATTCCCCGTTGAATATATGACTAAAATGTAAGAACCGATTAATCCACTGTGATAAGTATTAAAGTCGGAGGGATTATGCTTCGTCCAATCAGGTAGACTAAGATCTGGTGACTGTAGCCACCGAACTTTCTAATTTATACTTGTTACAGCCTTTATGCAATAACAACCCAGCACTCATATTTGCATTGCCTCCCGTAATCAGCCTGGGCCCCGTTGCTAGAAACTTTGCGTTTGAACGCAACTTGCAACTGATTGTCACTGGCCAATCAAAATCATTGTTGCATGCATGTCTTCTTAATAGGGCAGACCCTGAGCCAGTCAAAATGGTTGTTTCAAAATTAGCAATTATTTGCAATTGATTGCAACTTTCTTGCAACGGGGGCCCAGAACGTCGTTTGTATAGGATCTTAAACAAAATATGTTAACGCCATTTGAACAGACGGATGTTGTTGGTAGTGTCGCCATGACTACTATGTTGCCTTAATATTCAGGCCACACCTCTTCGTAGAGACTGATTCATGAATATAGTGGATGTGCATGCATCGTGTTGTTTGCCTTGCAATTTGACAGTCATTACTTGTAATTTCCTTGAGGGTAATGGAAATACAATAATTATTACAAGTATGTGTGTTGTTGTTTTTTTTTTGTACAGATCATACCTTTTCTTACAAAGAACGAGGAAGAACAAAAAAAAACTGAAGAACGTTATGCGCGCGCACGCACACACACACACACAACACCACACACACACATCAAACACAGAAGGAAATGCTGTCTATTCTGCAGACATTATAGCAATCCCTACTTACTTGCGTATCACTATTTGGGTTTGTTTGTTGCCCTACCCTTTCTTGGAGCGAGGGGGTGGTGGTTATGGATTGATGAATGAATGATTTCATGTGTGTAAGTTGTTGCCCTCAGTCTCTGTCTGCGTATTATTATGATTATTCTCACATGTGGCCACAAGTGCTAGCACACCTTTAAAAAGGTTAATCCCATGTTTATGACTGGGTAAATTATTATGCTCAGCTGGAAATAAAAGGAAGCATGAAATTGCAGTGAAAACATAGTCACAAACGAAGAGCTCAACATTCAAAGCTTGCTGGACAAATTTCCTGTCGTTCGGTGAGATGAGTTTCTAATTTACTTTGTCCAAAGTGTAATCAATGTATATATGATACATGTGAAATATATATATATATATATATATATATATATATATATATATCATATATACATATGTGTGTGTGTTTGTGTGCGCGTGTGTGTATACATAATTTCTGTAAGAGTTGATTTATTTATGCTATTCCTCCTATTGCCTATTGCCTCATTAATAAATGATCTCTTGTATCAAAAACATATATTTCCAAATTGAAATGCAATAGAAGTGACTAAATCTATACATACTCAGAGTTACTCGTTAAATAGTGCAATCGTATTCTTACTCACCGAAGGTCATGAGAAGGTTGTGTGCAAAGATACTTCTTTCAATGATCAATAATTTGCCGGAAAACAAATTTTTAACATGAAATAGATACTTCTGTAATATTTTTACATTTTTCACCATAATTATATGCCTAGTTATTTTTGGGAAATTTAAGCGTTATCTTTGCAACGGTCATTTTCGAGCATAAGGAGATAAGCACTTAAAATCAGATTCTTCAGAAATTTTAAAGTGGGGCTTTACCCATGAAATCGAGAGTGTATATGCTCCGTATAACCCGGTTAGGCCTTCACGAATTTACAAACTATCTTCTTCATTTTCCCTCCTTTTTTGTATTACTTCGTGTTATATTCCAATGCGTAACTGTCCTGAAATGTAGTATTACACCTTAATAAGTAATCTTATAACAATTGAAATTAATTTGATTTCAAACCATGCATTAGGTGATTTGTGAGTTCGATTCTAACAAAGTGCGTATAGTATGTTGTTCCTCATTCGGACAGGGTGTATCACCCTTTCGACCCAAGGGCAAAGTTTGTTACCTGACAAGTTAAAAGACATGTGATCCATGAGCGATTTATACGTGATATCTTTATACGTTTTTCAATACACATGCACATACAAACATGATTAATTTTTGAACATGTATAAAGTATATATTATTATATGAAAATAATTTGATTGATATGTAGACTTACCAAATTATACTTTCCTTCCTCATATTTACACGTGCTTTCCCTTGAAAGATATTATACTCACAAACTCTTCTTTGCTCATGAGTATGCTGTGTTACGGTTACTTTATACTTTAGACTTTAAAGTCCAGACGATCAGTGTACATCATCAATTATAACATCTTTTGACTGTACAAATTTAATGTTGATTCCTTTATTCAGACAAAGATTAATTCTTTTGATTTAATAGAGCACTGATTTTATCAATCGCTGCCAGTCTCTGTTGGTATAATCAGTTATAATGCAGGCAAACACAATTAAAGTCTCACAATTTCCAAAATTATTTCAAAGCAAAACAATACGACAAAAATTCATACATACGTATCTTCGCCAATAACGCACTCAGGACAGAAATCAAAAGGTGGAAGAAAACCAATAGTCTTAAAGCCTTAAAGGTATAGATGAAGCCAAGACGTACGTGTGGAATGAGTGAATACAGCGATATTAGTAGAACACATCAGTCAAAGTTTGGGGAAAATCGGACAATCCGTTCAAAGGTTATTAATTTATTTGAATTCGGCGCCACTATCGCTGGATAAAAAATCTCCATGTATGGAAAACGATATAAAAACTATAAAGGAGAATTCAGTAAAATTTCATTCTTCAAACGGAAAATGCACATATCCTCAACTTGTTACTGACATATCCCCTGCTTTCTAAAAGAAGTAAGTCAAGAGTTTCCTTTTTATGCTAGGAAAGTGAAAATGATTATGGCGACTTTTCTTAAAATGTATTTTTGTCGTTTTCCATACGTAACGTAACAAAAGTGCGTGGTCATCTCATTCAGCGATGGCGCCACCGAAACTTTCAATATTCATATCTTTCCATTAGATCACGAAATCTCTTTTTTATTTCGAAATTTTATTAGAATGACGAAAATGCATTACTTGAATCTATTTTACCCTTTGAAAAACATAGAATAATCGTTGTATATAGTTTTACTTACATGATTATGCACACTTGGAGAATTAAATATATAGAGACAAATAATCTTACACTTCAGTCACTGCAAATCAAAGTCATTTGGTAAAATAATTCACTGCAATCGGTAATCCAGTAAAACTTGAGACCCGAAACCACGCAAGCGAACTTTCCGGAAATCGATTATTTATATATAAACATATATCACATCGAAAACATACGTCCACTGTAACGTGCAAGTATACATGATACAGGAATTTATTTGTACATGATACACACCAAATTTGTTTTAACGAGTTAACATTAGACTATGTTTCCATTTTGAAATATCATATTTATTTGTGCAAAGCTAATTATATTTCAGAAGAGTTACCTTATTATCTCGATGATCAACGGGAGCAACATTTGAGCACAGCATCCGTCTCAAACCTACTTTTTCCATGTAAATATATATATATATATATATATATATATATATGTGTGTGTGTGTGTGTGTGTGTGTGTGTGTGTGTGAGTGTGTGAGTGGGGGGTAGTGTGTGTGTTTCGGGGCTCAACAACATTTCCTTTTAACTGGTGGTCCGCTCGGGCCACTAAACTCTTTCCAACTGAATTTGGTAGCCCGAAAAATATCTAGTATCCCGCAATAAAAGAAAACTGAACACCACCAATAGCCCTTATGGAAATTTGGCGACAAGACATACATTTTAGTGGCCCTGGGCCACTAGGGCCCCGCTGATGTCGAACCCATGGGGGTGGTGGAGAGACTGTCTATGCTCTCAAAAGACAGAGTAGTGCAGCTGCAATCGTTGGAAGAATTGAGTTGAGCGGCGAGGTGGCCAGTGGGGACGCGCTCGAGTCAAAGGCAGCGCTCTCACTGTTACACTTGTCTGTCTTGCAGCAGTGTGTGCAGCGCTGTCCCGCGGTTTGCGAGTCCATACAATACATCCCCGTGCCCATTGTATATGAGTTACAGTGTTCGGTTGTAGGCATGCATCCACGTTCGGTATACGTATCAGATTCATTGATCCGCTTGACGGTCTACGATAAAATTTAACAAGAAATACAATCAAGGAAAGCGACATTAATGAATTCAGATAGCATATTGGAATAATCGTAAAAAAACGTTGATAGAAATAATAACGAACAGTATTTTGTGTAGAATATAACTGATAATACTGATCTTATTAATGTAGGCATAATAAAATCGCCTCAGTGACGAGGTCAAAGAGAATACAACAGGAACTTTTTTGAGATTCTTTTTGAAAATCGACCGTGGAGGAAGATGAGGTTCCTGTGGCAGTGTATTTCGTGCTGATGGTCCACAAGATGATGAATTTCTCATAATGTACATTTGAGAAAGTAATATAGATATACACAACTCCATACAATAATAATAATAACATACAATAAAAAATGAAATAAATCAAATTATGAATTAAAAAATCAATTATCACCAAAAAAAAAAAAAAAAAACCACGAGAAGATGCAACACTTACAACACAACTTTCGTCCACTTGACATTTTTCTTTCTGGAAAGACGATATGCAGGTCGCTGTGAAGCAGTTGTCATTGTCACCAGTTGAAGTACACGTATAACAAATTAGGACCTAAGAAGAATGATATACAATTACAATTACAAAATTAGCGTAATAGAAAAAAGAGTCTAATATCTTTCGATGTGCATCGTTATCGCCGTCATATCTTACATTAAACGTCATTGATACAAAATCATATCACATCAGTATTAGATATTCGGATTACTTTTACAAGATTTGTGGAAAGAATAGTTTAAAAATTGTCAAAAACGTTTAAAAACATCTTTTCCGGCTACAGGTTGATGGTGAATCATACAAGGCAAAAAGATATCTGATATCAATAGAACCTTCTTGTGTTTTGTATTTCACGTAGAAACAACATTATGTCCCCATGATATAGCTTAGTTTTTTATATGACTGAGAGCTAACCTTCTTCAGATTTGTCCCACCAGGCGTAGATTTCATATCTGTTGGGGGAAATAAAGAGGGAGAGTTTAGATTAACACGCGTAGTGAACGTGAGTCAGATAGAACAGAGCAACGGGGTCGTGTTTTTTTTTTCTCATCCATACAAGGGCGTGGTTTGGAGGAGGCTTAATATGGTCCCCCGCTATTACCCGGTCTTCAATGACACAATCCATGATGGGGAAGTGAAAATAAAACTTAGAACAAGGAGAAAAAAGATCCAACATTGTACAATTAGAGAGATGTTACAGTGGGAGTAAAATCTCTTCGCACTTTGTTCAAGTTTATGCGTAGACCCCATACCGTGACAATTAGGCCTATATGCTTAACATGGCTTTCGTGTTCCATGCTCCAAGCCGCTTTTCCGCAGAGTTTAGACATGGCAACCAAAGAAGTGGTTCTTAATTTCAACAATTTGAAGTCCCATTTCAGAGAAAATTTTGAAATCTACGCTCGTGTTATACATGGTGGTCATATATATTGTATAATACGGAGCAAATCCGTAAATCTCATTGTTCCTAACGCTCCTGGGCCCTGTTTTATGAAGAGTTAAAATTTATTATAAATATAGTTGATTTCAACTGTAAGTCTATGGCAGCCTGTGTGGTAAGGAAATTTAAAATCGATTTTATCCTTTGATAAAACGGGACCCTGGACTGAAAAAAAAAACCAGTCTTGGCATGTCATAAAAGAGGCACAATGTTCAACATTAACAGATCTTGCGCACATCTCTGCATAAATAAATGGTTCACTAGGTTTGGCACTTCATTGCTAAATCTTTCTGATTAAATGACTTTAGTAGCATTTCAGAGTAAAGAAAAAGTACTATTTTTATTGACTTTTGTTCACGTGTCATATTCTGTGAACAATTAGAGTTTACTGCCGAGAATATTGGGACAGCGAACGACTAGTTGTTATAGGTTTGTCATTATTTAAGAGTGATGCATGCTTTATGAACTTCGTTTTTGTCAAAGCAGAGAGCGCATGAATTTTCCATGGTTCGGAGCACGGGTTTATACAAAGGAGAGATTCCTTTGGATTCTCTCCTTCGTATAAACCGGTTCATTGTCACTTGGTCAACTATCAGACAATGTCAGATGGTCTACTTCCCAGTTCTCCTAACACAACGGCTAAACTCACTTGGTCTACTATCAATTTCGTCTATAGTATATTGCCCGTTTGGTCTACTTTACACCTGGTCTAATGCCCAGTTTGGCTTCTTATCGTTTTGTCTAATGACCAGATGTTGCAATTGCAGTTTTGTCTCCTTGGCCTCTTTCCCATTTTGTGTAATAAACTGTGGAGTTAGACGAAGTGGGCATAGCCCATCTTGAAGTAGACCAACTGGTAATGAGGCTAAGTGGCAATTGGAGTAAATGGTAATTAGATGAGGCAGGATTAGACCATGTGGGTTGAGACTAAATGACTATAAGACGAAGTGGGAGTAGAACAAGTGATAGATCACCGATTCCTTTCCTTCTCCTCCACCTCCCTGTTGATATAATCACCTGTAGCGTCATTAGGGATTGAGGATGTGACGAGAGGATCTTCGGTGACAATGCTGTGCTTAGTAATGCTAGTGTTGTTTGGCGTCTGGTATCTTCTGGAGCCGAAATCCGTCGTGTCGTCTGGCATCGGGTAGGTTTTAGAGCCGAAATACCTCCTGTCTTTTGGCGTTGGGTAGGTTCTGGAACCGAGATCCGTTGTGTCGTCTGGCGTCTGGTAGGTTGTGGAGAAGAGATCCCTCGTGTCGTCTGGCGTCGGGTAGGTTTGGGAGCCGAGATACCTCCTGTCTTTTGGCGTCGGGTAGATTCTGGAACCAAGATCCGTTATGTCGTCTGGCGTCTGGTAGGTTGTGGAGAAGAGATCCCTCGTGTCGTCTGGCGTCGGGTAGGTTTTGGAGCCGAGATACCTCCTGTCTGTTGGCGTCGGGTAGGTTCTGGAACCGAGATCCGGTGTGTCGTTTGGCGTCTGGTCGGTTCTGTAGCCGAGATCCCTCGAGTCGTCTGGCGTCTGGTCGGTTCTGAAGCCGAGATCCCTCCTGTCGTTTTGCGTAGGGTAGGTTCCGGAGCCAAGATTCGTCGGGTCCTCATCGGGTCGCAGAGTAGCACCAGAAGTAACTCCCGTGGTAAAAACCATTGTATTCATTTCTTCCGGGTCAGCGGTTGACACTGTAGCGGACGCTGTCTCGTTGTTTGGTCTTAACGTGGGTTCAAATGAAGCCATGTCAGAGCTAACCGTGAATAATTTCACCCAATCAGTGGTCGATCGTTCAGTCTCCGTTGTCAGTTGATCAGAATCTACATCATGCCATATTGTTTCCGTTCTTTCCAGTGAGTTGGTCTGGGTGCTTGCTGCATACGCGGTAGATGGAGTTGGCTCAGTAGTCTTATAAGTAATATCAAACAGACCGAATAAAAGAATAAGCACTTAATGGAGAGACAACAGAACAGCTAGTAAGTTTAAGACGACGGCACAGTTGAAGACTTATGAAATCTTAACAAAGTAAATCATTCAGGTTACGACTTTACCAAGTGTAATAATTGAATTAATCATTCAATTGCAAGTGTATTTTATTGGCGTTTTGTCGAAGTAAATCATGTCAGTAAGAGGGTATCAACATTTCATATAATCATATGCTGTGAGCGTAGTATTAACGGTTTTCATTGTACGAGAAATGAAGGCGGCTAAACACTCGCATTTACCTCTCCCTCAGCAAATGGCATTACCGGGACCACCGTAAGAGTCACCAGAGTCACCGCAACTGAGAAATAAGGAGAAACTGATAATTAACCACAAAACACCAATGATGTCGTCAGGAAGTAAGAATTTATCAACCTCCTCTACCTAAATTTGCCTTTCGTTCATTCTCCTTCTCTTGTGTTAATTCTCTTATTTTTGTCATTTCCCTTTTTACTTCTTATTCTGTATGATAATAATACATTATATTTGTAATGTACTTATTAGAGTGCTTCTAAGTGCAAGGGGGAGAGACGAAAGGAATGGAAATATGAAGAAAGAAATGAGAGATAACAATTATGTCAAAAGAACCCATTACACAGATAGAAGAAAAGGATGTATAATTATCATACACTGATTGATGTGACAACAAATAGGCGGGTAATACAATTCGCCTTACGCTCAATACATAGACTGGAGAGGTAGTTAGTTATGGGAAAAAAAGTTAGTCTGCCGGAGTGACTTAAAGTATTCTGCTGATGGGGCCTCTCGTTCCATAACTTGGGTGCAATAACTGCGAATGAGTGTTCTCCGGAGCGTGTCTTCGTACAAGTCCGGGAAGCATTTGAATGTGCGTAGAAGCGTACTATTTAATACTTCGCCCTGTTACCTTCCCATTCGATCCCTACAATCATTTTCTGTCTTTAAATGGGATGTAGAGGCGATTTGCACAATTTCACATCATGTTATACGTTAGTCGACAGCTCCATGTCTAGATTTGTGGAATTAATAAATGTGGTCCTTGAGCAGAGAAACCAATACTATCAAAACCCCCAAACAAACTACATTGAACAAGGACGATGACATAACAGCCTTACCATAAAAAGGCATGAGTGAGGACTCACCATATGAACGCATGAGTAGGAGGATCACATATTTCAGAACTGTAATGTAGATGTCATTCCATTACAATACCATTTGCCCCCACTCATGCATTCTTATGGTGATGAGGCGTTGTCGCCATCCTTGTACATTGTGATTTGTTAAAGATTAAACAAAACATCTTATTCCTTATCCCAATCACTATGAATTCTGAAATCCTATACCCAGTATAACTAATTCATTTGTTCAAAATACATGTATGTAAAAGTCTGAAAATCATCCGGAGTTTTCCTTTAATTACGTTTTATTCCAGGTATGTTTCAATAAAGATGACAATCCTTAGAACGCGCTCATTCATTTCCCTCTTACGCCAGTTGATGTGAAACAGATGTAATTTCTCTCTCTCTCTCTCTCTCTCTCTCTCTCTCTTGGCACCTATGTATATATATATATATATATATATATATATATATATATATATATATATGTATATATATATATATATATACACACACAAACGAAGTAGTGTCTGTAATTCGTATTCCATATTGGTCAAATAATATCATCAAATGTCATCAATGATAGAACAGAACTCAGTTGAAGAAATATATCATACTGTAAACTCAAATTTCGGGCACCATACCCTTTGTCAAATCAACACACTTGACAAAGGGCATCAAAGATTTGTGTGTTCTTACAGCGCGATACATTTCTTGAGTCTTGTTCTTTTATTGGTGATATATATATATATATATATATATATATATATATATATATATATATTGGGGCTTACTGTAACATACATTTATATACTATATCAAGTGACATAAGTTCATATCCGCACATTATTGTTAAAAACCAAATGCAGCATTGTTTGATATGAATGTACAAAGAAAGAAACCAACAAATTAAAATTTTTGTCTTTACCTGAGATTGTCGCTATAAAAGCATGATCTCGTATAGGCTTCACCATTTTCCTTTTTGCCTGTATGCGATGCGTTGGTACCAGTCCGTGTCCTGTGATAATATGATCGCATCCAAAATGGGTCCAATCAATTTGTTACTCTGCTACAAACTACTTTTAAATTCATTTTGTATTATCTGAATATGGAAATAAATAAATGAAATGAAAATCACTTTTTATACGGTCATGGAAGATCGAAGAACGATGTATTTTTCTCCGTTTTGTATGCAATGTCTGGAATATGAATTCGATACGAACACTCCATTATGGCTTGATGTACTTTATGAAAACCAATGCACTTGCTAACGCATACACTTTTTTAAAAATGTACATTTATTGGCTGTAAAATATTTGTATTATAAGGATCATACAAATATAACTTTTTAACATTTCAACAAGAAATATACGTAGACTTGAGACACAATCAAAGTAATAATAACTGAGTAATGATATCAGTGATTTAATCATTAGACGGTACACCTATTGCGCATCAAAAAAAAAAAAAATAGCAGTGATGCATACATCTCATAGACCAAGGACAATTCATATTTTATAAGATCTCCTTATATGTGTACTGCGTAATTTAAGTTTTCCATGACGCTGTGAAAATAGAATTAAAAGGACCTAATTATTTCAAGTGCAAAATACATCCAGAGATATTAAGCGCTACGAATTATTTTACCTCAATCCTCTTTTGCGTTTGTTCTGTCTGCCGAATACTGGACTAATCCAAAAAGCATCCAACACGCTATGTGATAGGAGATATTTGATGCAACTGGCCCTATACTGTAAGAACTCGAATGCCAGTTAGAGACTTCCCCGTTGTGTATAATTCTGTTTCTATTTGACGTATATATATATATATATGAAATATACCTCCGTTGCCTTCTTTTGTTTCAACACGTCGGCCAATAGCGTTGTTTCATTGGGTTCTGCTTTGTTTCATACAAACATACGTCGATAAAAATTAGCTTGATTTACATATTATCGAACATCAGTGTTTTCCCAGGTTTTCTCATGCATTTTTGTATGTGTGTGTGTGTGTGTGTGTGTGTGTGTGTGTGGTGTGTGTGTACTAGAATTCAGCAAACACAGCTTGTTTCTCAACATTGATTTGACGTATTCCATACTATCTTTGCATCAGCAGGATCGATTTGTAACTTATGGAGAGGTACAGTATATCTCTATCTTTGTAATAAGTTCACATCATACACATCATATATATATATATATATATATGTATATGTCAAATGATATTCGTATAGTCCTTGTGTTGACACAGTAATAATATCATATAGAACTCAAGAAATGCATCATGCTGTCATTACCAACAGTTTATTTAAAGAACACACACATTTTCGGGCTCCCTGTCCTCAAATAAGCTGTTGGTATTGACAGCATGATACATTTATTGAGTTCTGTTCTAATTAGATATATATACAATGTATATATATATATATATATATATGAGTGTGTGTGTGTGTGTGTGTGTGTGCGTGTATGTATGTGTGTGTGCTCATGTTTATGGGTGTGTTTGTATTTGTCTGTGTGAACTATCAGCAACGTTTCCAGTCATGTGCTTCCATAGATACGTGCATTAACTCCAGATATATTTCAATTATACTTAATTCAATGAAAAAGTATGTTATTTTAAGTCCCTTTCTTGATGTAGGCATAATTTCATTCATTCATTCATTCATTCATTCATTCATTCATATTATCATTGATTGATTAGTTGATTAATTGATAGTTTCTTCTATTTCATTATCACATTTTCACCAAAAAACACATAAAATGGGTCACATGCCGAGGTTCACTAGTTTTCGAGTAATATGTGAGTATAGTATTACTCCAGAACATTGCTTTGTAAGCATATTATGGTACTTCTTTAAAAGTCAGATGTAATTGTACATCTTGTAACGTCATTACATGGTACATAAGGTTACAGCCCGTTAGTTATTCCGAAGATTCGTTATTCCGAAGGTTCGTTAATCCGAAAATGTGCTGAGGTTTCTTATTCCGAAGGTTGATTAATCCGAAAATGAAATAAGGTTCGTTATTCCTAAGGTTCGTTAATCCGAAAATGCAACAAAGCTCGTTGTTCCGAAGGTTCGTTACGGACCCTATATCACTTCGGATCATCGAACCTTCTGAATAACGAACCCTATTTCATTTTCGGATTAACGAACCTTCGGAATAACGCCACAAATGTTCGGATTAACGAACCTCTAGGTATAGGGGATTTGTGTGTTTCGGATTAACGAACCTTCGGAATAACGAACAGCACCCAGTAGATACACGTTTAAAAACACTCAGTTACCTCCATTGGCAAACTAAGCGAAATTCGTTTATACAGACAATACACGCACACCAGTAGACACATCAAATAATCGCGCACACTATACTTTCTATTTTACATTTTTTATCTTTGTATTGTTGACGCACCAAAGTAATATTACTTGATAGAAAGAATTAATTACATGGCTGTGTTTCTGGGGGCGTTTTGGTTTAGATTCTAGTCGAATGGATGAAGTCCCTAATTATCTGGTGAGCCATTCGTGGTCTTGGTGTTAAATACTCGATTAAAATTAGTCTTCATTTTTCTGCATTAAAAGTTTATTCCATTGTCAAACAGAACATCATAAAGGTACAACACTAGTAATTGCAACATTAAAAGAAAAAAAAGAACACAATATATAACAAACATAAATCAGAATTTACATAATCTTCTTATTGTCATATATTCTGCGTAATAAATTGAGAGATTCACCCATAGGAAATATAGATACGTTATGGCATGACCGAAAGATTATCTTTGTAAGTTAATGTAAGTCATCCATGTCTTATCTTTTGGGGGTTTGTGTTTATCACCTTGTGATTCATCAATGTCATCATTTCTATTATCGATGAATTCATAATTTTCATTTATTTTATCAAATAAATATCATATGAAATGGAAGTAGTATTGTATTACTATACAAGAACTAACAAGAAATCGACATATATAGATAGCATAAGCTAGCAACAGATGACGAGGTATTGTGAATAAAAGTTATAACAGTTTTTCGTACAAGCCTTATCGAAATTATTCTGACCAGTCTTCTCTACTTCCTTCAGTTAAAGTGAACCAAGAGATGGATTACAATTACTTCATGAAAACCACTACTGAAGGGGGTCGACAGAAGGGCAAAAGTTATGGATTTTCGACATAGTTGAAAGAGATCCACTAAGTTTCCTATAGTGTGGTTCTTTATTTTTGTTCTTCATAAATTATCTAATTGTGTAAACTGAAAGTGTTATCCTTGGATCCCATTGAGCGTAATTTGATGTATGGTTCTCAATGGAAGTAGAATAACGTTGTGAAACCTGGCCAACTCATGCAATAAAATGAAGTATTCCAGCGGAAAAATAATAAATTTACAATGGAATGAATCTATAGATTGGCGCGATTTTCATTGCACGCCTTGTAGTCACTTTGACAGTTTGCTCCGTGTAGGCCTTTGTTAAGAAGGCGCATTTCTATCAGTCCTTTGGGTCTTTTTTCCCCGTATGCAATGTAATGTCAAACATAACTTTATAGTGAATCGGTAACTCTTATTGTATAGCGATTTGGCACTTACGGTTGATTAGATGTTGCTTTTGTGTTGCAATGGGAACGGGACTAATGCCGTAACAACAGCAACAGTATGATATTACAAGCATAAAGACGAGTTTACACCGAGCAAGGTTACGGCAACGGTCCGACCCCCCCCCCCCCTTTTTTTTTTTTTTTTTTTGGCTATGGGTGCCCCAAAAGGAACCATGTCTTTTTCTGTTACAGTATCACTTCCCCACTAATAATTTTGTTACAAAATTAATCTTAAACTGATGATTTTGACATAAGAAGAATAACATTTTGGGTGATTTTGTGCCAAATTATTGATTTTTTTAACGGAACCATGTCTGGTCCCTTTTGGCGCATCATAGCAAAAAAAAAAAAAAAATATGACCGTTGCCATTACCTTGATCGGTGTAAACGCGCCCTGAGAGACAGGTGCATCCTGATTTGTGTAAGTGCAACAAAGCATGACGTGTTTAGATACAGCAGTGGAGCCAAAGACGTCGTGTCATGAAATATAACAAAGTATAAACTCTACACATCATTGCTTAGTGACACAGTGACAGGATGACCATTAATTGTATTGAGAAAGCTGAAAAGTACCAGAACATCATACTATTAGTGTAAAGCAAGATATTTGTTCTTTCTTAAGGTAAAACGATTCTATTATAGTCCACAGAGTAAGTCCACACATTTTACTTATATGTATGTTAATGCAATCGTATTATCTAGATTTTACTTTATTAGAGAAATTTGAAAGTACTTAAACTTCAGTAAATTCATTATATACACAAAATACATCATCTTTTCAACACGATTTATTTACATCACACAACATAATGTCAAGGTGTGGCTTGCTGAGTTGCTTGTATCATACAGTGCTGTAATGGATTACACCTGATCTGGAATGTTTAGCCTGTTCAAAATACTATATAGTGTCCCTCTGACTTGGACTTTTGCTGCTTTAGTATTTCTCATGCAGTAGAACTGTATTTTGTCACAATAGAATGGAAAACAGCGTGTAAAAAAAGGACCATGCTTGGAGTAGAGAAAACATCAAGTAACACATTTGTTTAAATTCAGACGATATCTTGAAGAGAATAGCCTTTAGGGATTTTGTTTGTACAGTATTATGACAGCTTTCCTCTTTTGAAAGTAGTTTTTCTTTCTTATCAAAATTAATTAAGTTAACATATGAGTAATTTAAAAGCCTTTTACCTCTTAATTGCAATCAGGAAATTCAACAGCAGCAACATTCCCTCAGCTCTTTTCATATAAAACATTAAGTATTTGCGGACGGAATATACATGACTGTCATGTGGAGGGAAGATGACCTCCTCACAAAATTCCCCTCCTATTCACACTCGCATCATTCGAGACACTCATTCGTGGACACTAATTTGATAAAAAGTCGTCAGCCTGGCTCCCTTCGAGTCGGAGCGCTCCGCGGATGAGACTGACCCCGATTCGATTATCGTCGCCACGAGATGATGACCATGGCAGCGGTCAGTTGGAGAACCAGCATGAGGAGGGCTGGTTTCAACATCGAAGAGCCGTTACAGTTTTTCGATTCACAACAGTGGATGCATTCCTCCCCCGTGGTCTGCGTATCTGTACAGTAGAGGCTCTCCCTCGATTCGGTGGTACAAACTGAAGAATCGATCCCGCATCCCCTGACAGCGTACGAACCCGTGTCGTTCGTGATGCGACGGGTCTATGGAGAAACGACGTGATCATGACATTGGATAAGGTGTTGCTATGTAGACTAGAAGTGTGGGAAGGTGATGCTACGATAGTTTAGTATTGAACAACACTAGCACTGTTACACTGCATGCATTTGAAATACCAATTCCCTTTACAGTGGTGGAAAGTTAGGAATGATTTCAAATGTTAGATAAGTTTTAATTTGTGTCTGCAATCTTTTATACGTAGCTAAATTTTGTGAGGAAATTAGGGGGAAATTCATGAGGCGTTGACATTTTGAATTCTAATAAATTATTACATGTGGTACAGGCGGCAAACTTTGGATCTCTTTGATGGTTTTATCCAAAATCATAAAAATAATTATGTCCGGTCTAAATCGAAAATAAGATTTTCTTTCCTTTCAGTTGTCTTCAAAAGTATCTGATTTTTTTTTCTGTCGTTTATCTCACCACGGATAAAAATCTTTTCAATTTATGAAATGAACAATGATTGTTGCCTTTTGTCTCAGATAGCCGTCTGTTTCTTTGTACTTTCTAACATAATTTCATGTTAGTGGAAAATGAGCAAAGAGAATGATAATGATGATAATAATGATAATAATAATAATAATAATAATAACAATAATAATAGTAATTATATAAAGATGATAATAATTTCATGTTGTAAGTAGGCATACTGCTCTTTGTCAGATTGGGAGGGTTAAAGCAAGCACACTATATGATTATGGAGTTTCCCCTGCATGGGTAAAATCCGGCAAAGCACTGTGTATCACATTTGTGTATACTATAGGCCCTACTTTAACTAGGTGGCGTAAAAACCAGCGTACGACACTTTAGAAGTGAATATAAGACAGAGTATGTGCTTCACTTCAAACATACTGGTAGTGTTGGGAGAGACAGCCATAAAAGAATCATGCCTTAACAGAAAAAAGCAACATATACCTGATAAATTATATGTACCAACGCCCTCTCTGGGATAGTGATAATACTGCACGCTCCGTGTGCTTATTTTTTAATTCTTTCATTTTTTTCATCTCCGACAAAATATGTATAACATTTTTCTACATAAGATATAAGTGCATAATATATATATATATATATATATATATATATATATATATATATATATGTATATATATGTATATGTATGTATATGTATATATATATATATATATATATATATATATATATTTGTGTGTATATATCGACATTACAAAATATGTTATATGGAATTCATGGGTATACCATTGATAAGGTAAAAAACGGTTTCAGTGTCTTTCTTTGTCCTGGATATCCTGCTTTCTATCCTGATTTTAAATCTGGGGAGTGGGTAATCTTAGACTCGGGTAGATAGATGAGAGAAGCGGAAGGCGATATTTTAGTATACAGTATGTATGTATATGTATGTACATATTCTTATATTCATACATACATACATGTTCATACATAGAGAGAGTTAACCCATTCACTCTAAGGTTCTGGAAATCTAGGTAGATTTGTTGCAACCTTTGCCAGATTGGTGAAGCAAATGCGATGAAAGGGCGAGGTGAGAGTTTGAAATAATTGGCTCTTACCATGCAGATTTCACCGCTTTCGCACTGCTCCGTGTCTTCCAGACCTTCCCCTAGATAGCAGTTGTCTGTAACCCCAGTTGAGGAGCATGTATAACATGTCAAGTTCTGGAGCGACGGAACAAATCAAATAACAGGTTCAAGCATCAAAAGTATGTACCTTAAGATTGAATCTTCAAATTTTTTGGAATTATCTCGCTCAAACTTTGATCAATTAATTATGCAAATTAAGTCTATGATCTTATTCAAGCCTCTGTAACACTGATAAAAGGCATAGAAAGTCTAATTGTGTATGGGGGGGGGGGAGTGTATCTATTTCAACATTTCCAACAACATCATATTGTACTTTATAAAGATATCCACAGCCATTTCAATTATGCATTTTGTCGTTTTCGGGATTTTTGTGTATGAAAGTGGTTTCGCAAATTAGGCGCAAATTTGTTCTTATACCGTATGTCAAAAAAAAAAAAATACAACGGTACCCTCCACAACGATAACTTTAAAAATAGTGAATCAATCCAGATGCAATTTCAGGGTATGAAACCATAGCTCATTGCCCACATCTTAGTGGTCAAAGAGAAATCAGGAATTTTTTAGAGCATGTCAGGAATCCCTTCCCTCCAAGTTCTGTGTATTGCGTTCATACATTAATATTCAGTTGCAAGAGCATCCAAGTGCTAAACTTGGAAAAATCAGACTCATGACATGCTTTACAATAATCCATATTTCTCTGTGACCACTTAACCAAATTGAATGGGATTCCTGTAAAATAGAGTTGAGATATTATATTTTAAGACTCTGAAGTAGCGTTTTGATGGTTTAATCAAATTAGGTGTTATCAATGCGAACAATCCGTTCGTAATTTTAAGGGGGACATACCGTACATGCGCGAGACTTTGAAAACAAAAATCAAGACGTTTCATGACGAGGCTTTCTAGGAGAGCAGAATCATAGCGTGAAACGTCAAGGGGGGGGGGTGACTCCGCCCCCCTTTTTTCTGAATTAAACAGCATATATATATGTTGGATAGCCTTCAAATTCATGAGAACAAAAATTGAGGATCTTCTTACCGTTGTAGGAATAGTTGTAGTAGGAATAGTCGTGGTAATTACGGGCGCTTCAGTTACCACTGCATTGTAAACAAACGAACAAACAAACAAAGAATGATAGTTAACCACGAGTTAGATATCTTTTTTTTTCTACAAGCTTATGTCTTTAGTATTTATGAGTTTAAACATTTTTTAATATAGGGTATACGGCAACATTTTGCAGAGTTTAGTTAAAGCGAAAATTCACATTGGAACACAACGTATATTCTTAGATTGCAAGACAAATTATCATTTATACAGAACATTATTAGTAACAGAACAATATTATTTACGTCGATGTAGGGCAATTTGTCAATTAGTTGCAATGAAGAATTTCACTAATTTGAATAGAAAAGCAGTACCCGCTGCATGCTATAAGGATTAGAACCAGCACTTGCTGTCGGGCGGAAGTTCGGTGGTCTAGTGGAGATGACGCCTGTCCGGAGATCAGGAGATCGTAAGTTCGAATCCTGCTCGAGTATAAGCGCCCATGATTTTTTTATAATGGCTACTACTAAAACACTGATCAATTCAGTTCTTATTTACGTTGATGTAGCGCAATTTGTAAATCAGTTGCAATGAAAACATCTCGACGGAAGAATTTCACTAATTTGAATAGAAAAGCAGTACCGCTGCATGCTATAAGGATTAGAACCAGCACTTGCTGTCGGACGGAAGTTCGGTGGTCTAGTGGAGATGACACCTGTCCGGAGATCATGAGGTAATAGGTTCGAATCCTGCTCGAGTATGTACGCCTATGATTTTTTTATCATGGCTTCTAATAAAACACTGATCAATTCAGTGCTTATTTACGTCGATGTAGGGCAATTTGTCAAGCAGTTGCAATAAAAAACATCTCGACGGAAGAATTTTACTAATTTGAATAATATTAGTAAAATATTGTGAGCATAAGATATGAATTAATACACTGCTAAAATACCAAGGGGAAGCAGCCACATTGAATTATAATTGTCATGAGACTTGTTTACTTACGAATAATAAAGGATGTAAAAAAATCACAGTAGGACACATAACAATGTATTTACGGCCAAGAAGCCACAAACTCAACACAGAGCATAACGACGTACTTACAGTACTTGAATGAGTTGCGTATTTTGTTCAATAAACGTATCTGAAAATTTGTTTTGAATGAAGTGTATCGAAAGTCGCATTATAATCCTGCTAAGCACATGGTCATGGCTCCGCTGCGAACGAAACTCCCGACACAAGTTTGCGGAAAGCATGTGACGTAGCCTACATAGCGTCAGGATTATTACATAACAGCACATTAACGGAAAGTGTCTTGGGTTCTTATCATGCATTCTATCGCTCTTTAAAAGCTGAACATTCATCCTGAACTGCATTCTTCGTATTATCCAACTTTATGCTCTCACTCTTTTTATTTGCTAAGACGTGAAACAAACACCTGTAAGCCATAATATGACCTTGTTGACTATTTTTTGTCTGGCTCTTTCTTTCTATCTGTCTTTGTTTTTGTTTCGTTTTTCGTTTTGTTTTTTGTTTTTTGTTTTTGTTTTTGTTTTTGACGGGGCTGTTTGGAGACAAATATTGCACCATGACGCATTTCTGTCCGCCACTATTATGTAGAACGTCTGCCGTCAGCGCGAGAAACGAGTTTAGTATCAGGTGACTGCACACTTACGTGTTGGAGTTTCATATACGACTTCATAGACAGCTCCACTCTCATCTCTAACTACGAGTGTTTCTATCGCCAAGACGTCCTCCGTGAATTGCTCAACTTCCGCTTCCGTGCCAGCATACGTCACAGTGTAGTCGACAATCACGGAGCCACTTCTTAGACCAGTAACTTCGACCTCTATGGTACAGTTACCCCCTTCGGCCGTGACGTTTGTCGCGTTGCAGTAGGCGTCTTCTATCTGAAATGGTTACATAGATAACGTAAGGATACTTGTTCACTAGATATAGACAAAAAGTTACTCTAAAAATAATGGACTTCCACTGACAAAAGAACTCATGAACGTATATATATATATATATATATATATATATATATATATATATATATACTGGCATCAAAAGACTTAACCACAACATGGCGGGCGGTGCAAGAACAGTAAATCTATTGACATCAAATCTTGCACATTAATAGACGTGGCTGGTGTTGGGTAGCACCCCTTTAATCATCGAGCTTTCGGGCGAAAAGCCCTTCTTCAGGATCTACACAGTCAATGACAACAACGTATAAATAAAATCAACCTAGGTATAAAATCATACTAAACTCAACTAGCCTCATATACTATACATTTCAAGATATACTCAACATAAAACATACCTCAATTCAGCGCATTTTATAACAAAAAACAAATCAGCATACTATTACTAAATACATTCGCAAAAACAAAACTTACTGTGTTGGTGCTGAGTGTGGTCTTGTAGTGTTGTCTGTGTGAAGATTGTGGTCGGGTGTATCTTATATGTATTTGTGTATATGGGGGGGCGTTCCTGTACTAAGGCTCGTTCTCAATAATCAATCAAAAACTACCAATACTCAAAAATTTTCACCATCCAACAATACAGAAAAACTTCCAAATTACCATTACAATTTCTACATATTAATACACCTCTTGTAATACATACAAACATACATATCCGCATACCTAATATAATTTATACACATGAATCTATTTATCCAAATACTTACATACTTACAACCACGTTACTTTAACTACAGTTCAACTTTCCCAAAATACATATACCATTATTACATTACCTATTATATATCTACCTACATTTACATCAATCACTAATTCTATCTGACTAAAAATTATTCTAACCTTCTCAAACAATAACATATTTATCATATATTAACATTCAATTAATCTAACAAATATTATAATAATCTAAAAAATAACATATTTTTATACACTAACATTCAATTAATCTCCTCTCATCTATCTCTATATAATACACCCTCATACATCTATTCAATACTTTCCCATGATTCAAAAACAAAATATATATACAAGCATACATACATACTTACATTTATTTCTACAATTACTCATACATATCTGACAATCAGTAATAAAAAAAAAAACAACAAAACATTAAGGTTCTATGTTAATTCCGTTTGGGTGGAGGGTTTTTAACTTGTCAATCCAAAAGGATTCTCGGCGTAATGTTGTCGTGTGTGATTTGCTCTCGATAGCTTCGATGGCTGTAAGTTGTAGGTTGGATAATGAGTGTGAGGGTAGGTTGAAATGTTTGGTGTATGGGAGTGTTTTGTGATGTGGGTTGTGGTAGTTACGTATTTCTGATAGTGTGTTGTTGATTCTTGTGTACAGTGTTGTTTCTGTTTTCCCGACGTACTGTTTATGACAGAGTGAGCATGTTAGGAGGTATATGACGCATGTGGATTTGCAGTTGATGTGTGAGGAGATCTTGAATGGTCTACCTGTGGTTGTGCTTTGGAATGTTGTAGTTTCTACGATGTGTTGGTGAAGGTTACATTTTCGTGAGTTGCAACGGTAGAATCCGTTATGTTTGTGTGATGGCGTGCTGGGGGAGGGGTCTTTGGCCCGAACTAAGAGGTCTCTTATTGTGCGTCCACGGCGGAAGGAGATGGTAGGGGGTTTGGGGAATAATTCCCGGGTGTTGTCAGATTGTTGTAGAGTCTGGTGGTGTTTGTGTGTGATGTGAGGTAGTTTGGCAGTGGCAGGCGAGTATGTGATTGGAAAGAATATGTCCTGTTTATGTGTGTCGCCTCCCTTTCTGTTGAGTCGCCTCCCTTTCTGTTGAGTATATTTTGAAATGTATAGTATATGAGGCTAGTTGAGTTTAGTATGATTTTATACCTAGGTTGATTGTATTTATACGTTGTTGTCATTGACTGTATAGATCCTGAAGAAGGGCTTTTCGCCCGAAAGCTCGATGATTAAAGGGGTGCTACCCAACACCAGCCACGTCTATTAATGTGCAAGATTATCCAAGATTAGATTGAAAATCTCAATCTGATAGTTTTAGAAGTCAATGTTTTTCTCAATCTGATTTTGGATTGGTCCCTCACCTCAATCTAGTGAATGTAGAGAGTATATATGTGGTATGTATTATATATATATATATATATATATATGTATATATATATATATATATATATATTCATTCTTATATGTATGTAGTTAGATATATATTACATAATAGACTATATATATTTATATATATGTACAGAGACAGACAGGTGCATGTAACTTATGCTGATGCAGTCGGGATCATGCACAAATAATATGATATTATTATCATGAATACCGCTCATTAATATAGCGACGAAAGTTTTGACATAAAACGACGAAAGGAAGGCACGCTTTACTGACTCCATTGACTTTTCTTTAAATACGTAATAAAGTCTCTTTTTGACGTCTTCATACGCGCAAACACATATTAGTAAGCACTTGAGGATAAGCGCGTAGACACCTCGCTACCTTCACTCTTTCCATTATCATATCCAATATCACAGTCAATATGAAGTACAGTGCATGCACCTTGCATGACGAAATGTCAATAGATAGTGATACAGGTCTCTTGAAGAGCATGTAGCGAATAACCACACACTGTGGACGTTATCTGCAAGTAACAAAATCCTGCATGATTATCGAAATTAATCCATACAATGTGTAGAAAATTGAAACTCACACTTTCGGTAAGATCAGCAACCAAGTCCATGTATTCTTGTGAGGAAGAGTTGGATAGTCCTTCCGTGAAGTTCAGACCAGAGAAAGTGAGCATCCCCCGGAATGAGGCAGAGGGAGGTGCTATCGATCAAATAAAAAAAAAAAACCAGTAGAAAAACTCTTTTGCTAATATCACAGATGTGGATACAGGTCATGTGCTGTCAACATGACAATAATTCAATAAGTTTCTTAGCGAAGCTTTAGGAGCAATGTATTAATTCTTCTTCTCCTTCCCATATTTCCTCGTAGGAAACTAGTAAAAATTTAGAATTGAATTGTGTCATTTATCTCTTCATTAATCTTTCTAAATCATTTCTGTGTGTGTGTGTGTGTCACTTGGATTGAAAAAAAAAGATATCACTGTGCGTAATGCTATACACGTACTCTATTATGCCTAATAAATTTGTAGTGATAGTAAACACAAATTAGCAATTAAATACGTCTATGATATCAAGATTGTTTATTTCTACAGAAATTGAGTAACACGAACATGAAGAAAACATCGTTATGTTACTAGAATCATTCCGTTATGCACAACAAACTCACAGAGAACCTTTAATTATAGTAGCACTGAGACTTGGAATGACATCAACAACGCTTCGGCTTTCCCGTCCATATTTTTAAATTATTTTCTTTCACTTTTACTTGTTTGCAAGTTAAATTCTGTTCCGAAAATCTACAATTATTCTTCCAATCCCTCTTTCTCCAATCAACGTCAATAAAACAGGAATGGCAGATGACGCGCAAAATATGTACTTTTCGGTAAGAATTCTAAACCACGATTTCCGGTTCCTTAATTAGAAGCCGTATCCTTAGGATTAAAAACGATTGATGACCCGATCTTTCGTGATAATTCATATGTACATTTTATCTATAATTTATATTTGTTAAAGCATCAAGTGCTCATATTTACGTGGTGTCGCAGGTTCAGAGGTGGTTACGTCCTCCGTCTCGGTGGTAGAGTCCGGGGCATTATCTCTACTTGTGGTACGAGAATCTGCGGCACCTGCGGTAACAGTGGTAGAGTGGCCTGTAGTTCCGGTGTTTGGAGCCTGAGTATTGGTGGTGCCTGATGCACCCGTGCCACCACCGCCACCACCAGGAGCAGTGGAAGATCCGTCAGGGGCGCTCGTGCCTGGAGCTGGAGTGTTAGAGTTACCTCCACCTCCACCACCAGAAGCAGTGGAAGATCCGTCAGGGGCGCTCGTGCCTTGAGCTGGAGTGTTAGAGTTACCTCCACCTCCACCACCAGAAGCAGTGGAAGATCCGTCAGGGGCGCTCGTGCCTTGAGCTGGAGTGTTAGAGTTACCTCCACCTCCACCACCAGAAGCAGTGGAAGGTTCGTCAGTGGCGCTCGTGTCTGAAGCAGGAGTGTTGGTGTTGCCTCCACCACCACCACCACCACCAGAAGCAGTGGAGGATTCGTCTGCAGTTGTGGCGCCCATGGCCCCAGTGTTAGTGGTGGCTGCTGCACCATCGGTAACAGTAGTGGATTGTTCTGTAGTCATGGTGTATGGGGTCTGGGTGCCTGTGGTGTCTGGAACACTAGTAGCACCAGTGGTAAGGGAGTCTGTAGTCATGGTGTATGGAGTTTGGGTGCCTGTGGTGCCTGGTGTTGCTTCAGTTGTTTCATAGACTGTGGTGCTACTATCACTCGTAGCATCACTCGTGATAATTGTAAAGGGAGTCTCAGCTGTAGTCTGTATGAACATAAAACATATAAATACACACACAGTATAATAACATGATCATGTTAGGAGGAGAGGCGTCATTACAATCTGTACCATAGATGACGATGGACATTGGTCAAATTTTTCATTGAAAAGTGTCGAAAAATGATTATTTTTCCATCTTAATCGAACAATCGCCAAGCTTATGTCATGGTATAAAAGTCATCACTTAGGATCGGCTGCTCCTCCAAAACAGCTTTTGCTATGTACAATATTTTCTCCATCGAGACATAAATGCTAACTAACCTAAAGATGCGAAAGATAGAAATTCCCTTTCAGTTCAAGCAAGTCTATGTAAATGTTCTGATACCTCTGTCCTAATTGACATAAATACGTTAGGACTCAAACTCCTCTATTAAAAATACATTTATCATATATATGTACAGTTTCCTACAGGTAAAGAGGGTAATTCGGAATTAAAAACGGCGCACTCTACGTTATTGCGTTAACACAGGTTATCTGTCTCCAGTGTTGCCCCTAATTGCTAAGGCAATATTGAGCTTATTGTAAACAACTAAATTGTGATCATTGCATGATGATAATGATGATGATGATGATTATTTTGTTTATTTATCTATTCATTCCGTTTTCTTTTAGCAGGGTAGCCCTTTCAGCTCACCCGGAACTGCTCTACCGAGGGGCCGTGTATAGCATACCATGACATACAAGATACATGATGATGACGATACTGATGATGATGAAACAGCATTTTTATAGCGCCTGTTATCTTTGGAACCCGGCTCCCACGATGTGTCACACATTATTCACAAAGTTGCTGTTCAGACTTGAGGGTATTGAGGCTATTACAATTCCGAAGCGGGACTGGTAGAGAATGCCACAGACGTTCATTGTGAATTTGACATTCAATGGAACCTACCATTAGCAGTCACACGTCCATCATAAGTCATGAAAAGGAAAACTTATTGTTTTTCATGTATTAAAGTACACCAAAAGGAAAACTTACTTGTGTGTGTGTGTGTGTGTGTGTGGTTTGTCCCAGTTTTTCCTGGTTTTCTGTTTTATTTTCAAAGAGGGCCTGGGATGATTTCACATGATTCTGAGACAAAAAGTAAGGATAACAATATCTAAATAACTCAAAAGAATATAGACAGTGTAATGTACACTTACCATTGCTGTTGTCGCTGGTGCTGCTGTCACTGGTGAAATAGCAGCAATTGATAACAGCAGTACTGCAGTGGGTGGTGTAAAAGTGGGAAACAATGTTGTTAAAATTATGTATTGGATAAATAAGCTATATTTCCAAGGGGAATCCTTACTTTATTATTTTTTTTTTGCCGATGACATGACAGGGGACAATGTATGACATAATATCAGAACAGGTATGTGTACTCCAATATTCCTCTGTTCTTTTAGTTTTTCTCAGTCTTTATAGTATACCATTATCTACATATTCAGTTCAGTTCAGTTTAGTTCTGCATTCCGCATACAATGCAATGTATAACGAAATTTTGACAGTATGTCATAAATCATATGAATTGTTCAAACGCGTTAATACACACTGTGGGGTAGGATTGTATACAGAAATCCTACAGGGACAAAACTATAACTATGCAACAATGTCAAATTGAATTTAAAGGGTACGATAAGGAAATGTTCAAATAAGGTGTAAAGAATATGTATACAATATTACATGAAAGTGGAAATGCAAGGAACAATCTTCAAACGCAGAGCTTGACTATAGGAAGATTTAGGACACGCTGTAAAATCTTTTGGAAACATCCCTACGATAATACGTAATAAAGATATAACTACAAATATAAAAATGGAAAGAATATTCAGAGTAGAAGACACAGACGAGACATACACCGAGACAATAAGCCTTACCTGAGAGAGCTAATTTTAGGATGGATTGTGCCATTTTGTGCAGTGTATTGGCTCAATCGGTACGGCTGCTCCTTTTTGGTTTTCTGCACAAGGGAGAACAAAAATGAAATAAAGAAAAAATGTATATAAGCGCACAGTTGTGATATGAACCATATGCAACTTAACAATTCGTATACATTAGAACATCTTGCATAATCCCTTATATCTGTTCATTTATCTCCTTGACACCTCGCTATAACTGGTCATGATCCTTTGGCAAAATGCAATGGTAGCAACAATAGAAATGAACATGAAAAACAAAAATAATGGCAGCGTAGCACTTCTATCATGTTCCGGAGCTCACGACATAATCATCACCAGTAAACACAAAACAATCAAACAAACAAGAATATCAACACCTTAACAATAAAGGGTGAAGAGATTAGAGAAGAGCTGTGGACTATCTTGCCCACAGTGCGAGAATATAATCCAATATGTTTCTTCCACACATTCCCAACCACTATAGTGATCATAACCTGTTGAAATCCTCTTCGCAAACTGTCACATAAACGTATTAACCTATTCTGTGCCAATGAGTCAAAATGTGCAACAATTTCATACACGAACCAATAGACATGAAATAAAGAGGAACAAAAAGGGTTAAAGAAAGAACGAGGATGGCATCACTAAGTTCGACGACTATAGAACTTCCATTTATATTAAAATCCATTTCATCATTTTCGTGAGAGGAACTTCAATGAATTCCCTCAAGTGTTATGCCAGACATTACCTTTTACCTGCTCGCTAATAAACATATCAGAAACAACTTCCGGAATAAAGTGAAAGAGAGATTGTAAAGATAGATTGTCAAAACTCTGTACAGAAAATACAAATTTAAACATGCTTCAAACACCTGGATAAGAAGCGGGAAAATGCTGAAAAGTTTGCAACTAGAAGTAATTTGGACTGGAAGCAGGCACCTTAGGATTCAAGATGATGCGATCCTCTTCAATGGTAGTGTCAGAGCAACGAGAGGGTTTATTCCATGCAAATAATCCGTGATGATGCGCAGACAAATTTATCTCCTACAGGAAGAAACGAGAACTTTGGGTGGAATGCCCTAACCGGCACAAAAAGTGCAATATATAGGAAGATTTTGTACTGCTGAAATTATTGTGTCGTTAAGGACCCCCGTACCTATGGCAACTTTTCATTCTGAGGCTTACACTTCAACCAATCAAAATGCGCCAGACAGGACAAAACTGCAGGACAGATCGTGAAAGACATGTGTTGTGGTTTGCCCCTCGTTTCAATGAAGGTTGCTACAAATGAATGGAAATGGTATTTCCCATTTTCTTTCGTCTGATGTTATCAAAAGAATCGCTATTCATCCATGCATTTTTTCTTCTTCTCTGTATGGAGCCGGGGGGGGGGGGGGGGATTTGGGCAGATTCCGCCCTTGATTGGCAGTGAAGTGTACATTGTTTAACCACATAGTAATGCCAATGCTATTGACAAATGACTGTGGAAGAGACAAAGGAACGATATTTATAAAAATAAAGCGCAAAGAGGAAACATGAGGATGAGATAAAAAGGAAGGTACACGAAATCAGCAGGAAAAGGCAAAACAAAAAGAGATGGGGAGGGAGAGGGAGTGCGGAAAGATTCGTGCGATGATAGGTCGCTAAGGAGCGATAGTAGATTTTATCGATCAGATACAGCAGAGTAGATATTACTCTGCTCTCTCGTTCTAACCAACTGCCTTCGGACAAAATAATCATTCGATCCTTAACAGGGTACGGCAAGCAGTAGGTTAATGGCCCGTCATATCTGGAAATTTGTTTTGATGTTTAGTAATGCTGGTGAGAAGAGCGACTGATAAAACATGACAGTAATTGAAGCTTCTACATTTATTTTTCTACGCTTAAACGATAGATTGGTTTTAATTGATTTCAATCTTTTTTTTCAGTGTTAACAAAAAAGAAACAAGCATAACTAAGTTACAGTGATTGTCTTGTATTACCATACAATAACATATTGTCTATTTTTCTGACGTACAAAAATCATCAAAACGTATATATTCTAATAACGTAGGTGCGTGTACATTAGCATTTAATGCAAATGATGTAAATGACAAATAGATTCGAAATTTTCTTTCTTCCCTTATGCGTAAGAACATACACCCACGTGCACACATACACACTCGGCGCGGACAAGCTTATGTGCTACTTTGACACATATTGTTTTCATTATTTCATTTAAAATCAAATCATATCAAATCATATCAATCGAATATTATCATTTGTCTGTTTTTAGATCTGTTCTTGTCCATGATGGACTGTACATTTCACCCAGGGCCTGCATTAAGCATTTCATGATCAATATACCTGTTTGATTACTAGCTTGACATTACTTGCTTTTCATACAATGCACAGTTGGACACGATAACAATTAAATAGATCAATTTCAATTTCAATTTATTTCCATATTTCTCACAAATAGCACAAAAAGTATAATTGTACAATACGAAAATCATACAAAACGTAAATTAGATGAAACTTCACCGGAATGTACAAAAGTTTGTCTTGGTACAAACACAAGGTCTGTATACATGAGTTGAGAAATATGATGGGGACTGTGTATAAAGCAAGCTTGTACAGCTGCAGGTCCTGTGATAAATCAGATTAGGGGAACTATGAATTACACATATTTTTTAGACCATACTATAACTAGAGGAACCGATTTAAAAAGAAACTCACGATCAAATAAATATTACTAAATAAGATACAGAGATTGAAATTGAAATTTGATATCCTTGCACTATCGGAAAATAAAGTCGTAGGATGTGCCCTTCATTTCCTGCAACAAAAGTACACGCTGCCATGCGCCATCTTAGACCCCCTACATTTAAAATAGATGATTTTGATGAATTCTATTTCACTTCGCTCTTGAGAATCCCTGAAATGTATTTGTCTACGTATGAATTAGTCCTTCATATGTTTGTTTGTTTGCCTGTTTGTTTGTTTGTTTGTTTGTTAGCATAATACAAGTCGACTTCTGGTTGGAATGAAGTATTCCATTAAGTAATATTTTCCCCTAAAATTTGCCATTTCTGTTTCTTGTATAAAATTCCAAACAGTTTGATTGTCATTATATCTATGTACATGAAATATTATTCCTTTTATGTCACAGGACATGTTTTGTTGGCGTGCTGTGTATTTTTATTATATTATCCTTTATTCTATCTCTGAATTTCTTATCATTTCTGAATTTCTTTTTCATACATAAATGAAATTTATGAAATGAGACATAAAATGAAATTAAATATATGAAATTTGACCTTAGGTCATTTGTCAAATTTCAATAAAGGCCTTTTCAATTCGATCCAATAAAAATAAATAAACTTGTAGATGATGATTGCAAACAAGTTGTTAAGTAAGAAATCGACGACGTCCATTTCTCATACCAAAGTCTCATTGTAACCGGGTACCCAATGAGAGATGTGGTCGTATTTAGAGTAAAATGACAACCAGGTTGGAATGCCCCCATTACAGGGAGCAAAGCGATTGCACGGCATATACGGATTTATTTATTTTTTTGTAGTACATACTAGACCGTTTTGTTATACTTGTATATGTGCATTTTCTTACGAACAACCGTGAGCAATTCAGCAATTTTAAAAACTACTGATCACGATTTGAGCGAGTATGTGTATATATATATATATATATATATATATACACTCACACAGGGCGTATATAAAAAAGTTACGCTTTTGAACAAATTGTGTAAATTACATTTCAAAATATATGGAAGATTTTTTCATATTCATGGATCCCCAATAGTCTCATCTATCAAGTGCAATCAACAAAACAAATTTTTGTTCACGCTTGGCTGAACACTGACGCTCTTTGTCCAGAGTGTGAAAAATGACTTGCGCCAAATTGAAAGATGCAAATTTCACCGAGCAGTCCAAATAAGTGCTCCAATTCAAACAAATTGCTCTTTTACTTAAAGCTTTGATTATGTTATGATAGTCTGAATTTTGTTTGTCAGCTTTTTATCGTAATTTTAATGATTTAATTTCTTAATCAATTGGTGAGAATTGGAGTGTGCAATTACTTCATGATATTTAAAGCACAGTTTTCATAATACACGGACACATCAATACCATATGCCAGTTATTCATTTATGTGGTAGTGGTACCAAATTAATCAACATTCAAATCATCCATCCCACTAATCACTCACTCACTCACTCACTCAATCAATCAATCAATCAATCAATCAATCAATCAATCAATCAATCAAGCCATCAATACATGAGTGAAGGGGCTGGTAGTGGAAACAACAAGGGAAGAGAGCAGTGGCCATTTTAGATGAATTAAATACAAAAAACCTAAACAAAACAAAAAACCGAGCCTTTATGCCATGGAAAGGGGGGGGGGGGTGATATTCCCTATGTCGATCTACCACTTTAAACATGCATACATTTGTAAATGACTGATTGATTGATTGATTGAGTGACTAAGTGAATTATCAATTGATTAATTGATTAAATGATTAAAAATGATTAAATGATTAAATGATTAATTGATTGATTGATTGATTGATTGATTGATTGATTGATTGATTGATTGATAGATTGAGTGAGTGAGTGATTGAAGGATTGATTGATTGATTGAATGATCTGAGGACCCATTAATTTTGTACTTTTTTTCTTGACTGAGTGACTGGCATGTGTGCTCGATATGTCTGTGCATGATTTGTGATATCTGTGCTCGAAAGATCTTGATGTTGTTAAAGCAACCTTCCATAACACGATGGAATAATTCAAAGCGTGACAGAAAATCGCCAGAAAATTCCTAAACTACCATAACATAATCAAAACTGATAGCAAAAGACCAATTTGTTTGAATGAGAACACTTATTTGGACTCCTGGCTGAATTTTCCATCTTCTTTTAATTTGGCGCAAGTCATTTTGCACACACTCTGGACAAGAGCTTCAGTGTTCAGCCAAGCGTGAACAAAAAGTTGTTTTGTTGATTGTACTAAATAGATGAGACTATTGGGTATCCATAAATATAACAAAATCTTCCATATATTTTGAAATGTAATTCAGACAATTTTTTCAAAAGTGTAACGATTTTTTGATACGCCCTGTATATATCATATACATATATATGTATATACATGTAATACACATACACATACACACACATATATACATACATATATACATATATACTCTCTAAAAAAAATCGAGTGAAAATTTTCACTCTAAAAAGAGTGAATACAAAAAAGAGTGAATTTCGAGTGAAATTGGAGTGAATTTTGAGTGAAAATGCTCATTTTCACTCATTTTGGAGTGACCTCAGGGATCACTCGAAGATTTTGGAGTGATCCCTGACGTCATTCCAAAATGAGTGAAAATGAAAATTTTCACTCAAAATTCACTCCCATTTCACTCGAAATGCACTCTTTCCTGTTATTCACTCTTTTAAGAGTGAATATTTTCACTCGATTTTTTTTAAGAGAGTATAGATATATACTCTCTAAAGAAAGAAGAGTGAAACTCTTCACTCTCGAAGGAGTGAATAACAGAAAAGATTGGCTTTCGAGTGCAATTGCAGTGAATTTGTAGTGAAAATGTTCATTTTCACTAATTTTGGAGTGACCTCAGGGATCACTCCAAAATTTTCGAGTGATCCCTGAGGTCACTCGAAAATTAGTGAAAATAGACATTTTCACTAAAAATTCACTCCAATTTCACTCGAAACTCACTCTTTCCTGTTATTCACTCCTTCAAGAGTGAACTTTTTCACTCTTCGTTTGTTAGAGAGTATATATATATATATATATATATATATATATTATGTATATATATATATATATATATATATATATATCATATGTATTTGATTTGATTTGTGAGCAGGGAAGTGACGTCAATTATTAGCATAATGTATCATACAAGACAGGACAAGAAGCAAAAAAAAATATTCCTGTTATAGATTGTTGAGACCATTGCTCTGGTAATGCACTTTATTTCACCTTGAATCAAACATTAATCAAAACATAATCATTAATGTGAGCAAATGATCTTGTGCCTTCTAAATGTACAAGTTCAACTTAGGTTGTACACGACTGTTGAAAGACAAATTCAAACCAAATACAAATTTTGTAATATTTGATATAAAGTATAGGTAATTTATCGTATGTACATGAAACATTACTTTGTAAAGCTCTCTTTTAATTTACAGACAAAGTACAATATAAAAAGAACACAAATCTCTTCAGTTATTTACAAAAGGAACATCTGAATATCAAGATGAGAAAACTAGCACGCACTTTTGAGAACAAGGCATGAGGTATAGAAATTTGAAGAAAGTTGATAAAATCTTTTTTTTTTTTTTTTGGAGAAAATATACACGAAGCAAGGAATGAAAGACAGGTTTTGAAAGACCAACGAGAATGTAAGTCAGCTATTAGAAGTTTACATCATCTCACAATGGTGTAATCCCTTCCAGTATCTGCTAGGCAAATCATGGCCGCGTTCATCGCAGAGTCACTGCCTGGCATCAAAACTACCGGAACTATTTTGGGTGCACGCCGCGAGACCGACACCCACGAGTTATACAGCCCACAAGTCATACAGCCCACGAGTCATACAGCTCACAAGTCATACAGCCCATGAGTTATACATCTCACGAGTCATACAGCTCATTAGTTCGACACTTAGTTAACAAGGCCCACGAGACCGACACATTAAGCCCCGTGTTGTATCTGTCGAACTCGTGGGCTGTTTTTACCTAGTGTCGAACTCATGGGCTTTATTTGCCTAGTGTTGAACTCATGGGCTGTATGACTCGTGAGCTGTATGACTCATGGACCTGTTTTCAATGTAGAACTCGTGGGCTGTATGACTAGCGGGTGTCGGTCCAGTGGGATGACCCCACTACTTCAGTGTGTTCATTATTCATACATTTTGTGGTTTTGGATTAATTACGCAATCCGCAGCTCAAACTTACATGAGATTTATATCATGTTACGATGCAATACAGCAGCACATTTTGAACTGAAACAGAAACAGGTGCACTGACAGATCATTTAGAATGCTGTTTACACGCACTTTTTCAACAAAAAAAGAAGTAATTTTAACGAGATGTGTACAAAAAATAAACATTTGCAGTGCCCATTGCGTGTTGCAAACGTCTGACAAAGAAAAAAAAAGAGTTTCATCTGTAGCTACGTGAACTAATATTATCATATCGGGACATAACTCGAGGGAATTTTCCTGCGATTAAGAATCAATAATTTCCTGCTTGCATTCGAGCTTCTGTCTTTTTTTTTAACTCTTTGTGCAGAAGGACGGATATTACTGCATTATCTACTTCGAGAATCATTCAAACACACTATTCCCCTCACAAGATTTGATTGTAGGAATGTTTTCCCCAGAGAATATTAGTGTACATGCCACATTCATAATAGAACTGTATGCATGTTAAACTTTGGAAATGCAGAGAATAAGAGCGGTGATCATTATGCATCAAGTTTACGAAGCATGCCTTCCTGTGTGTACAACTCATAAAACACACGTACGCAAGCACAGGGCTATCTAGTCCAGGTACATCAATCACATAATAAGTTAATAACATAATAAGACTTAAATCATTCTTTGATTTTCTTAAAGTGTTCTAGAAGTAACACAAAAATAGGTAAATGCATTTCCTGATGTTGTATTTTGGTCGCATTCACTCTACAAAATGGTTGCGGTTAAGGGGTCCCTACAGCGATATGTGATTAAAATGTTTTTTAATGCCTTTGGCCTACCAATGAAAAGTGATAAAAAATCCTTCTCAAAAAAATACGGTCCCACAGAATAAAGATATCCTACCATTATGATATGGACCGAAGCACTCATTCCCTCCTTCTCCCTCTCTCTCTTTCTCATCTGATCTTCATCTTCTGACCATTGCTTCTTTTACATTTAAAGGTGATCGGCAATGTAAAAGTAGCATTTTTGCCTTCCTGAATTAAAAATGAATCTTTTCAATGAGTGTATCGATCTATTAAAGAAAAGTAGTCAATATTGTTATATAAAATGGTTGAATATGATTATTGCATTGTGCAAACCTGCATAAAGCTTAAAACTGGCAGGAGCGAAAATCTGTGTGGCCAATTGTAACGAATCATGATGTTTGAAATTCGTTATTCCGAAGATATTTTAATCCGAAAATGAGAATAGGTTCTTCAATCAGAAGGTTCGTACTTCCGAAAATTAAGTAAGGTTTGTTATTCCGAAGGTTTGAACGAAATGAAGTTCGTAATTACAAAGGTTCATTAGTACATCCTTTTTGTCGTTTGTGGGTTTTTTTTCGGATTAACCCACCTTCCTTTCCTTTTGTGATGAACTTTATATCAATTTATGTTTAACAAACCTTCCGAATATCGGTCATCACCCGTTTAAATATCTTATGGTGGTGGTAGGAAGGGATAAACAGGATGCCTACCAAATGGAACACTCGAAAATACTCCCTCATCCTCGTTACCATCACAGGACATCCACTCCTCCAAACTGCCACTCATATCATTTATAAAATCACGTTAGTAACGACAAGATAAATGCATTATTTCAGTCATCATTTCGTCTTGCCCCACATCTCCAGGGCCCCGTTTCATAAAAGGTGTTAGGATATTTGGCAACTCTTCCCGGAATGGCAACTTCCCACAGCAACAGCCAATCAGGAACCTGGATTCCTGTCTTTACCATGACAATTGCCATTCCAGCAAGAGTTGCTATCATGTCAACATTTCATTAAATGGGGCTCAGAATTGCTCTCGTACTATTCGACGGGGAGTGAACTGCCATAGTCAGTGTCATATTAATGACGTTACAAATGAGCGAAATGTCCCTACGAGAAAAAAAAATGTTATGATATAGTTTTGCGTCAGTCACATCTATTGCTGTTAGAGTGATTTACGTCGCGATTAATTTTCTTATTCCTGCTTGTATCGACGCATTTTGTAAAGTCGTTGATTTGAAATGATCTCTATGTTCATGCCATAGATTAAGAACGTATTGCTTTCGATCACAGGCGTGTTCTATGCAATGTGACGACACATTGGTTTGAATGTCAATTGCTCTTAATCTAATCATTATTTCTATCAAATATTTTAATCATGACGTATGGCGTTCATTTCTCGAGGTCGAGTTCCCATTCGCCCTGTCAGCGGTGGTGGATATGGAGCACGATAGCCAGGAGAACCGGAATCAGCCATGATTGGAGCCCCACCTTGGTCCGCCCTGATCCAGACGCCAGGCTGTTGCAGTTTGGGGTGGTGCAGCAATGGGTGCATGTTCTGTTATTTTGCGCGATGACACAGAAACGCGCCGAGCCTATGTTCTCGGAGTTACAAAGGCTGTTGGACCTGCAGCCCCGCGTGACCTCTATGTCATTCGAAATCTCAGTCCTGATCGTCTGCAAAGAAAGTGGTTGCAAAAAAAGAAAAAAGGTAACCATAGTAAATGTCTGGTTAGGAATATCTCCATTTGATAGAACAGGGGAAAATAGATACACGTTGTAGAGAGAAAAATAAATGTATGAGGCCCTCAAGAAAATTAGTGTTTGGCCACTCGTTGGTACGCCTTTCGTATATTGACTTTTATTATTATTGAACGAATGAATGAATGAAAGAATGAATGAATGAATGAAAGAATGAATGAATGAATGAATGAATGAATGAATGAATGAATGAATGAATGAACGAATGCAGACCAGGGTGAAAAGAAGGTATTCTTACAGATAATTATGATGTTTCGGTGGTTTCAGGGTCACGGTTTATTAATAGTCGTTACTCAAGATTGCACAAAAGGGGAAAAACTGTATTGGAAACATACTTGATTCTGCGATTCTTTTTTTCTAATGTTCAAGACGTAATAACCCAAAAACCTATTCATACGTCCGTACATGTAGAATACGGCCCTTCATGTAAAATGTGCAGTACAAAACCTGATACAAGTTAGATGTACAGACAGACTTTACAGGACAATTGAAACTTATTATGCTCGTTTACACCACTGCAAAGTGATATTGATCGTTTTTATTTATTCCATCGGAATCCATGAAAAGAGTTTGATACATAAGCGTTTCGTGAAACTTGTCAGTCACTGCAATTCATGCATCTGATTGGTTGTGGTGAATTCGTGGTGAACGTTAGTAACAAAAGATTTCATGAAATGCCCCCACAATGTGTTTTGGTTTGTCAGTTTTCCATTTATTGGAATATTGGAATAAATTACCTGAGAAAATGAGGAAGGCCCCATCACTTGCTGCCTTTAAATCTTTGTTGGAGACTTACCTTTTTTCAGAAGCCTTTGATTAATTTGTTACTTATTATTTTGGAAGTCTAATCAATAAGAATGTTAGGAGCTCTATTTCATCACAGCGCAGTAGAGTATATTTACAAATTTGTCTAATCATTATCATTATCATTATATATCGCGGGTTTCTACTGGATGCCCACTGCTGTGAACCAAGAAGCCATCAGCCTAGCTTACCAGGCACGATTCTCCAGTTGTGCACGTGTCAGTAGTCGAGACTTCAGACAAATCTTTGCCGGTGGAGCAGGCGTGGCTTTCATCAGTTGAATTGCAAACAAAACAGGTCAGGTTCTACATAATGATAAAATAAACAAACAAACTAATGAAACGAAACAAAAAAACATACACGTTCCTTTTCAGAGATTTATGACATTCTGTGCTTAAACACAATGTGCAAATTATCTCCAGAATTTTTGTTCAACGCGCCTCTCGGTTTGCTCTTGAGAAAGTCACGCTACGCTAAAATACTGAATACTGACAATACTCTGTTCTGCTGATGCTGACGTCATAATAAGGTTTATTAAGCATGGGTTAAACGAGATAAATATTTGAAGGAACAGTCGGCTTTCAATTCATTTGGGCTTGTCATTATCTGTACGTCCGACAGAGATGTGTTGCTCACATCATTCAGTATTTACGAGGAGAATTCACGCTTAAAAATTGAGCTGTGCGATTCTCCACAGTACTATTGGCCTTACATTACCACATCATTTTCTTGCGACAGCAAATTCCTGGCTGTTGGCTTTATGCTAATACAGAAGCACCTCAAGAAGAGCTAGAGATATCACCATGTAATTGGACCTTTTCGATCAGGGTTTCAAAAGTCGAATAGATATTGTGAATTATCTATCCCACAGAACAGAAATCAAGAAACCATTTCCGAACAGAAATCAAGAGTTATCCATCAATCAACCCGGTTATAGCGATGATTGTAATACTCTAAAAAATAATGATAAAAAGATCGCCTGACACAGTTTTGCAAATGGAATGAAGGGATAGAAACACGTGCAGGTTGAGGTGATATAATTTCGGCAAGCTGTGATACACACCTTCGCTGTGGAATCGAAGTGACAAAACCGTAATCATATTTCTATTAACCTTTTTTTTTTGTTCGTTGCCATAAGAATAGATGGGATTGTCAGTTGCAGTTAACTGGTATCTCATGCTGCATTGAACAATGAGTGCAAACTGACAACTTAAGCACAGCGCCACACAAAGCGTAATCTGGCGGTACCTTTGTTACGGTAGTATAAACAGCAAAGGGTATGGTATAAAGGGATTTTATTTAACGACTTGAAGGCAAATGCAACTGACCAGAATAAAATCCAAATACTAATGTCGGTTGAATGCAGCAATATTAGTAGAACAAAGAATGTATTACGCGAGCTTCCCTGGTATCTCCTTAGCAGAATACATCAGGGAAGTTTCAGAAAAATCTGACGATCAGTTTGAATATTATGAGTCTTGAAAGTGTCGATGTCGCCACTGCTCGATGAGAAGACTACAATGTTTCATGACATTATCGCATGGAAAACGATATACAAAAAGATATCAATGAAATTCAACATATTTTCATTTTACCAGCATAATTAAAAAAACACTTCCCTTACTCTACCTTACAGGGTGGATGTAAGAACCTTACCATATAGTTATTAAAAAGTTAAGGACTACTTTTTCTTTGGTGTACAATCTTTTTATAAGCAGTAGTTTACTTCTGGAAATTGCAAAGCGTCTCATCATTTTAAAACATTTTCTTGAGTTCTGCCTTCTAATTAGAACAGAATCTTATAGAGACAAAAACATGTGAAATGCCAAACCCCGTTTATTACTTGAAATAAAATTCGAGTTAAGTTCTTGTTTCTTTTCTTAGAGTATATGTCAGTGTTAAGAAAAGATATATATATATTTTTAATATCATACATTAAAATGTGGAATTCCTTGCACATTTTATTTAATTCGTCATCCACGCGTGACGTCAAGAACTATGGTAGTATTCTCTCCAGCGATGGCGGCACCGAAAATTTAAACATACAGTACTTTAAATAGATTATACGAGTTTCCTCACACTTCATCAATAAAGTTACATACTAATAGTCTACAATGCTGCATTAACTCAATCCACACCCATTAAAAAAACACACACATACATACATGCACACATTTCTTCTTTTTTCAATAATCTTTATTCATTGACATTCAAATCAATGTAAATGTAATATCAATAGCTGATGCCGCTGTACAAACAGAACAAAAAAATCACACTTTTTTGACGCAAATAACAACAGTGTTCTACCAAGGAGGTACTTCCTCATGGGTAAAACACACTCATACAACGCACACACACACACACACACACACACACACACATATATATATATATATATATATATATATATATATATATATATAATACAGTTGCCCTGTCTTTCTAAAAAGCAGATACGCTACTGATTGAGTCGTACTATAAAAATGACGAGGCAAAAAATAGTACTCACAGACATTGCGGCGTTCGAAACTTCAGGAGCGACTGTAACGGCTGTAGCGGAATAAAAAATAAGAACAAAGAAATGCTTCTCGCGATCTGGAATTATGAGTTCCTCTTGGTGTTATCTTCTTGAGATATACATTTGGATGTTGTCATATTCCTGTTATTTCTTAAGTACTAGTAGTAATAGGGAAAGCAACTTCGGAAGAGTGTACGGTATATCAAAAAAATTCTAAAATCAAGTTTATATATATATATATATATATATATATATATATATATATAAGTCAAGCAGACTGATTTTAAAGCGTTCAAAACATAAACAGAACAAGGCAGAGATGACAGAAATGACAGAAATTAAATTCTTTCCATACATGAAGAGTATAGAACTTTTGTATGTCCGCGTATTGGCAGTAATAGTCACGATAGTAATGTCACGATACAGGAATGAATTAAATGCCAATTGGTACTGATCAAAATCCAAATTTTCTGGGGCCTCCCCCTTCGTCAGCTTTAGCATTTTCATTCCTAAAAATGTTTTACTAACATGCTTCCTCTAAGGCTCTGAATAGTTGCACTATAATTGTGATAGACTCTTTCAATGTTAGTGATTCAATTCAATTGTTCAAATCATTTAATTTCTTATTAACGAAGAAAAATTAATGGCAAGCGCTTACTTAAGTATTAAATAAACAACACAGCGAATTAAATGGCATGAAAGACATAACACAGCTCTTGGCGATGAACTCACCGACAAGTACTTCGTAAACGACGTCGTACGGTTGTCCGCTGTCATCAAGGATCACGAGCTCCTCGAGCTGAGTAAGGGCCCCGACCGACTCATCGAGGTCCGCGTCCCCGCTGGCGAAGACTGTTACGGTGTATAAGATCACGAGACTGCCCTGCCTGAACCCCGTCACCTCCACTTCAAGGGTGCAGTTTTTCCTTGCGTCGCTGCTGGTGGTCGCGTTGCACAGAGCCTCTCCGATCTGATCACGACAAGTGAGAGTAAATGTAATAGTGATGGTGTAATCATGGACCTACCACACATGGACATTCATCGTTCGTTAATTAATTCATACACCTGCTTCTGTCAAAGCGTCTCAAAAGCATTTTAAACATGATTTCCTGCTTTGATCTTATCATCACCCAGCCTGGCTAAAAACAAGACGACGCTTTTAAAAATCTAAAAACTACATGCGCGGTTTATAAGATAGAAATTCTCTTAAATCAAGAAACGTGCATGTGCAGTTGTAGTGCACACTAGGATATTATCGCTCAAGAAATCAAATTTGCGGAATGCGCGTACTTTACAAGAGAAAGCAATTACGTGTATTTTGACAGGTTGGTTGTGAGTTTGATTTGATTTGATTTATTGGTTTCTGTATCATCATTGTACATATACACATTCATGTACAAACATAAATATCATAATATATATATAAGTATTTTCTTGTTCATTGCCTGTGTACAATGTACAGCAAAAGTACAACAAAACATACTACAATGAATAATACAGAGGGGCTACAGCATAAGCGTAGCTTGATTTGCGTGCAGCCCCCGTAGCATAACATAATATAATTAAATTATAATGTACATCGGAAGGAGAATAGGAGGGAGGGATGACTTGCATAGAGATAGGATAGTTGAAAGGAGAAAAGGAAGGGAGAGGCTTGTCTGCTTTCACTAAAGGTTTATACAAAATAAAATCACCTGTAGCACTGATTTAGCAAGACATAACAAAATATTTCTTCAACGAGGTACAGGTGGACAGTTGATACAGGTCATGGTCGGTTACATAATCATTATTACATAATATATTAATTGTGTCGATTTGTACGAAAGAATTTCGTGTATATAACAATGACAATGGAATTACTGATATTCAGATAACAACATCGTTTTTACAGCCTTCCTAAAAGAATACGTGGACTTTAAACTTCGAATTTCAGAAGGAAGAGAATTCCAAAGTTGTAATCTAATTTTCCCTTTTTTTTCGCACATTGTTCCAGAGTAAACGTGGACAGTAACCGTAGATAGTATGTATGTCCTATCATTAAGCCATGTTAAATGCTTGTCCACAAGTGTCCACTTCAGTAATCTTTAATCTTGTGACAGGAAAACTGTCATGTTTTCGGGTTTGCTGCTCCCTTTCATCGGTGTTTATTCAAAGGCAGTTGAGCCTGAAAGGGTACATCAGCAAAATAAGACCGCAATGAAAGAAATGTTTCTTTTGTCAGTGACGATGCACGATTGCACAATTGTCATTATCCAAGCACCTGAATGTACTCATTGAGATGCACATAATCGAGTGGTGGCGGTGATGATGGGATCAAAGAAAGGTCTTCGTTCTTAGTCCATGTGTAGTAGGTCCATGGTGTAATCAAACAGAATAATACAAGCAGCGACTCATGAATGTAAAGTTTAGTAATATACGCATCGCTTAACTGATTTCAATTTTTGTGAATATCCTCATGATAAGTGTGCTAGCGACAAACATGTGGAAAGCTTGCCTGATTCTTGCGTATATATTTGGGAACGACATGAAATGTATGTAATGCAGTGTGGACCTGAGCATTGGTATCTGTTATGCATATTCAGTCATGAGCAGGCGAATAATTCATCATTAAGGTACATACAGGACATATAACTGGAAATCTAATAGTCCAGTAAAAAGGCCTGGTTTCCTTTTATCTATAACATAAATGTGCACGTATCAGTAAGTGTGTAATGTACGCATCACACACATACATTTACAGCCAAATCTGTTTTAGCGGCCACCTGTCTATAGCGATACCTGCCTTCTATGGCCACTACCCCTCCCCCATTAGCCTAAGCCTTATTAAAGACCCTGTCTAGAAGTGGCCATCTGTCTATATAACGGTCCTCTTTCGCCTCCCTTTGGTGTTCGCTATAGACAGGTTATGTGTGTGTGTGTGTGTGTGTGTGTGTGTGTAGACAGAGAGAGCGGAAAAGAGAGTGACTATAATGAAAGATACAAAGGTGCGTGGTTCCAGTTTTCTTTATTTATCCAAAAAATAAATACATGTTCGTAATAGAACTGGAGTGAGTCCTGTTGAAAGTATAGGTTTTTTTTTTTCAAAAATTGCTTTATCTCGAAAGGATGCACGTTTCAGTTTGGTGTATATGATTTAACAACAATTGACAACCCGACACTAATACTTGCATATATTAAAAAAATAGGAAAGACACTTCAACAAAATCAAAGAGTAAGTTCAAGTATGCATTCACAAGAGGGGTTATTTAAATTAGAGCTAAAACGCTAAAAGCAGAAGATTCCCTTCTCTAGAGTTCTTCAATAATGTGATGTCACAGTGATCTTGAGACAAAGAACAAAAAATCACAACTTATTGTGAAGTTTGTGAAAACTTCAGAATTATCATTTTTTATGACTAGCATATACTTTGATATGTAATGAGAGGTCAATGTCATTCCGCGCCCATAATAACATTTTTTATGAAATTAACCGTACTCCAGTGACATTTTTGTGCCCTGCATCAGGTGTCCATAGAGAAAGGGGTGCGGGCACACGGGACCAAAGCTACAAATCTAAACGTTTGATGTATATCCGATTTTCCCTCACACTTCCACATTTTACTAATGCTTATTATATTCACTGAATTTAAATGGCTTTTGGAAAAGTACCCCGTCCCTCTGCTTGAAGAAAATAAGAACCACAACAACAAAAAGTGGGCAGATTGGATTATTAACAGATTATATTGATAATATTAATATAAATTATATGTATAATATTTATGTAGGCCTATAGATATATATAAATATGTAATTAATATTAATATAACAGATTATTATAAAGAAAACAGAAAAAAAAAGATGGAGTCGAAGGAGTCGAACCGTCCAAATCCTTACCCTTCCAGACCACTCTTCTGCGGCCGCAACAAACTCATCTGACGTTGTATCAGCAAGAGCCTCCGAGTACTCTACGCCACTGACGGTAAGATCTCCTGCCAGCTTTGCCGTCGGGACCGCTAAGAAAAATATTACAATAAAAACCGTATGTGACATAACAAAGCTGCGAGGAAACGATTTTGATTTACTTTTTTTAAATTAGCCCGTGTGCAGCATTAATTGCACAAGCTATCAAAAATAAACAACAAAACAGAAGCGTGAAAACATATCATTGCTGTATAATATATTCATATATAATATGTACATAATCATATAGGATTGTGCATGTTTCCTCTTTTTTCACGGATGTATATATATATATATATATATATATATATATATATTTACAGATAGATAGATATGCCTCCTGTTACATGCATGTTTTTTAATTAAAATTCCATCATAAATGTTATGATTGACTGTTAAAAGCATTTAAAGTCAAACTCTTTCACTTAACTACATCATGTGTTGTCACAACACTTAAAGATTGACGTTGTTCCCTGTTCCATACACTCATTTTCTCGTGTTTTATGATCAGTAAATGGTGAATGGAGTTCTTTTGTTTTTACTCAACTATCATATCCCCCTCCCCCAAGCAAAAGAACACACAAACAAAGCGACACCAACGACTAGAAGAATTCACCTGTTGTCGAGGGCCGTGTGGTCATTGTGGTGGTGGGCTCGGCAGTAGAACTCTCCATTGTGCTCGATCTCATTGTCGACTGCGTTCCTGTCGTACTCCCCGACGTTGTCTTTGTTGTACGACTTGTTCCCATTGTGGACATAGTTCCTGTGGATCTGGCAGTGCTAGACATAGTCATGTCGCTCATCATGCCAGCACTAGCTGTCGCCGTCATTTCTCTAGCAGTTGCTGTGCCGGTTACGGTGCGGGTTACGGTGCGGGTTACTGTGTGGGTTACGGTACCTGCTGTGGAATCAGTAATGGAGTGTGTTGTAGGATCGGCCATGGTGCCAGGAGTTGATCCCATGGTGCCGTCAGTCATTGCTGATGTAGTCCCTGTTGTATCATCCATCTCTTCATCAGCTGGGGTGGCAGTGTCATCAGTACCTGAGGTATCATCAGTTGTACCTGTGGCATCATCAGTTGCACCTGTGGCATCATCAGTTGTACCTGTGGCATCATCAGTTGTACCTGTGGCACCATCTGTTGTACCTGTTGCATCATCCATCATTCCTGTGGCATCATCAGTTGTACCTGTGGCACCATCCGTTGTACCTGTTGCATCATCAGTTGTACCTGTGGCATCATCAGTCATGCCTGTGCCATCATCAGTTGTACCTGTGACATCATCAGTTGTACCTGTGGTGTCATCAGTTGTACCTGTGGCAGCGTTCATTGTAGTTGTTGCATCATTGGTTGCACCATTCGTGACGTCGGGTTCTGACATCATGCCATCCGTCGTAGCGCCAGTTGGACATATACAGTCTGTGGTAGATTCTGCAGTTCCGTCGGTAGTTTGTGTTGCAGAAGTCGTAGCAGTTTCTAGAGTCGTAAAATCCGTTCCCGTCGTCGCATCGTCTGTGGTCGCATGATCAGTGGTGGTCGAGTCTGTAACCTGTGTCGTACTATCTGTGGTCGCATCATCGGTAGTGGTCGAGTCTGTAGCAGGCGTTGTATCATCTGTGGTCGCATAATCGACGGTAGTTGAGTCTGTAACTTGCGTGGTCATTGGACACGTGCACTGGGATATAAATAGGAGAAAATCACTAATAAATTAGCATTGCTTCTTATCATGTGACTGAAGAAACGATTGTCACCACGTGATCACCTTACCTCTGAGAAAAATTTGCAAATTGGATTGAAATGTGGATTGCCGTGGTAGAAATGACGATAATGTGAAGCTAAAATAATAACGGCAAGGTCTATACTTTGTTGGTGAGATTGTGTTCAAAGACAGAACGAAAATACAAGGAATCATTGGTGATACCCGTATCGATAGATAAAATAATTTCTGTTTAGATTGTGCTCGCGTGAATTGTCATCATCAACAACCTTATTCGCTAAAGGACTTATCTAATTGGAAGAGATGTTCACATTTCCATTTACATCTACATTCACATTTACATTTACATTTGTATTTACATTTGAATCTACATTCACATTTACATTTACAGTAGCGACATGTTGCTGTGCTTGTGTTTTTGTGATTGTTTGCCCAATTTCTATCCTGTCTGTTCTGTAGTGTCTGTCCTGTTTTTATAATTACTTTATATTTTACTCTTGAGATTAATGAAGTCAAAGTTTCTGCGCCAATTGTTTGAGTATCCAAAGTATGCAACACAAGCTGCTTTTTAATAGCTGACGTCTCATTGTGTGTGTGTGTGTGTGTGTGTGTGCGTGTGCGTGTCGCAGAACGTGGATTATGCAACAATGTTTGGTTTTTAACTATGCATACATGCTTTCAATTCCTAAAATCTCTTTTCATTTTCACCTTGCAGTCGACAAATGTGTACTCCATCCCAGATCAATTGTAATTCTCATATTTTGTTGAAGAAAAATGAAAACAAGAATACATACATTGATTTAAACACACACGATGCGATGTGAACTTGTGTTGTTGCATTTGTTGGACAAATTCAACAAAGATGTTACTTCGCCATTAGCACCTATACTACCATGTACGATCAATACATATCTTTGCAAGGAGTTGAAATAACATGAAAAATGGACCACATACTATACTTACCATTGTTTGTACAACCGGGGCAGAAGCTGCAGCATAAAGATTAAACAAAACTTGCATTAAAAAGACATCGAATATAAAGGTGTGGTGATGTGTAAATGTAGATCTGTGTTTCTGTTACAGTAAGATCAGTTGTTTTACATTAACTGATGAACTGCGATAATGCACATTTCTGTGAAAGTTTTTGAACACTTCTTTTTTTTTCTTCTTGTAACTTATAAACAAAGTCTAAAATGTATCTGTTTCTCTCACACTGAGGACTATAATTGCAATCTATAATGTTCGGAACAATTCTATTCTTTATCTGGTATGTGTTTGTACATGACATTTATTGTATATATTTATAATATCTATCTTTTCCTTTTTTGAAGCGACATGAGTACCGAATGGTGGACCTGTGCGCTATTCGAGTAGCCACTATCATTATTATTATTATTAGTATCATTATCATTGTTATTATCATTATTACATGTATTATTATTATTATCATCATCATCATCATAATCATCATTATCATTTAAGTGAGGGACGTCATTCATAAGTCCATTGTGACGTTTTGATTGTTAGAAAAGGCACTAAAGGGTTCTCCAGAGGTTGTCAAAAGTACAGCAACAACAACAAAAATACACGGAGTGATAGGTTCCCTCCCCCCCCCCCAAAAAAAAAAAAATAGACGAAAGGTCATTAAAGTCTCTGGTAAAAAGAAGAGTTTTAATTCATGTATTCGATAAATGATGTTCGATGTTCAAAATTTGAAAGAACATGCCATACTGAACAAATGTGAACTTGGTAAATAGCAGAAAACAGAGCGTATCGTACAAGGGCCATAATACATGTAGTAAGAAAAAATGGACTTACCTGATAATACGATGACCATAACAATTCCCAGGCTGGGTGCTTGTTTTCTTTTCGTATCCATCATGCTGTAATTCCGATGTGGATATCTCCGGGTATACTTTTTTTCCTGATAAATACAGATATTAGAAACGTAATGGCAATATGATATAACTGACCTAATTACCGACAAAGATTGTGAATAATATGATAACGATTGTTGTGTTTTATCATTCTTTATCGAATTTTTTGAGTTCATGTGTACCTTTCTTTCTGTATGTTAAATACGTCAAACCTTTCCTTATCTTTCGCGTGGAGGCCCTCATTACAGATGGTGGTTCCAGGACATTTGCTCCTGCGACAATAATTACTCCTGTGTATGTGCCATGCTGAGCCAAACATAGATTCCACCCCGCAATTATGATGGTTTAGACTGCATTTTTAGGTTTGTTTCAATTCGCTTCATATTCAATGCATTTTCTATTCGTGTGATATTGATTCGATGAAGAAACGAATGGAAGAGATCAATGCAGACTATATCCGCTTTGTGTCCAATTATGCTTGTTTAAAGCACACGTTTAAGTGTTAAGAATCAATAGGGCCCGAACACCTCTTTGTATCACATGATAAAAACAAACATACAAAACAAACAACAACGATGAAAAAAAGAACTAGCGAGTGAATATGGCGGAAATCTGTTGTCTTTGCAGTGGTATTCACTCTCATAACATCACACATTAAACTGGATGATGAGTCGGCCTCATCTTACCAGGGGCGGACGGGGCGTGCCATCAGAGTGAACGCTCTCGTGGACACGGGCCTCACGCAAGGCCGAACACTGCTTTCTCATTAACAAAAGGGCTCACACAAATGCGCCTGTATATATTATATGGCTCGACAATTATACTCGATTATGGGAAAAATCATCTACAGATTGGAAAGGATATTTGATTAACGTTGTCATGCTCTAACAAAAGCACGAAAAGCTTTAATGAGACCCCAATGTCGCAATTACGATGAAATACAGCCAACCTCCTATACAGTGCATGATAGATTTCCAATTTAGTTGATTAACTTTCCCGCAAAAGAAAACAAATGCCACCCCACCCCCCCCCCCCCAAAAAAAAAAAATGAAACCACAGCTACCTCCTCCTGTGTTTTTTTAATACATGTGTTTATTGTCAATCAATGTTGGATTAATTCTCGCATAAGTGTCCGACGAGTTCACGACTGCTTCGTTATAGTCTGACAGGCGAAAGTGTGAAACGGCAATATTATTTGCAGATACTACGATTGGGAGATAATCTTCCTCTGTCGAAATATGTGTCATTGCTTTTTTTTTTTCTTTTGACCAGAATATATGGGAAAAGGAGGAGCAGTTGCCCACATCGTAACATGTGTTTTGTGATACAGCATTGGCATTCCAAGAATACACACCATTTACCGAGCTTCCTTTCTTTGAAAACAAAGACAGCAATACTTATGGGGCCCTACTTATTGTTTTGAAAATAGCATGTTTTCACAAATATCTATCATCTCGTCCAGTAACAGCACTTCTCTTGATTTAAAAAAAAAATAAAAAAAGAGGGCGTCGGAAGTGGGGTGGGGGGGGGGGGGTGGGGCACAGAGGGATCATCCCCCCCCCCCCCCAAAAAAAAAGACATTTTGAGGGGCAAAACGAGTTTTTGCCACCAAATGTGCCCCCTGTAACAGATAATTAATTACTGAAAGGAGGGGGGGGGGGGGATAATAAATAAACTCTCCCACACCTACCCTCACTCTTTCACTTTGCTCCCTCGTCGAGGAACTGACGCTGCCCCCGTCGAGATTTTGCCCCCCCCCCCCCTAAAGTTTTTTTCCATATTCAGTATTATAAATACCGATACCTATCAACTGCAAATATAGATATTATTGTCACCATGTCTAGTACAGGATGATTATGATTATACACACAATTATCTATACATCAAACACAGAAAGCAATGAAGTAATAAGATGCCCATTCTTGCAATAACTTGTTTAGTACTACAAGTATAACCATCACAAAGAATCCGATGTTGAACAGATGACATGCAAATTACATCCAAGATTAACATGACATGATAATATTGATACTATGTACTTCAGTTCATTAAGAAAAAAAAAAAACACTTTCCAGCTCAGATCATATTTCGGGACAAAGATAAGAACGATTATTATATCAAAGAAACTTCTTGTGTTTTGTTTTTCTTGCATTTACGAATCAGAGAGTAGTATTTTGTCACCGTCAAATTATCTATACTACGCACTTCATTAATTTCTGATTCTAATTCACGCAGTCTTTTCTGATGATCACTTTTATTTTCTTTTGAAATTTAAATACACTTTTGTCTTACTTTATATTTCAAATATTCCCAAGTCTTTATTGGATTCGATTCTTTATTTTCAGTGAAAACTAAAACAGGGCAGGGATTTTGGAAAATCAACTCATCTATTTCAACTACCGCAAGAAAAGAAAAATGGAAAGGATACGAAGTGTGGTAGATTTAGTTTTGACTTTTGTCATCGTACTACTCTGAAACTCTCATTGTAAAGTAAACTTTGGGTGACCGCTTGTTTTGTTTTTTTTAACTTGACTTACGAAACATGATGTCAAAATGGGAATTAGAGGTTCCGTATGTCTAAATGAAATAAACGCATTATTATATAACACCAGCTATTGAAAGTAGTAAGACTACAAAAGTAAATTGATATTATAACATTAAAAGGACACTCAGTTTTTTCTTGTGTACAAGAAAGGTATACGTGCCGTGTCGTTAGCTGAACAGAAGATGGCAAAAACCTAGATTGGATTGCACATGGGGAATAACGACAAATGTATTTTTTTTAATAATATGACGGCTAAAATAGACTGAACTGCGTGAGTGGGTTTTTTTTTACGTCTCAAACAGGTACGAAATTATAACAATGATGATAAATAACTCAAGAATATCTCATAAATCTCGTAAATATAGGCCTAAAAATACATCTATAAAGGGATCGAAACATGATAAGCGATCTGACATAACGCGAATGCCGCAAACACGTCTCTGTTTCCGAGGCTAAAAATCACTTGTAAAAGGCGAGATATCGAACACAAACCTGGTGTCTTTTTCCTCTATGGACGGGATGTATATATTCCTCGAAGAAGACAGAAAAACATGGAATGTTGGAAATTGTGATATCCTAATGAGATGTGATCCAATTTTGAACGTCGCACAAAGGTATTTTTTGTTTCGTTCCTCCTTTATTGTTTAGGAACACGGTACAGCACGAGACCGGCGTCTGTATGAGCAGAGAATCGCTTACAAAGTGACTCAATATCAGACGCACTACTAACATCAGACCAATCGCTTTCACTGCAGCAGACTAGAAATGTGAAAAAGCTCAGGAAAAGAGAGAGCGAGAGCGGGAAAAGAGTGTGTGAGAGAAAAAAAAAAACTCGCCCAGCAAATTTAGCTCTGGCGTGTGCATTGTTGACGAAAGCATTACGTTTCTATGGTGACGATCATCGTTAATTTCAAAGTTAATGTCAAGCACGTATATCATGATTGGTTGGATCAATTATGGCGCGCTAAACACACACACACACACACGCACAGACACACACACACACACACACGCACAGTCGTATCAGCAGAACGAACTGTCTATATTTTTCTGTAGAAAAGGAAGAGCAAGAATCTAACTCTCGATAGCCAAGGTTCCGAACACCTCCGCAGACGGAGGTTTTCAGAGCGTCGCGATCCAGATAGCTAGCAAAGAGGCGCCATTTTAGCAATGCTAAAACAGGGACATCAACGAAGAGTCATACTACTCGAAGCACTTGGCTAATCTCTGTTTGTGCATCAAAACAGACACATGTATGAAACTTATCCACAAGTATTGTTTTCACTGAATTTTACAATAACTAAAATTATTTTCATATACGTACAATCTACGCACATTTATAAAAACAGGCTCGGTTCCAGATATCCATAATACAGTAGGCCTACTGTTGTACAAAGTATGACCCAAGCAATTTGTTTGCGAAAGGAAATACACATATTGTATTTGCAAAATAAAATCACGACAAATCAATGTTAGAAAAAGATATTTGTTTCCACAAAGTTTCCACACACACACACACACACACACACACACACACACACAAAATAATCCATTAACTAACACGTGAATTTTACTAGGTCTAATACCGTGGGTGGTCACGAAAGGGTGATAGCGAATCGCCTGTAAATTAAAGGGGATCCTTGTAAGTTGTAATATTGGATGAAGCCCGTCACAAGATTATATCAATCTCCACATTATTCATAGCTTCAGCTGCGCGAAAATGCAAGGAAACTTACCTTTACATCTAGAGATGACAGTGTAAAGATGCTTTGAGAACTGAATCTTACGAGTTTGATGAGGACAACCTTACAAATGCCCATCTCGCCTTGCGGTTAGACATGTCAACTCTCAACAACGCGATCAGGCATGACTCGGGTTCCGGACAGAAAATTCATACAATATAATTTTACGAGTCTTTTTTTTTTTTTTTTTATTCAAACTCTTCTTGCCATTTTACGGACGACCTTGGAAGAGCCAGTGTCTTCGTTTACATAGTAAATGCGATTACAAAGGCTTATGTACAGTAGATTGCCTTTTCCCTCATAATTTGTAATACTGTATCATACCAGAATATGTCTAAAAACTGTGCACGTTAAAGTTCGTATGGTTCTTGTTTGAACCCTTTACAATGAATGCTGCATATTACCGATCCTGTTCTCATGGTTTAATGTTCTCGAAGTTTTTACAGCTTTCTGCCGAAACTCTTTAAGAACAAGAATTAACAAACCATGTGGGAGCCCTGCATAGCTAAGTGATGTTTAAAAGACAAAGAAAGGGTAATGTTATTTTCTCCCTGGTGCACTACTTTACTCATCAGTTATCGCTCATTATATGGTATTATATATTATTTCATATTATGATATGATATGATATGATATGATATCATATCATATATTATATTATATTATATCATATTATATTAAATTATATCATATCATATTATATCATATTATTGTAAATCATATTACATAATATCATATTCTATTTCACCGTGCATCGGTCCTCAATCTTCAAGCGATGACCAAGGAAGCTGGACGATGAAACAACAGCGGTTCGACATTGGGTCAGGTCACCGTCGTCACCCTGGGCAACCACGGAAGATGGTATGGTGACGTACATCCGCAGCTCCACCACGGGGGTGGGGAAAGGGAGAATAATATATCGAACCGTTGCCATAGCGACGTATAAACAGCCGTTCGTTGTTGCATCAACATCGTGCAATTCCTCCGCCAGCGCCTCCTTGCAGTGAGTGGTAAATTTTTCATCGTGCCAATATTAATATTTGATCGGGGAAAAGGACTCCCGAGAGTAGCGAAGGACTCGCTAAGAATAGCTTGATTAAACTGAGGAAAGCGTTTGAATTGTGCGATGAAATGCACACAAATCTAATCCCCTTACATGTCATCTATGATGTAAAGCTTCGAAAAAAAGTTAGGCTACAGGTATAATATTATCAGAGAGCCAATAAGCAGTATGTGGACACACATGATATTTTAAGACTCTGTAAAAACATTTTGTAATACAGAATGTGTAGGAGATTAAAATATCAAATAATATATGATAATCATTATACGAAATGTAAAACCTAAAAAAGGTGAAAAAAAAAGACGAGAGGCCGCATTAGACGTTACACAGTGAAGTGGACGATGTAAGTTTTGATATACTTAACATGTATACGAAAAATAATAAATGAAATAGATAATTTCGGTACGAGGTTCGTTTGTATACTTGTTCTTTTCAATGTTGCAAAGGGTTCGACCGTGGAACTAATTTACTCCTTTCACCGTTTCACGTTTACCTAAGAAAAAGGAAAAAATGATTTTTTTTTTAAATTTCGATAAATTACTTTAAAAGATGATTCTAAAGTTTAACGTGTCGTCAAAACAAGTTAAAATTCGTCACTAATCAAATTCAAATAAGACGAGGTGATGACATCATAACCTCCCGAGTCTCCATTTGACATTTAAAGAAATCGCCATCGATTCCTTTTTGTTTTTTGTTTCATTTTTTTCATAAATTCGAACAAGAATTCATGGAATCCGTCGCATTTAATGATTTTATAACACAGCTTCCAGAATGACTAGAATGTAGTTTTTCAATTTGCAAACTTGCGCAAAAAACATACAAACATGATTTTCATAACAATTTATGCATAAACCAACGGGAGAGATGTAAAGGGATGACATCATCACTTAAAACGGATTTGAAATGTCATTTGAAATCTTTATTAAATAGTCATTTCGAATTTCATTGGTTATGTTGATTTGTGTACTAGTATGTGCGTGTACCTATGTGCGCGTGCTCTGATCAATTTGAACGTGTTTAATTAGTGGTCCGTACTCAATCCCCCCCCCCCCCCCCCGTTTTAAAGTGAATTATTGCATAAATATAATCCTCAGTAATCGTTTTTAAATTCCTTATATATATGAAATATGTGAGACATTACATTGCGAAATACACTACTGCATACAGAGAGGTACAATGTATTTCGAACTCTGCAACTATAGCCACCTCTTGTTATAGATGAATCCCACTTCAGAGAACTATGGCTGCCATAACTGTTTCTTCTAAAAAATCACAAAAATTTGCAAAATAAAATGCGTTATTTCCTCTACCGCTGCATACAGACAAATCATAAGAGCAATATTCCATTTTAGTTTAATTTTAATTTAGGTACAGATTTTATTGCTGACATCTATTCATTAGTGAAATTGTGTCGAAGAAAAGAAAATGCTAGCTTCAGAAACAAACGTACTGCACACATACCAGCCAACAGGCACAGACACAGACAGAAAATAATAAAAGTACAAATACTTGATGTACATGTACAATGCATGTGAGTGTGTAATGATGGTAATCAACAAAATCAAATACACACAATAGAATGGCAAACTTAGGACAGTATTAGGGGTAACGTGTCAACACACCTTTTATTAGTTATCTCATCCGGCATATGTCAATTAATTATGGTAAAAATCCACGTAATTGTCACGAAAACAAACAACCTAGCCAAAATGTCAAGGATGGTTTTCTCCTGATTGTGACACACAAATACAAAGAAACATTGATGTAATATTTCTTGCGATTAAAAAAAATCCTACTGAACAGAAATACTTGAGCATGATGACAGTGATCAAAACGGAGAGCAAGCCAATTGCTTTGGGCACTGTGGTGTTTGAGACAACAAAAAAGAAAATGTTCACCATAATACTTTTTGTTTTCTTATTATGTGGGCGATATATACATTTGTACATCAATACCAGTTCATGAAATACCAGAGTTATCTTAAATAATTTACCATAATCATCATTGGTATTAGACCGTACACTGGATTTGCAAAGCAGCATTTCCTTTTTCAGGATATTCATTTTATTTGAAGTAACATGCCCAAGCCAATACAGACCACGAAAATAACACATATGTTGCGGTTCCTCAGATACTTGTGAGCGATAATTGTTCATGTATACTGCTTTACAATGATAATGAATAACTTATCAGTGGGAGCTACGCGACAGAGCATGTGACTGGTATACAGTGTGATTATAACAACCCAGAGAGAGAGAGAGAGAGAGGGGGGGGGGGGGGAGGGAGGGAGCAACGGAAGCTGTAACAAATCAATAAAACACCGTCTAATTTACATCACTGGTGTAAATTTTGTATTGTGGTTTGAAATACATAGATTGGGGAGGATTTTGACAAAAGCTCATCAATTCCTATAATGACACCAATTCGCCGATTGAAGCAGATTAGGAGTCACATTGAATGTCATCAAAAATTTATCTACAACCTTGACGGGGGCCGAGCTTCATTTGGACGCAAAAACACAGTCATGTAAGGCAGATCATTGCAACAATAGCATCAACAAAAGCCATGGCGACAGCCAAGGACATTTTAGCAATTTAATTTTTGATAATGGTATGTCTAACGTGATTTCTACAAGAATTTAGAGAAACAAAGCAAACTAAAGTGGCATGTTGTGGAACTTCAATAACATAATTAAACGAGTCGACCTAAAGACACTGAATGAGGAATATATATATATATTATATATATATATATATATATATATATCTCAGGGCTCCACACTAACTTTTATTTTTGGTGGCCCAAAGCAAACATCCGTCCTTTTTGGTGGCCCGATCAGGCCACCAAAGTCTTCATTCTGAAATTTTGGTGGCCCGATGTGCGTTGTTGGTGGCCCTGGGCCACCGGGCCACCCGGCCTCCCTTTATCCGGATCTCTCTATTATCCGGACGCAATCTCGCCGTGATTTTTTTTAAATAATTACGGGAAGAAAGGGGGATTCCCAACTCCTTGAGAACCCCTACCCAAACACACATGAATTACATATTACTTCCAATATGATTAACATACATTGCATCAAATTTCCTTCCAAATTGCTTACCTTCAGACATTTCAACATCCCGAAACTTCCCCAAATGTAACAATGAAAAGGTTGCAGTATACACATTACTACATGTGGTACTACAATGGGCTGCATCAGTACATGTGTATGTATATGTACATGTATAAAGCGTTGAGTCTCCCGTATCCGGCCAAATCCCTTATCCGGATGAGCCCCGGTCCCGACTTGTCCGGATACGAGAGGTTCAACTGTACATAAATGTGAACATATATTTCCATTACATAAAAGCCGTGCAATTATGAATCATCAAAGTGATATATATTTACAAGGACATTGGGAGAAAAAAAATATCTACGAGAAATTTTACGACACTGAACTTCTTTTCTGGTGACTAATTTAGGTGAGAAATCAGCTTATGAGGATGCCAGTGCATTAGTTTCTATAGCAACAGAGTAACATGCAGTGTGCAGACTATCTCTCCCTTTCTATCCTTGAAATAACAATATTGAATTAGTAGTACATGTATGTATGTATATGTATATATATATTGAAGAAATGAAGGGGAATAAAATGCATCTTTGGCCTCGATTCAAATTTTCGGCATCCTACGCCTTCTTCAGGAGCTGAAGATTCCAGAAGGTATAGGACGCCAAAAATTTGAGTCGAACAAACTCATGCTTTATTGGCCAAAGATGCATTACCAGTTTGTTTCTTCATTTCTTTTATATATATATATATATATATATATATATATATATATATATATATACATATATATATGTGTGTGTGTACATATATATATATATATCGTCAGTTGAGAATGATAAGGGCGTTAAGTTGCCACTAAACCCATAGTGTTCACGACCACTTAACGCCCTTCTCACTCTCAACAGACGATATATATATATATATATATATACATGTATATATATATATATATATATTAGAAAGGTATTAATAACTTAGGAAGTGAGAAAATGAAATCAAAGAAAGAGAATCAAACAATACTGATATTGAACAATATTGATGCTACTGCGCCACTGATAATTGTAATACACTCTGTGACTTCCTTTCCTTGGTTCTTTCCTCATCCTCCTCCCTCTTATCACTATACACCTAATTCTATCTTTCTGCATTATTTCATCCCTTATGCATGCTCTCTCCTTCCTTTATTTCCCAATTTTTTACTGCTTTGTTATTTTCATTGTCTCCTATTTATTTGTCATTCATCTCATCTGATAAATCTATCAAGGAGGTTTGATACCTCCCTGCTCTGAACATGCTAAAAACATTTGTAGTTGCAAAACGCACACTGAATTAATCAAGTCGGGGGGGGGGGGGGGGGGGGGAGGGTTTCACAAAGAATTTAAGTCCAACTTGAGGTTGACTTAAAAATGCCATGCGTTTCTCTTTCCAGTTTATTTTATGTTTTCAGAATCCACTTCATTTTGTTATCTAAATTTACAGAAATGATATTGTTTTGTCCCTTACTTTATTTTGTTCATCAATGCCTGTATGAAAGAGTCTCCAAAATATTCATTCATATGTGAAAGTTAGAATATTATTGAAGTCACAAAAAGCCTACCGTAATTTTAAGTTGATCTAAGATTTAAGATCGACCTGAATTCTTTTAGAAACACCTCCAGGGTAAAGATGGCTGCATTCCTGGAACTCACTGGTCTTTGCTACACTCTTTGATAGTTGCTCTGGTAGATTTGAAGGGGGAAGACTATTTATGTGATTACATCTTTTTACTATTACTGTACAAGATAAATAGGGAAGCAAAAAGTCATTCACGTGTCCTGTCCACCTTTTTCCACCGCCAAGATTGTCTCACATGTTTTCAGGATTTTCTGTAGAGGGAAGAGAAAATATCCATATACAAAACACGCAATGGCTATATCTCATCAACACACATTGGAAATAGACATCACATTCACTTTGATATAATGTGTCTATTTCCATTTGAATTCCACATGCATGGGGCAAAAGTTTTCTGACATAGAAATTTATGTCAAATCCACAAATCACACATTCTTGAAATTAAGCATGAAATAGTACAATGAAACACAATTTTCAAAATAGTCACATACAGCCGTACTTTCTTTTATTCTATGAGTCGCATTCTATAAGACATTCTATGAGGTCACAATCAACAATTATTTACAACAGCAAATTACACCTGAATTCTGACAACAATGTATTCCCTAAAATTTTCTATCCATCAAAATTGCTGCTATGCATAAGTGCTATCATCATTTTTGAAACATATACATTGTATGAAGATAGCTAAATATGAGGAATAGAAAAAAACAACAACCAAGTACTATTAAACGAACTGTTAAGACAAATTTTGGAGTTATTTCTAATTTTTGAGGCCCCCCCCCCAAAAAAAGGGGTAATTGTTTTTTTTTTTTTACCTTCATGTCAGCAATGCTGGAGCGAGTAACATTGATATTCTCTTCCACTCTTTCTCTTAAGACATGGGCTTTTGTCTGTAGGGAAATGAGAAAAAACATGAGAAAATTCTCCTTTAAATGGTCACAAACACAAACACACACATACACATGCACTAATAAACATGATACTGTATACACAAATATAAAGGGGGAAACAGAACATTTTTTCAGGGTAGGGGTCAAGGTCAATGGTAAAGCTTCAACATCTACATATCATTCAGCAGTAACATGTGCAAGATTTGTGGTTAAATGCACAAAACTGAGGGAGCAAACCTAATCCACAGTGTTTGTGTATATCTTTATTGACAAAGTGCTGTTACCATAGCAATGAATTGTTCAACACTGATGAAAGATATGTTTTACATACATGTAAAAAAATGTGCCAAATCTCAAGTAAAATGCTCAAAAATTGAGGAAGCTCATCCACAATATGTTTGTATGATTTTTGAAAAAAAAAAGTTACCATGGCAACACACTGTTTGACATTGACAAAAGAAGAAGCTTGCACATCTAGATACTATAGTGGCCACATGTGCTAGATTTAAAGTCAAACACTGAATACAAGCCCATTGTTACCTTAATCCACAATATTATTGTATGATTTTCAATAAAAACTGTTACCATGGCAATGCATTGGTCAACATTGATGAAAAATGTGTTTTGCACACCAACATGCGACAGCAGTCCATTAATAGTAACGGTTGCTATAGAGTGTAAATCCCTTTTTGTGCTTCCATTTTTGCCCATCACTGAATACTGTGTTCCTTCTTCACTGAGGCAGGTAGCATTCATCCATCCATCCATTCATTCATTCATTCATTGATCTGCTCATCAGTTCTTTAAATCCATTCATACACAAACACATTATCATTGTTGTTGTAAAGAGGACATAGTAAACAAAGTGTGCTGATACAGAACACACACACACACACACACACACAAACACATATATATATACAAAGACCAGTGGCAATACAGAAATGAACTGTCCATGCTGAACTCTTCCGAATCCCCTAATGGGCTAGAATTACCAAACTGCCCCCGTAGGAAAAAAAAAGAGAAACAACAACAACAACAACAACAACAACAACAACAACACAACACATTGATCTGACAGAAAACACCACAACATACCCCCGGAAACCACTGAATGTTTGAATACAATAACACACTCTCCAATGTTAGCTATTGATTGCACCTTTCTCAATCGTTTCCTGTATGGTACTTGTAATTGGTGTAATTCAACTGCGTCATTAAAAAAAAAAGAAAAAAAAAAGAAGAAAAACCTTCACTCCTGGCAGATGAAGCAAGTCGATGTGACCTGATTAATTAGTTCTACATGAGTGATGTACATGCATGTAGTCAAATCATCCTGCACTGCTCTCTTTGTCTATACATGTACCTACATGTATCTATACCTACTGGGAAATTTATTATCAAATACAAGCTGACGCAACTGTGGACCAGTCAAGGGTATTCTTCAACATGGGACCGTTAGAATTCCCTACGCTCAAACTGATGCAGAAGAGCTTTATCCTTATCTCAATTCATTTATGACCTGCATGCAAGCCAGGTATCTTTTTTCTCTTTTTTTTTTCTGGAAGTGGGAAGTTTGGCAGTACAATTCTTGAGTTTGGCATCCTTGGTCATGAACAAACAAGAGCACCATTTTGTCTTTTCACGTGGAAAGATTGAATGTGTTTTCATTATTGAGGTATTGAATTCACATAATAGACACAAATGTTATTCAGTTTAAAGGCAGCAAACCACATTATCATTTGTGGTATGGTGGAAAGGTAGAACACTTTCTGAGTTGTGTATGTTTCTTACTAATGATCACAACTACTCTAAAAGTCCATTACTTGCATAACTTTCATTAGTGGGAGAAAAAAAAAAGAACCCTGCTGAAAACTGTTTTAAACCTAAAAAAGCTAGCCAGGGGGAGTAAAATGTAGTCTGACAAAGATTCTGCTCTAGGATTGAAGACTCAGGCCCCTTTGGACCCCACAAATATCATTTAAAGTGCTGTTTAAAATCATGACGAAATTTGAAAGCTGATCTGACAGTCACTGCTGTTTGAATCTCAGTGGCTAATCAAAAACTGTTCACCATCACATCATGACATTTTTAATCCCTTCCAAGGTAGAGAAATTTATATGATGAAATTCAAGAAGTGTGATTATTTTGGCCCTTTCTGTGACACAGAGAAACATCGTAATTATGCCATCAGTAATTGATTGATAGTAGACTGAGAATCACATCACCAAATTCATTGACGTTCATTTTTGACAGCACTGTTTGAACAAAATTTTGTGCAGCATTTGAAATTTGACATTTTGTGTGCGCAAGAGCATGGCAGTCATAATTTTTTTTTTTTTTTCAGACAGTGATGCTTGTTTGCCGAGGGTACACAGTCGACTGTAGATCTGGCAATGATATTATGCACCGAGGCCATAGCTAGTTGCCATGCTGTTCCCTTGGGGGTTTTCCTACCTTTCTCATTATGTTTGCACTGGGGCTCCATTTGGATGGTTTTACATACTTTGATTGTGTGAATTCAATCTAAAAGTTCCATGTTTTTTCCAGAGCACCATGTTTTTTTAAGACAGTAACAGAGCATGCATTCACTCAAGTGACTTGAGCAATGTTAATGTGAATAGTCTCTCCATACATCATACCAGGATAGAGAGATATATTGATGCCTTACTTGTAAAGAAAAAAAAATGTGTTCATCACCAGCAAACAAATCCAAATGATCATAATCTAATCCTAATTCAATGTTTTGTGTTACTAGTCTGTCCGTCCATCTGTCTGTCTGTCTGTCTACCAAATTTGTTTGTCTATACTGCTTTTAAGAAAAGTCTCTATGTCTCTCTTCTTTGTTGAGTTTCCAAGCCCTCCTTTCCTTCAGACTGTTAACTGCGTAAATCTGATCGATTCAATTTTCTCCCCAGGTAGATTTTTTTCTTGACAGGCAGATCTAACTTATCAGTCTTTCCGGCATGCCTTCTTTTCTGTGTTTCATTATCTACAACATTTCTACATGTGATGACTCTGCACATCAAATCTATAGGGCTTTTTACACTTGTGTTTCTTAACCCCGGACTTTCTCTGACCCAGGACTATCGTTAGTCCCGTACCAATTTTTTCAGCTTTTTACACTCACCAATATTAGTCCCGTACTATCTCTTGTCCGGGGCTAAGGAGAAAACTGACCTTTTTACACTCGTATTTCTTAGCCCCGGACTTTCCAAACCACATGAATATTCATAATTACGCTGTGTACTGTACACGTACACGCACGCACCGGCAGCACTTGATTACCTCGTTTCTGATTGGTCAGTGAGGGTCGGACTTCGTCTCCGTTGCTTAGCCCAGGATTATTTTTTCGTTCTGTTTACACTCACTTGCTTGGCACCGCAATTGCGGTGCTAACCCCTGCTATTTTGCAGGGCCAGATAGTACCGTACTATCGGTGGGGCTAGCCCACTTTGGCAAAAACGAGTGTAAACAGAAAGTGGGCTAAGGATAGTCCCGTACCAACGGTGGGGCTAAGGCCCCCCCTTAGCCCCACCGTTGGTCCGGGGCTAAGCAAAAATTTACAAGTGTAAAAAGCCCTTAAGGTGACTAAATCAGCCAAGATTGCCTATTATCCATCCATCTATTCATCAACGCACCTAGCGCTGTAATCAACATCCTGCCATATTTTTAAGTACTACAAATGGCTTCCAGCCTATTTTCCATCACTGTGGATTCCGCGCTGCTTTTTTGGTTCCTATTTTTTTTTTTTTTTTTTGATGCCATGCCAAGAAAATGCACTTATTTCCCATGGTGCAGCTGACAATTAACGCAAAATGGAAGAGTGAAGTCAGTCTTGGGTGGAGTGAAGGCAGGGGCAAAATGTCATACAAAGATTTGGCAAAGAAAGGTAGAAAAAGAAATGATACATTTAATCAAATTTAGAATGTAATGCATGCTTGCACGTTTTGGCACATTTTCACTTCCAATCGTCACTATGCTTGTCTCCTTTTTCATCTCAATAATTCAAAAGACATGTAGCTTCTTACAAAAAGGATAACATGGGTTCGTCCGTAATGATCGTTGAGAGGCTTTCTACTGATGGGAAGCCGTCAGCTGATGCCATTCTAGATGTTCTTTTGCAATGCTTCAAAGGCTGCAGGGTTGTGTTAGATTAACCCGTTGAGGACAGTTTGATTTTGCTATAACACGCTTTTCCCATAGACCCTTGCCCGAGTATACTCGGGACTCGTTCTCAAAAGGTTAAAACCCACTGAAGACGAGTCGGGAGTATACCCTGGGTAAGTGTCTATGGGAAATGCATGCTGCAGCAAAATCAGCCTGCCCTCAACAGGTTAACCCTTAGTGTGCTTTGAGTGGTGACTTGCACAGAAAAACTCATAGCCTTGCAAAGAAAATCTCAAAGCCTTGCACACACTGTTCAAAGTCCCCTAGCATAGAAAGGGTTAACCCGTTGAGGATGAGTCCCGAGTATACTCGGGCAGGCGTCTATGGGAAATGCGTGTTGTAGCAAAATCAGTCCGTCCTCAACGGGTTAACATTACTCACTGTGGCTTCTGCAAAATCTTTTCTTCTCTGTTCTTGATCCATCTCCAAGGAAACAAGTGTCACTGGGAGAATGAAAGAATATATTGATATACCACTTAAAATCAAAAAGGCATATCTTTGGTGAAAACATTATTTTTACCTTTCTCAAAAAAAAAAAAATGTATACAAACACTATTTCAGGAAACAGTGTTTTCTAAAAAAAAAAAAAAAAAAAGAGGGGAGTACAAAATACTGCTAAAAAGTAATGGTCAGCATCTCTGTATGACCGATGGTTCACTTTAAACCTACAAGGTCGGTCATTTATACCAATCAATCTTGTCCAGATAGATTTTTTACAAATGCAATGAAGTAATGAGAAGCATGACTGATCTACAACCTTACGCAAGCAAGTTTTATGTATAATGGTTTCTATTTGACAGGGCATGATACATGAATGTGTTTGCAACAATTTACATTTCAAATTCGCAATGTCGGCCATCATTTAGAAGCTATGCTTAACATGGTGGCAATCTGTATCATTTTCTAGCTGTTTTATATATCTGATCTTCTTATCTGATCCCGATTATGAAGTGGAATACTCACCTGGGTTGATACCAGAGTGTTCCAAAGCCTCTTCACAGCTTTGTCTGATCAAAAGAAAGATAAAAAACATATTTGGTGATGACGACTACCGTCAGTGAAGGGATGGTGACACACCCATATCTTTCTTTCTCTACTCTCTCTCCCTATTGATTCATTGGTCTGCCTATCTATATATCTATGCATATATTTAGCTTGTTCTCTGTGTATTCATCCATTCATCTATTGTATCTGTTTATCTAAGTATTATTATCCATCTCATCTTATTCACCTCCTTTATTATTTCTCCCTATGTAGCAGTCACAAATTGGTATGTGTATCACATTATTTCATTCACTTGTGAATTATCTTCATGTAAATCTCTTATCAACCAGGCACACAACACATTCACCTGTTAATCCAACCATACAGTCCATCGCTCAATCCTTTCATCTATCCATCTATCCGACTATCTCTGTACAATTTGACTGTATAATTTGCATACACACACACACAAATACACAAACACACACACACACACACACACACACACGCACACACACACACACACATACCTTGAAAAAAAAAAACACCAAAGCACTATGACAATTAACTATCAATTCTGCTAATGTGTCCCATTCAATTTTGTGGCAAAAATCAATCATCATTCACATTGCCTTTCTATTACCAAGGTTAGATATCACTTCAGACATAAATTACTTCTAATAAATATCTATTTCATTTCAGGCCATCAAGGAAAGCTTCCCATAGATTCTTCCTGTACCAGGGACTCAAAAACATTTTATTACCTTGTAGGGGAAAAAAAAAGCAAACCCAAACTGCAGTTCCGAGATAATAGGCACTGCCATAATGCACACAAGATCAACACTATCATTACTGTCTAGTTCAGTCCTATTTCATTTTTTTTTCCAGATGTTGATGCAAAATAATATCAATCTTTTGCAGGCACTGCAATTGATGAGATACATTTCAGAAAGATTGATTAAATCCACAGATATATTCATATTTCTCCTTTTTCTTTCGCATCAGGCTACTAAATCTTCTTAGGAAGGTGAAAAACACACATATTGTAATGAACTGCACTGTATCAATTCATATGCTGTACCTCTCCACCCATGTATTACATGAGTGAAGTTTGAAATGTTTGACATACAATGTAAATTGTTGCATACTCTGAATTGTAACATATGAGTTCGGATTTGTAGAAAGTTACTTACGGGAGGTAGTGAATCACTTTTTTTCCTTTCTAACACTGTAATTTGCTTTAATTTCAGCGTGGTGTGACTAAAGATTCAGATCTTGCTTGCTCATCACAAAAATCAAGCTAAAAAGACATCTAAGAGCTACTAGCACCGGCTTGTCCATCAGCAACTTACCATAGCATGATGGCCAATCCGGTCTCAATTTCCTGTCGAGAGAATATTGGCTGGGTGTTTTCTGTCACCCCCACGCTCATGGAGCCCTATCCACCAAGAATCTACTACACCACATCCCAGCCCACAATCACATTTGCCGGCCATATCCACGGCAACCTGATGCAGACAGGGCATCTTCCCTGTCTGTATCAGGTTGCCATGGATACCGCCATCGAATCTTCCACGCTCCTCTCATCTCGTAAATCTCCATAGCTATAAATGCCAACTTCTTCTTGCTACATAGCAGAGTCTTTCCTCTCTCCCACCTCCATTTATACACCGAATCACATCATTGTGTTCCCTTGTTGCACATCACACTTTTTTTTTTTAAAGAAATATACTGTAAAACCAGAAAAATTCATGGCATGAACCTTTCACAAACTGGAGCCGACAACCTTTTTCATGGCATGAAACTTTCGCGAAATGCCAACCATGAAAATATTATGAGTATACTACATGTACTAGTAAAGCAGCGATTTGTTCAGCATGCACTGCTGGTGAATATAAAACACACAACAAAAGTTAATGCACACTACTGAACACACATAGTATGGAAGTGCAGTTGCAATCCTTTTGATCATGTTCTAGGTCTATGAACTGTTACAACAGTGGTACAAGTGAACTTACTTGTACAGCGTACAGCATTGTAATGGCATTCATAACAATGCATTTGGTAGACACAAATTTTTGCGTACATTTTTCTTTCTTAAATCTTGGCTCCACGCCAAGTTTGCAGAAGTTTGGGGCATGCAAAAATTTCTGAACTTACAGTATGTATCCAATAATTTGCTTGTTTTCATGAGCAAAAACAATTCCAATACAAAGCATTAAATATGTGTCTTTCACCACAGTGTGAAAGTATATGAGGTTCATATCCATCATTTTGATAATAAGCATGTATTTTGGATGCTCCCTTGAATACTGCTTGTGAAACCACTTCACTTCTCATTTCTCATTTCTGCCAGGATCTATCACTCCAATTTATGATAGCAACAAATTTAAATCACTAATCACCAAACATATTATTGTTAACCCTTTAGCAACCATAGATTCTGTACATAATGGCCTATTGTTTCCCGGAAGGTATAGCAATATTGCTCTTATTCAAACAACTTTCTGAATTATGTGAAATATATCACAACATGTTTATTTTTGTCTTTTATAAGTTATGTTTATTTGAAAGCCTATTAAGACTTTGCCAAGAGACTTGTGTAACACAAAAATAATTCTGACATACTTTTGTTGACCTTTGGCCTCTTTCAAATTACATAATTATATATTCTATAAGAAAACAATAAAAATAGTAAAGCATATACCTATAAAAAATGGACAGGTGGTTTGGGGCATTTTAGGGAGTAATCTGACGGGCAATTTTGGGCAGTTCATTTACTAATGGGTTAAATTTGATCTCTGGATAGAAGACCAAATAAATCAGAGTATACATGTATAGCAGCTGCACTGTAGAAATGTACCATATTATTGTTATAATCATCACTATCATTGCCCAGCTCTTCACGTGAACACTGTGGCAATGCACACCAAAAATAATGTATCCTTTATGCATTCACTGACGGCATGTGGGATGGGAAATTCACTAGCATATATATTCAATTAGTCAGCCTCTGAGTGTAGTAAATAATAAATGCACCAGGTCGCATTCACACTGATACACTTTGTAGGAGTTCAGATTGTACTAGATTGGCAAGAATAGCCTCATTATCTCACAGAGCAGCTAATCTATAATCATGGAGCTATCTCTGTTAGTAGCTCCATGCATGCTATAATCTACACACATGTTAACATTATATTCTCCCATTCCCGCCTTCCAAAATTAATTTGTGCCATTCCGGCCACCACAGTATCTCAGCAACTGGCATTTGATGCATGAAATGAGGCATGGGGATTTGGCTGCGCAGTCTCTCGGGCTATTAAAGTTGTGATTGCTGTGGCAACCACTAATGGGACATCCCTACATATTCTGCATCAATAGGCGTTTTTGCATCAGCCCGATAAAAATCCAAGCTCGAGATATTTTTTCATTTCCCAAGTCAGAAAATAGCGCGCTATTTCGAAACATCGGGCTGATGTGAAAACGCCTAATGAGAAGCATTGTTTTGTAGTCAAAGTGTGAAATTTCTAAACATAATGGTCCTATTTTTGTTATTGTTTTTTAATCATAATGAGTTAATATGTGAATGGATAGAATCCCTCAAAAATGATAAATGAACTTGATATAACATTGACAATTTGTGATTTGTATCACAATGCCTGTACAATCAGTGCTAATTTTTCAGAAGAAAGTGTCAGTATGAAGAAACAGTGTTCTCTATACTTCTCTGTGTATGATAGTTTGGTAGGTAATGTCCTCCATGTGTAAAAAATTTACTAATCACAGCAAGTTGTATGTGAGCATCAAGGCCATAAGCTGGTCACTTCTCATTGTATGTATTCTGTTATCATGACCTTCATTGTACTTTTTCGATGTTCTACATTTAAAAGGCAAGAGTCTGAGAGCTAATGAAATAAAAAATACAGGAAAAAAGACACAGATCATTATGGAAGGACAGACAAGAGATTGTCACTCCAGGTAACATGTGGAAAGAAAATGACAGTTTTGTCTCCATTCTGCTGCTCCTGCTGCTGCTGAAAAAAAAAAATCAATACAGACACATCAAGTTTTACAGATTGTTGTGGCAGGCTGAGGACATGCAATGGATGTATTGCATGCAGTTGGGAAAAGGTGGGCGGTAGTACGACTTAGCAATTACCACATTTTGATGTATAACAAGCAAGCGGCACTCATCAATCTATGATAAAAGTGGACAACAAAAGCATGTTGAAGTACTCAATTACAATTTTCTTGTGTGTTTTGCTATCATAAATAAATCCAGGGCTTGCTCGATCTGCAAAGGGTAGAACATGACTGAATTGTGATTAATCCTTTTGGTCCTTTAGCAAGAAAGACTGAACTTACAGTCTCACTTGGGGTCCATGCTTTCACATTTTTTTTCCCACATACTACCATACATGATCAAGCAGTCCTTTGCATGAAATTTTATCTAACTTCATTTTCTGGCATATTTCAGCACTTCAGCATTTTGCAATTTTCTATTCTATTACAGTAATACTATACATCTACACTGTACATCCACACTATATTTCCATGTACAGTTAGTTGTGTTCTCTTAATATTTCCCATTTTGCACTCAAAATAGGATTACAAACTGGACTGTGCATTTTCTTATCTCAGTGGACCTCAGCAGCATGAGAACAGAACTGTGATTGTAAGTACATGTGATTGTGTACATGTGATTAATATCAATGATCCAATACAAGGGGGAGAGTGATGATAGAATGACAGTGACACATGCTTTAGCTATCAGCCATAAACATGTGAATTGTAAACTTCCAATGCAATTCATCCAATTCAATGTGTGGTTTTTTTTTTAATTAATGTAGTTACCATCATGTACAATTGAGTACCTGAATATAAGAACGACCCAAGTCCAAATTTGGCGATCGCGTTTGAAAGCCATTTAGATAGTCATGCAAATACAGATAGTCATTCAAGTGACTGTTTTATATTCAAATTTGAATTAATAACACCCCAATAACTGAAAACACTTAAGGGAGTTGGGAATTTTTTATTAATTCCCATTTTTCCGACATTTTCTCTAATGGACTTGGGTCGTTCTTATATTCATATACTCAATTGTATATAGTCCAGTGGATATAGAAAAAATCATGCACTTAATGGTAAAAGCACCATACTTGGTACACATGTACATGATGCCAATACAAGTCATTTCTGATATAAAAGCCACTCTGATTCTCCCTTTGGCGGCCGTGGCGGCCATTTTTCAAAATGGCCGCCATGTGATATAGCAATGCTGTGTATTTTGGAAACTATAAGTCCGATTGTCGTGATTCTTGCACCAAATTATAGGTTTTGAGGGTCAAGAATTCCAATAAAATAATTTTTGAGAGGATAAAACCATGGCAACCTACTTATTGGTGGCCATTTTGAAAAAATATGGCCACCATGCCAGATATAACATATCCTTAAAACATATGGACAAAGGGTCATGACTCTGGTACCAACTTATATGTTTTTGGGGTCAAGGATTCCGATAAATTCAACTGTACGTGAATATGAATTGTTTCATCCTACGTTTGGCGGCCATTTTAATAAATATGGCTGCCATACAACAGATAATGAATATTGTATATCTTCGAACTCAAAAGATATATAATGACGATTCAAGTGTAAAAGTATAGTTTTTGGGTGAAGGTTTTCAATATAATGATGTTTTAGCAAAGTGAATAGGTTCATCACATCCTTTGTTTTGGCGGCCATTTAATAAATAGCGTACGAGTGTTATGAAAGCGGGATGCCCATTGTGGATTGATTCAGGTGTAAACGTTTGTTTTTGGGGTCAACAATTACTTGTTCACTCAATTTTAGTATTCTAATGTGGAACATCTGGGCATAGTTAACTTTGTAAGCATTTAGGAAAATATGCTCAACTTCCTTCATAGCATTTCTGTGTGTACAGTGTATGTGAAAAACATGATCTTCACAATTTCATGTCTGAAGTTTCAAGATTATGCATTTTCTACAATATAAACTCTCGCTTTCTCTGGTCCCTGGACTATGGAATGAAAATCATAGTTTCCAACCAATATAGTACATTTGTTTTCTTTGGAAACATGACACTATTGACAAAGTGTGAGAAAAGTTCTAAAACTTCTTGGGTCACTTACATCAAATGTAAACACACTATTATGTATGTCTACAAAATCCATGATTGACCAGGATGTTCTGATACTTATAACTACACTGAATCTTATACATCAAACGATAAAGTAAATAGTGGCAGTGGGCAGGTCCTTCTGGTCCAGTACGGGTAGAGAGACGTCCCCGTCCTCCACGAGTCTCCCGCTGCCTTGCGGGCAGTTTTTGGGTTAATCAAAGGTTATAGGGAGTAAACCTATTCCAAATCCGGAGCGGAACCCCTAAGGCGGTTAGGTATTGTAATTCATCATCTCTCCGGCAAATATAATAGATATTATACAATACATATTTATAGGTTTACAAGTGTTGTACATCTAATTGTCATTTGCAGCTCCACATGAGTCTACTAGCAAAATATAAACTACAAGAAAAATTATGTTAATTTATGAATTGAAGGAAAACCTCAAAGAAATAGGTTCATAATTATTGGAAGATAAAACTGCAGAATACAATATTCAGTAAATCGATCTTACTTACCGGCACCAGTAGAAATACTGAAGACATTCTCTAAAGTGCACCTGCATCTATATATGCATTTACGTTCATCACCGCTCATCAATGGATGATCAGGAACAATAATTGTTTTGGATTGTCAGAGCTAATTCGATTCCTTCATATGATTCCTTATAATTTTATGTAACAGTCTTGACAAGGTCATACTATGAAATAATGAACAAGAACTGAAAACAAACATTAGAAATCTGTAGGTCTTATAAGACTGCAATAATCATGTCTTTGTGGCTGGAAACTATGACAGTACATTAATTGTACTCTCCTGTCTATGCATCCAAAATTGGGGGAAAATCTTCTATTCCATTCTCACCATTTTATTCTACCTTTGATATTCAACATAATTATCTTTAGTATTCCAGGTATGCAACAATTGTACTAAATGTCACTTATGTGATGTTCAATACCTACTTGAATAGTGAATGTGATAGAGGTATTGTCAATCAACAACAATCAATGAACAATAATTGTGCTTGTTGGACAATGCGTTGCTATGGTAACCATAATTCTATTAAAATTTTGTGGATCAAATAACTTCCATAGCATTTAAGCAATCAATCTTAAAATTGGTATTTATGATGATCTACAGGTGTAGTTATGTAAGACACTCTTTGTGTATGTATTTGACAAAGCGTTGCCATGGTAACCGCATGTTTTCTTCGAAATCTTGTGGAGTGAACAACTTCCACAGTTTAGAAGCAATTGAAATAAAATTTGGTAGGCATTATGGATTTGAGATATAGATGCGGAACACATAATTTTTGTGTTTGTCGGACAAAGCGTTCCATGGTAACTATAATTTTATTAAAATTTTGTGGGTTGAATAACTCTCATAGTATTTAAGTAATTAATTTTAAAATCGGTATTTATGATTCATAGGTGTAGTTATGTAAGATACTCTTTGTGTTTGTATTTGACAAAACGTTAAAAAGGTAACCGCATGTGTGGTTGTTGTTATTGTTGTTTTTTTTTTTGGGGGGGGGGTTGGTGCTTTTTTTTTCGAAATTTAGTGTGGTGAACAACTTCCACAGTTTTGAAGCAATTGAAATCAAATTTGGTTGGCATTATGGCCTTGAGGCATAGATGTGAAGACAAAAATGTTGATTAGAAGTGGAAGATTTGTTGAAAGTTGAATTTTTGATAATAAGTATAATGATTGTAGAATTTGTTTAAATGAATGAATTGAATGATATGTATTATGAATATAATGGTTATTATTCTTATTTCTCTGCAACAAGTATTGCAAAACATTTATGTTTCATGTTATTCGTAATCTGTGACGTATATGTTGTTCAACGAATAATTCTAATCTGTTTGTATCTTTTGTAAGTAACGCTGGTGGAAGGCGCATTTCCACATTCGCATTGTGGACAATAAAACAATCAATTCAATTCAATTCAATAAAGAACTAAACACCGCAACAACATAGGAGGTTCATTTACCAATAATAGGTGAACGATTCTTGTCAATGGGACAATACGTATGGCAAGTGAGGGTGTATATATAATCTATACAGGGTGGCCCCTCAGAAAATGGAAACGAATATATTTCCAAAACCAAAACGAAATTGTCCAATTTGGTTGAGTACTTTTCTTTCTAGACATGTTTTTGTTAATCATTAATTTCTTACTTTATCTTAACTTACTTACTTACTTACTTTATCTCAAAGCTCAGCAACGGAGACTACCCAACAATTGAAGGTCAATTTTCGACAATAATCCTATTCAAGCATTCCACATTGTGATGTGCGGTCTCAATTCTTTGTTAGTCTCCCAAGGCAGTGGCTTTTGTTCGATGCTGAAATTTGTTGAATTGAGCTAAGAAATAATTACGCTCGACCCGTCTTTACAAAAACATCTGTAGAAAGAAAACTACTCAACCAAATCTGATGATTTTGGTGTCATTCTTCTTCTAGATAAATTCTCTACAACTCTATGTCATTCATTTTGACATCAAAGTAATGCAAATGTGCAGATATTTGCGAAAACTCGCGTTTCCGTTAATTCTAGACCACACTGTATATAATGTGTGTGTGTGTGTGTGTGTGTGTGTGTGCATACTCTATGTAGTGCGGCAGTCATATTTATCAAAATGGACATGAAAACGAAATGTGTTACTTCTATTAATCAACAAAATGCTTATTTAAAATCATTGACCCCAATTAGTTTCAAAGACGTACAGTATAGTATATATTGCGGCGGCCATGTTTTAAAATGGCAGCCATAACATAGGATGTGATGGTTGTATACACGAAAAGATGTATCCATTTAAATAATTGAACCTCAAAAACATATTTTTGTACCAGAATCATGAAGATGCATCCATTGGTTTTAAAGATATATGAATAGAATGTAGAGCGGCAGCCATGTTTAACTGGAGGGAGGCAATATTTATCAAATGGCCGCCAAAACAAAGGATGTGATGAACCTATTCACTTTGCTAACACATCCATATTGAAAACCTTCACCCCAAAACTATACTTTTACACTTGAATCGTCATTATATATCTTTTGAGTTCGAAGATATACAATATTCATTATCTGTTGTATGGCAGCCATATTTATTAAAATGGCCGCCAAACGTAGGATGAAACGATTCACATTCACTTACAGTTGAATTTATCGGAATCCTTGACGCCAAAAACATATAAGTTGGTACCAGAGTCATGACCCTTTGTCCATACGTTTTAAGGATATGTTATATCTAGCATAGTGGCCATATTTTTTCAAAATGGCTGCCAATAAGTAGGTTGCCATTGTTTTATCCTCTCAAAAATTATTTTATTGGAATCCTTGACCCTCAAAACCTATACTTTGGTGCAAGAATCACGACAATCGGACTTATAGTTTCCAAAATACACAGCATTGCTATATCACATGGCGGCCATTTTGAAAAATGGCCGCCACGGCCGACACAGGCAGAATCAGAGTGGCTTCCATATCAGAAATGACTTGTATTGGCATCATGTACATGTACATGTGTACCAAATATGGTGCTTTTACCATAATGTGCATGATACACCCTATATGTGCTCTATATCCGCTAGACTAATACCTAAATAGATAAATATGATCTAAAAGTCCCTTTCACTCTGTGTAATGCTTTGCAATAGATCAGCTGACTGGCAGACCTATGGAAACACTGACAGACAGACATTTGTTCGGCACAAGGATGACAATGCTAAATAGATGTAAGGTGCCTACGAAGGAAATGGTAGGTATAAAGAAAGGAAAATAAAATAATAAGTCACTCACACAGTTTTTTCAATGAGAGACCTCATGCAAGGGTGTGACAAAATGGTGCATTGAGTCACATCAATGCTTCTTACAAACTGTGAATCGCATGAATGCTTCTCGTGAACAAATCAGGGGGAAAATCGCTGCACGCTGAATGCTTTCAATAAAATATTGCATCACTGATGTGTCATGTCGCTATTAATCTCTTAACCAATGGCGCATGACAGTTACAGATGGATAGTCTCACTGCTTATTTATCACATTGTACTTAAAATTGATTGAAAAATATTACGTGACAGATAACATATCAGCTGTCTCCCTATTCTGTACAAAGTCTATATTTGTAGGATCGCAACTGCTGATAAATAATTTTAAAAAATATGTTGGGAAGAGAAACTACTGGGATTCAAACCTGTCATCCACCCTATAATCTCTTGATTTTTTCATGAAATGTATTGTTATAATATGATTTACAAGACATGCTCTTACATTCATGTCAAATGTGCATACACATCTCTTACATTCATGTCAAATGTGCATACACATCTCTTACATTCATGTCAAATGTGCATACACATCTCTTACATTCATGTCAAATGTGCATACACATCTCTTACATTCATGTCAAATGTGCATACACATCGCTTACATTCATGTCAAATGTGCATACACATCTCTTACATTCATGTCAAATGTGCATACACATCTCTTACATTCATGTCAAATGTGCATATACATCTCTTACATTCATGTCAAATGTGCATACACATCTCTTACATTCATGTCAAATGTGCATACACATCTCTTACATTCATGTCAAATGTGCATACACATGGAGAAAGAATCTGGATGCTCAAATAGCATACAAGAGGAAAGTCAATTCAATTCGCTACTACGTTTTGCCTTTTCTTTTGTTTGGTAACCTGCATAATATACACTCAAGCCCGTTTTCAACAAATACTATTCAAGAGAAACAAAACAATATGATTGTTACAGACAGGGGGTTGTTATAAACAGGTGGTTGTTGTATCAGGTGTCAGTCATATTAAAAAAATATTTTAAATGTCCAATATGACTACATAAAAATCATAATACATATATCCATGTCATGTTCATACATGGAAAATACATTACAGCAAAATATATTGAACAAAAATGTAATACCAGTACCTCCTGTCCTTTGTAGATGTCAAAATAGTCTGTTTTTCATTGAAAAAGTTTCCTATTTGACAAATGTTTATTTCTGGAACAGATTACCTTAAATTACATAATGACTGTGTGTTTGTCATCTGATATTGTCACACTTTCACATTCATTTCATTTGGTTTTGTGTTTGTATGTGGGAACCATATGTTAACAATTTTCACATTATCTGTATTCATTCTACCTACATATTTTCTCTTTTTTTGGCGGGGGGGGGGCACTTGATAATTTGCTGAGTTGGATTAAATGCATTTTAAAGGATACTACATCAGGGACATTTCTCACTCAATGTCATGTGAACTTTGAAAAGGGTCAATGGGTCTGCTAGTCTTAAAGAGGGTGGTTTGAGTCATATGGTATCGCAAAAAAAGGTTTGGGGGTTACAAGGCCCTTATGCTGGCTATAATATTGAAATAATCTAGTTTGAAAAAGGGCTGTTTGTTTGTATGTTTGTTTGTTGTTTTTTTTCTTTCAGTTTTTCAAGAAAATCTATCAGTGACAGACATTCCTTTAAGAAATGAGTGGCATCAGTGTGTGCACTTTTCAGTCAGAAGCAAAACTTTGGTATCTGGACATGTCATACAGGTAGTCATTATACACAGGTTCTTATCTACTTACATTATTTTCTCTGCTGGAAATTTCTATGTGGTCCCATTCATCTATGTACATTCTCACAGGCAGGAACATACTAGAGTGAATCACTACTGTCTCGCACGATTTAAAGGGCATGAGGTCTGATTTAGTCATCCATGCTTAAGCGAAATGTGATTATTCATTGATCATTCTCTGTAACTTCCTATGGGTGTGAATTATTTCTGTGTGTAATCACAACCGGGAAGAAAATATGTGAATGAAAAAAAGAAAGAATTAGCATATTTGGGGATGAAATCCAGCAAAGGAGCAGAGGTTGCAAATTCTACAAATAGGTAGAAAAAAACAAAAGCTCCAACAAGGACAATGTTGCAAAGTGGAGTACGTATAACAGCCTGGTACTGGGTAGAAAAAAACAAGGAGCAAATCACACAAAAAAAACCTTTGAACATCAAATATGCATCAGCAATCGCAGCAGCATTCACTAAGAGTATTATTCCCTCAAACAGAGCCATTTCATTACGAAAGCAATCAAAAATGAAAGGATAAAGGGGACCTTAGCTGGATGCCATCAATCAAAAATGACATCCTTTGTGCCGCCTCCCGTCACCCGACGAGCCCCGCTGTCGGAGACAACTAAACCTGTTGGGCCTCTCTGCCACCCCTCACTGGGCAGCTCCAGCTTTTTTTTTTCTCTCTCTCTCTCTCTCTGTCTTTGAAAAAAAAAAAGATCACCCACTTTTGCTGTGAAACAGAGACAGCTTTGGTGTGATTATTTGGTTGCCATGCCGTTTCCATGGAGAAGCACGCAGGAGCAGCTGCCTGGATCGCTATCATTTTTACTCTCGTGAATGAACGACTTGTTTCCCCTGGCTACACTCAAACTGAAGAGCACAAAAGAATGGTAAAAAACTAGCATCTTAAGTTGCTGTGCACAGTGATACACGCAAAGTTGTTTTCTGACTGAATATGTCACACAAGCCTTAATTAAATTGGTAATTCTGTGGAGAAGTATCAACAATAATAAAAAGCTTTGTCTAAGCCTCCTGTCCCCATGAAGAAAAAAAAGATAACGAGCTTGAAGAAAAAAAAAGATAACAAACTTGAGCAAGCCTGAAGGTACAAATGGATGAGGTCAACTTGTGAAAACTAGATTATTGCTATATTAAAATATGATTAATATATACGTGCATCAAGCCTATTCTACCTAACAATTCTACCAAACAATGTTTGTTTGTTTCGTCAATACCAACCTTCACGAACTCTTCGATCCTCAACTTCAGGTCTCTTACATATTCCGTTTTCTAGGAAATCTTGGGGGGAACGAGCTTTCGCTCACGCTGGACCAACACTGTGGAATTCACTTCCTCGTGAGCTGAAAGACTCAAGCTCTATAACATTTTTCAGGAGTAATTTAAAATCCTTTTTGTTTAGCAGTGCATTTTGAAGACCAGTGTCTTTTGAAGACAGACTTTCATGTCTTTTTTTTTCTGCTTCTTCATCTTCTTCTATTACGGTGATGTACTTGTATCTTCAGTCTGTTTGCATTGATGTCAATTGTAAAGCGCCTTGAGCATTTAATCAAAGTGGAGAACGGCGCTATAGAAATTGTATGTATTATTAGTATTATTATGTATATCATACCAGTAAAATCCATATATTTTTGTGTATACATTCCATACTAACCATTACAACAACTTGGTAAAAGTGTGACTGGCTATCAAAAACTGACATACAGGCACTGATTCTGCAGAAATCAAACGTACATTAAAAAGGCTAGATATGTACCAACTTTCATTGCGATGATACATACATAATACAACATTTTGATATGCTCCGAATTCATTCTTTCATACACCTGACAGCAACCTGAAAGCATCCAAGACACTGCCTCAGCCAGTACAACATTATGGAGGCATATTTGCATTGTTTTATAACAGGTTCCCTAAAAGATTCTAAAGTCGACTCCATTGACTTTGTGGCCTTATTGCACAGAACCCACTTGGCTCCCCTTCACAGGAAGACAAGACTTTGCACAAAAGAAGTCTACCTGGAAGACTGATTCGTGAAACTTTATTTCACCTGCCTTTCACATCAGTGGTGCCCATCAAGCACTGAACTCGATGATACACTTTTGAAAGCTGCCATTATCGATCCACCAAGAATGCAATCGTCACAACGAGGAGACTCACCGACACCTCTACATCTCATTTTGATTTCTGCTTTGATAACAACTCAGAGGGGGCAAACATGTACCTCCAGCCATTTGCAAGAAAGGTTGGCATGGCAACCACTAATGGCCCTCAGCCTCATTTTCACCTCACAGGTGGTAGCAGGGACACATAGACAAGAAAGGGCATTTAAATGAAGCGAGTTTTTAAAGAAATAAAGGAACAAGTTGTTCCATTTGAATGCCTGGGCAGCTGCTGTGAACATTTCTCACATTGATACATATAGCTGCACTTGCCACATAGATACCTTCCAAAAGCAGGGCGCGGTGCAGAAGGTCTTCTGTGCTATTTGCCTTCTGAATGGCCATTGACTACTGGGGGGAAGTTGCGAAAGCCACTTCCAAAATGCCCGCCAGAAATATATCCAGACGTCTGAAGTTCTATTCCCTTTGTTATATCACTGCTGCACACACTGGAAACTGCCTTTTGCCGTCTCTAGGACTATTACATGTCTGGTTCCCTTGTAAATGTCAAACAATGAGCCATTTTCCAGTGGAGACACTGTATGAAATGTGACATTCCTGCTACGGCATACAGGTTCATTTTGGAAAGCCCACCCCCCCCCCCCCCTTTCACCATAGCATGTATCCGGTGATCACTTTATTTTGTTATAAAACAACAAATTTGGAGTCAGAGCAACAAAATGACCAGTGTTAAAAGATTAAGGCTTCATATGAACCCTTGGTTTGAATTCTGCCATGTTTCAAAGGGGAGACCTTACTAGTGGTCTGCATCAAGATACTGTAATGCTTCTAAAATAAGGAATAATCACTGTACATTGATTTTCACAGTTGATTAACACACCCTACTTCCCTGCCAACACAAACACAAACAACAAACCAAGAAGTACATATATATATATATATATATATATATATTATATATACAACGTATATACACTCAGCAAAAAAAGTAAGTTCCCCCCTAGCATTTGTGGATATATCTCAAAAAGTATTCAACCGATTTTCATAATTCAAACGGAAATGGATAAAGAATTTTATTACTCATAACATGAGTGTCAAATCATTGCCACCAAATATCATTATTGGTGTGAAAAAATGCATTTTATGTCAAAATGCATGGAAACAAAAGTTGCACTTTAGTGATTTGCAATGACTTTTACACAAATAATCAAACAATCACTTATGATTCTGAACATTTCAGCATGGGTTATTGCATATTTCTCTATCTCTTTCTTTTCATGAGCATATAGTGAAGTATTTGATAGCTGATATGTCCACCACCCGCAATGACCAGCTCCCATCTCCTCCTCATACTGTTAACTAAAGTTTGTACTTGGCGCTGCTCAATGTTGGCCCATGCTCTCTCCAAGATGCGCTGAAATTCTTGTAGTGAAGTGTCATCTTTCAACTTCTTGCTCGCTTTCCACTTAATGATATCCCAAAGATTCTCTACTGGATTACAGTCAGGGGATCTTGCAGGCCACTTTATACGTTCGATGCCATTTCCCTCAGGAAACTGATCTTCAACTTGAGGGGATGACGCAAAATGCCCACAGGCACATTAATGTGATCAACCTAAATTGGAATTACAAATCACATGGCTTCTACCAATATTTTCATATTGAGAAGGCCTATTGTTCAAAAAGTATGCATAACATCTGTTTAATAGGGAAGCACATTGTACCTGAAGAAATTCCTGAGAATTACACAATTTAAAAAGATCATTTGATAACTTACATAGGAAATGTATACAATATGCTTCCTATGGCTTAAAGTGCAACTTTTTTTCCTATGCATTTTGACATAAAATGTGATTTTTTACACCAATAATGATATCTGGTGGCAATGATATGCCATTCATGTTATGAGTAATGAAATTACCTATCCATTCCCGTTCGAATTATGAACATCCGTAAAATACTTTTTGAGACATATCCAAAAATGTTAGGGGGGAACTTACTTTTTTTGCTGAGTGTATATATATCCATTGTATATGATATATATATATATATATATATATATAGATAGATATATAGATAATATACACACACATATCTAGGCCCAAATTCATGAAGGTGGTACAATCTTTGTCCACGGTTTAAACCATGGACAAAGACCGTAGTTTTATATGGGGCGCCAAGTGTCACATGGCCTATATGGTTATGAAATCAGGGGGGCGTATCATCAACGAGTTCGTCGGAGGTTTTCACCGACGAATTTGCTATCAACCAATCAGACGCAAGGATTTCAGTAGCTTTTAACAGGCGTCGGTGTAAATCACCGACGAAAAGTTTCATGAAACGGTCCCCAGTGATTTTGTCCGACGAAATGAACCAACAACATGCTGTCACTTCATCGACGAAATGACTGATTTCGTGAATTTGGGGCCTTAAAAATCAACCAGTGCTAGCATATTACTGCATTCACGGCCTTCACAAAAAAGAGATCTTGGAGCCAGTTTGGGTGTCTGTTCATGCCTGTGACAAATATCTCTCTGGCTAACAGACAAATGAGTATACACATAGTTTTAAACCTCTGAGTGTTTTGAATTGATCAGTTAAAGCAAGAAGTATCTTGCAAAATCTTCAGGGAGGTAAAGCCAGAGACAGAATTGTTGTAATTGAGTATTGTAGAGTAAGCTACCTGCAGCAGTAGATATTGAAATAGCAAGGAAATTAGGTGATGGTACTTGTAGCAGTGATACATTTGTAGTAGTAAAACTGGTGATAGCAGCAGTATCAGCAGTATTGGTTGTGAGAGAAGCAGACACAGTAGCAGCAGTAGTAACAACTGAGTATTAATAGGCTGATTGTACATAGTAGTACTGGTAGAAGTAGTGGTAGTGGTAGTAGTAGTAGTAGTAGTAGTAGCGGTAGAAGTGGTAAAGGTGTAGTAGTATTGGTGGTCACAATAGTTGTACATAGTAGTACTGGTAGTAGTAGTAGTAGTAGCAGTAGTAGTAGTAGTAGTAGTAGTAGTATAGTAGCAGAAGTGGTATTGGTGTAGTAGTATTGGTCACAATAGTTGTAGCTTTAGAATGAGAAGTGTGTTAAAGTAGTAGTAGGACCAATGCAGCAAAAAAAAAAAATATATATATATAATATAAAATTGACACATTTTCAGCAGAGTAAATGGCTTCCCACTAGACACACATGGGACATAATTAACACAAGGCTACAGGTGAAAACAATTAATGAAGAAATAGTTGAAAAGCAGACCAACTAGTGTACTCTTAGCTATGTAGAGTTATACTAACATCATTCCAGCAGCTTCATACATGTCATGATATCAAACATTGCAAGAGTAGCTACTGCTACGTATGAAGGTCACTAAAAAGAAATTGCACACGCACATAAAAAATACATCGATAGCCTTAAAGGGGAAGGCTAGTAACTGATCAGTGGGAATCAGTGGAAATGCTGGGAGATGATTGTTCCAATCCTTATGGGATTCATTCAAGAGTTCATTGTATATCTATTGTTGTGTGAAAATGACTTCCTTCAGAATGGTCTCATATTCAAGTAATGTGCAGATTAATGCTCCGTCACTGACCAGGAACGCTAACCTGGAAGCATTAAACTGCACATTACTTGAATATGAGACCATTCTGAAGCAAATCATTTTCACACAACAATAGATATACAATGATCTCTTGAATGAATCCCATAAGGATTGGAACAATCATCTCCCAGCATTTCCACTGATTCCCACTGATCAGTTACTAGCCTTCCCCTTTAAGGCATATCCATTCTACACGTGCGCTAGCAGGCACATGGCCTCTCGGGAAGGAGACAAAAAAATATGGCTTGGAATCATGTGACGAGACCAAAACTGATCTATTGTACGACCACTACATCATGCCCCACTCCGTCTTGGCGGTGAGCGACGCACTTCGGCAAACAGACTTACGATGGCAATCAATGGTGATTTGATTAGAAGGATAGTATAGTTTGGGTTGACATGGGGGGATTCAGATTTTAAAGGGATGGTATAGTATTAGTTTAGGTGAGGATTCAGCTTTCAACTTTTTGCAAGATACTTAGAAACCACTTTGCAAAATGTTAAAGAGCATATAATTCTAAGAGGATTTCAAAGTTTATTTGATGAAAATTAGTTATGAAAAGGCTGAAATATTCAATTACAAAGAGGTCCTAATAAAAGGTGGGACCCACCTTTCAATAGGACCACTTTGTTTACTTTGCTTTGGATATCTCAGCCAATTCAAAACTGGTTTTCATCAAATACACTTTGAATTCCTCTCAGAATTGTATGCTCTTTAATATATGTGGTATTTTAATTATCTCGTAAAGATTCAAATCTGAATCCCTACCTCAATCAAAACTATAACATCCTTTTAACATACTGAGATAGAAAATGAATGGATGGAGAGAGAGTCTACTGTTTTCTTTCTTTTTTTTTCCTTTCCTTTCTTTTCTCTTTTCTTTTCTTTCTTCTGTCTGCATGACAAAAGAGTTAGAAATGCATGCTAGCACTCAAAGACAGAAATCCTCAAGAAGAAAAGATGCACAATGTATCATGTGTATGACAGGTAGCACTACAAATGTTGAGCAAATAAAGATTATTCTTTTAGGGTCCTTTTGTATCTTCAGACCTAAGTGTGCACAAACTCACTTCTACAATATTACATGTGCAATGGATTACCACATGAGGGAAAAATGATTATGCGATCAATTGACAGAGAGAATTTCAAGAATGAGGACAATTACAGTTACACAGATGAATAGAAAAGGCATTCTATCAAAGATCAGAAAAATGTCCAGAACACTAGTTGCTAGTATCAACTTTGATTGCATTTCAGCAAGGACATGTCAACAATTAGTCATGGACGATTAATCGCATAGATTTGATATACTCTAAATCGTTGCTAGAGGCGCGGTCAGACTGGCAAAATATCTAGAAGTTGTACTACATGTACTTCTGGTCCTGGAAAGGATGGTGTGTAAGATTTATATGCTTTTGACTTAAATATAAAACACTGCTCTCCCTTTCTCCCTCCAGCCAGCTTCGGGCACGTGTACTGCCATCTACACAACTCTGTGACTCTGTAGCCTTTAAAATTATTCCTGCAAAAGAACTATTGAAATATGATCATTGAACAGGAGGAAATTGATTTCAACCATTGGGCCCCATCCCAACTCGTAACCCCTTCAAGCGGCCAATCAGATCACTACTGCTACTACCACACGATGAAAAATAAAGTAATAATGGGTGTTATACAAAGAGTAGAGCATTTATAAGAAAAAAGTGTACTTGAACAACAATTGGTAGGCATAAAAAAATGCTACAGGAATGGAAAGATTTAATACAAAAAGAGAGACACTCTGCAACATACTGCAGAAAAAAAAGATTAAAAGTGGGCTCTTCGAGTTCAAGGGTTCACAAAAGGTTTCAGAGTACAGAAGGGTTTGAAAAAAAGGTGTCTAAGTGTGAACAAAAACAGCTTTGCCAAATGAAAAGGTTGGCAAACAGCTCTGCTTTAAAATCTGAAAAGGTTTAGACCAGGGGCCTATTGCATAAAATAGTTAACCTAAGAAAAAATTTGGCAAGAACTAAAAACTCAGGATAGCATGATTCTGAAAGTGTCTTCACATAGGAAAAAATTCTGTTAAAAATCAACCTCAGATTTTCTCAGGTAAAAAGTCTTATGCAACAGGCCAAAGGATTTGCAAAATGGCAGGGTGTACACATGGCTCTGGAAGTAGAAGGATTTAATTACTCCAGGAATCAAAGGGTTAACCCTAACCAGGCCAGGCTTTAGGGGGTGTTCTGTGGCCGGGGGAGGGCCGGGGCAGGCATGTATAAAAGGCCGTGCAGCGTCGTAACAGTACGCGCGATTTTCGCGGAAATGGTGTCAAAAGTTGTGCGAGACTTGAAAGTAAAAAGTAAGCAAATGGTGCGGTCAAAAAATTTCGCATGGCGGAATAATCGCGAAAAATGTCGCGGGGGGTTGATTCAATACCCCCCCCCCCCGGCCCTTTTAGGGTTAAGTGAAAAAGGCTTTGAAATTCAAGAGGCTACAGGTAAACAACAGTACGAAAGGAAGAATATTTGTCAATAAGACTCTACAAGTCAGAGGGTGCATTAAAAAATGGGTGGGTTTAATACAAAAGCCTACCTAAAGTGGAAAGGTTGCCAAATTTCTCTGTGAATGGAAAGGTAAGAAACTTGGAAGGCACGGAGGGGTTTACTATGAACTTCTGACAGTGGAAAAGCCTTCAAAGAAAAGCCATGCAAAAGAATTATTAAGGCAAAAAGGCTATGAGAAAAAAAAAACACACACATGAACTCTACAACATGAGGAGGCAATACAAAAACACCACCTTAATATAAATTGCACATGTATGTTATATGTTTGAAATTTATAGTCAGTCGGCATTTGAGGGAAAAAACAAAGATTACCTTCTATATATGGACCCATTAACTACAACTGATCACTGAAAAATTATATTCTTTACCCACATTATTAGTATGTACACACAATATGACTTTGCTGTGCTGCTTCTGGATCTAAATGCTAAGATCTTTCAAATTTACAGCTTTGGACCTTTGGTATAAAATTGCCCCTAAGCCCAGTCAAACAGTGACCATAATAGTTCACTTGAAGCACATGACTAGAAAAACTACAAGACGGAAGTAAGGAATATGTTGTACTCCAACATCACTGTCAGCCTTGCTGAGAATGACATCATCCATACCTACAAAGACGGAATAGGTATATTTTCTGTGTTTCCCCAAACACCGTGTTTGGATCGGTTGTCACGGCAACAACCTGCACAACCCAACTCCCAAGTTGTACGCCCATTATCTTTTCAACGCATAAAGGCGGCAGCGTGACAGTGTGTCTTTTGTGTGAAAAGAACCTGAACTTCATCTGATCGACCGCCTGCGTGTTCCACCACAATGGCGGAAAAGGCCTCATGGCTAAGACTCCTAAACTCAACTGCCACAAGGACATGGGAACTAAATTGAGAGACTCTTATCATCATTCATACAATTGTTTTTGCTTACTCACTAGGTGAGGAGTACCAACTGAACTATAAAACAAATAACACACCACATTGAAAATATACCCAATTGAGAGGGACGTGGGCACTATGTTAGTCTACACGGACATGAATTAAGAAGTCAAAGACATATCAACACAGATTCAGGAAGTTAAGAACCATAAAATGGAAAAGAAAAACATGCACTTAAGCACACACCTGCAATGAAACCTTCAGTCAGGTTCCTGGAAACATTATTTTTCTTTTAACTATGACTCATTTAAAAAGGAAAAGAAAAAGCTAGTGCCAACTTATGGGGGAATATGTTGACTTTTTTTATTCTATTTTTGGTTAGCTCCATCCTAAGGAATAGGTTGCCTGAACAGGTGAAACAAGATCAGAAATATTTTGTGCCTTCTGATGATTTTTTTTTTATTACTATTGTTTTGGTACAATGCCAACCAGCTGCTATTACAATTAAGCTGAAGTTCATTACGAATGTCAATTTATGACTAAATAGCAAAGCCAAGAGTGGGATGGAGATCACAAATTTCACTAATTCAACATTGTTCCTTGTGTGTAACAAGAAAAGTACTAACACCAGCAAAGTGCTTGCTACTGCCCATCACACTCTGTTAGCCCAATTTCTGAGGAAAAGAAATGGAGTTATCATAGAGAAATTGCTGTGCAACTTGTGACTGGCTAAAGTTCATTCTATGTTCGACCATGGTTGTGCCTCACACTTTCAATATTTCCCTTGAGCTTCCTCTACGCATGTTTGTTTGTTTGTTTTTATAGCAATGTCCATGGCAGACAGAGGGAGGTACATGAATTGTAGCATAAAGTTAGCAGCTTTTCAGATAAAGAAGATTTGTATTTCAAAAGGACACATCACATGCTTGCCTGCAATATGCATGACTGATTAGAAATCACACAATTTCAGTAATAAGAGGCTGAAAAAAGGCCAAATTTGTGACTTTTCCAGTATTAAGCCTTAAGGGCACAACTTCATCAGAATCCCAAAGCAGTACCAAAGACATGTATGTGCCCCCAAATGTACTGATATTCTGGATGCATTTTTCTTGATAGGGGTTGGGGGGGGGGGGGAGGAATGTAATTAAAAAGGGGGAAGGACCAAAAAGATACTGATCAGCACGCAAGTCGATGACTAACTTCCCAGGAGCAATAGATAGTGCAGCATATCAATGGCCACACATATGTGCAGTACTAAATCATCTCTGGGCATTCTTCCATGGTATTTAATCACCACTCACTGTTTGCGTTTTTCTATGGTGAGGGTGACAACAGTTCAAAACATTGGCTTCCAAATTGCAGGACGCTGGGGGGCAAATCGCGACAAATAAATCTGTGTGAGAATTGTGCACCATCTTTCGTTCCAGGCAGGTGGATTCGTTAGGGCGTTGCTATGGATGTCACTTTCCACTGCAATGCACAAACACAATGCAGAATTTTTTTGCCAGCGTGCACGGAAATGGCCGGCATATATTGGCAGCCTTCGTTTCTGAACTGTGGGAACCGACCATCTGATGTTGATGGCGTCACATTTAGAGTGTGTGTTTTGTTTTCCAATAAAGAATGAAGTGTTGCCTCAACATTGGTTAATACCAGTATATGCAAACAAACTCTGCAAACTATGAAGTAACACTACCAACGCTGTGTGAAGAATACAATAAAGGGATGGTAAAGTTTCAGTTGAGATGCATGGAACTTCAGGTTCCAACGTTTTCTGATGATGACCTTTTGAGATGAGAAGCACTTAACAATCTAAATGTTGTCGAACCCTCTATGTAAAATTTAACACTCAAAATGTTACATCCAACATTTTAAGTGTCAAATTTAACTTTTACAAAAGGTTCAAGGAGTGAAAACATTTAAAGTGTTGGATTTACCATTTCTTTATTTTTTAAAGAATGTACAGTAAATAAAAACCAGTAAGAGACAAACTTCAAAGTAGTGAATAAGTAGGAAAGCAATGCTTAAAAGTAGTTTATATGTACACAGTACATCACACCTTCAGGGATATGTAATGACTACACAAAATTTCATTAACTTTCCTTTATGATACACTTGCTATTTGTTGCATACCCATGAAGCTTCCAGTAAACTTTGCCTTTTAGAGATTCATCGTTTTAGGTATTGAGTATTAAAGATAATGTCCAAATTCTGCACCATACTGCCCGCATATTAGGAAATGAAAATAATTGATTTCCCTAATTTTCTGTAATAGGGTTTTTGTGGGGGGTTTTTTTCCACCTTGTTTTAACACTCTCTTGGTATAATTTGAATGCTCAGAGTATCCATCCATTAGCTTCAGCCATCAACTTGGTTATTCTGATAGCGCAAATGTTGTCCCTTGTAACTATGAGTGGGTTGATTTAAAGGCATAATTTACCATTTGCAAAAGAAACAAAAACCCAGCATTTAGTGCTTTAAAATGTTTCTAAAATGTGAGTTAGGGATAGAAACACCCACTGTAAAATTTTGAATCTGTATAATTGATGTGAAGTATTGTTAAATACACAAAATGCGAACAACAGTTATAATAAAAATGTTTCCAGACTAAACCGTCTACAGTTACAGTTAGAAAAAAGTACTGATATCTCTTTATATCTTAGGCTTTATTGCAAAAATTTTATATGGTACTTGTAGGATGTTTTGTGAAACAACAGACCTACACATGTGCATCAAATGTGATATTTTGAACATTTTTAAAAACCACTGCTCCTAAAGGTAAACGGGACCTTTAATATCCAGGTTAATGAGTTGTATATTTACCCTATACTGCAATATGCTCACTCCTGTTCCTGTTTGTAAAACCCCTCCTCCACAAGTTTCCCAATGAGTGCAAACTGTTGTCTAGTATGTTCTGTACCCATTTTCTTGTTGTTTCTATCCTTGTTCTCATTTCAAAGCTGAATACTCTTGACTAGTCTGAAGAAGAAAAGTGCTAAATCAATGCTGTTGATGCAATTACAAAGACGAGTTAGGCGCTGGGGTCTTGTGACATTAAAATATGCTATCTAAATACTCTCCATCTTGTATTTGAATATTTACCTCCCTAAAAACAACAACAACAACGACAAAGGGATAACTACATGACCTGCACTGTCACAATGCACTGTTACGTCAATGTAAAAAAAAAATCTGTAAATTAACAGAAAGTGTACAATATTCAGCATGACAAAATTGCCCTCCCACGCGCAAAGATGAAAATTATTGATAAAGCAGTGAAGATTACATTTCATATAAATGGAATAAACAAATAAATGATGCAGGTAAAAAAGCAGCAAAAGGATATGAGCTAGCTAAACCTGTTATTTGATTCTGAATTCATCAATGAATTATTATGACCGTGAAATAACTGTTTCTATGGAAAAGCAAAGTTTTGACAAATTAAGCCAACCACTCGACAAAATGTCTGCTCTTTGATGCAACTTAAATTACAGAATGAAAAGAATTTCACCAATTCAGCATTCTATAGTGTTTTACAAAGTAACAGTTTCAGACATGAACAAGATATTCTACACTTCTGAAACTGTTGGAGGGTAGTGTGAGGGCTAGGGTGGGTGGGGAGGGTAATATTGCACGGATTATGCACTATGCATACTTTCCCCATAGGTCTTGTTCGATTAACAATGGCATAACCAAAGTGAAAGAGGGTCAGCCGTGAGAGGACTTCCCAGCACCACAGGGTGTACTGTATGCTTGACTTCACCTCTCATTAGATTTCATGGACAGATGAATTAGCTTATCAATCCATCTTGTTTGTGGTATCCCCTCACGATGGAAACAACAAGTCTACTTCCTTGACCCAACCGAGTTGCCGGGCAACGCGTCAACAAACCCAGATTCCCGTAATTACTCAGGCATTTACGCAGGAAAATCGACAGGCTTTTTCTTGTCTCTGTTACCATTTACCTGATCAACATGTTTAATAAGGGTAATATATTCCCAAAATTAATCACTTCACCATGTACAATGTACACTGTGGTGAGACAGTGTTTTTCATTTTTAATCCTCTTTTGCTTTACAATATTAGGGTGTTGTTATTTCTTTTGTGTGTGCTACTTTTGCAAAGCAATATGAGAAAAAGTAAAAAGTGATTATAACCACACACAATGCTATGGCTATTTTCCCCATCTAGATAAAGAGGTCAACGTTTATGTTTCCAGCAAATAGGAAGGATTTATTTCTCCTTCTATGAAATCTCCTGGGAACTAGACAGAGCATGAAACACTGATCATCATATAGCATGTATGTGTGATACTCTTACCCTGAAACCACTTCAGGTGATTGAATCTTTGGGGTTTCACATATGTGGTAGTGCTAATGTTTTGATTCATCTATGAATGAGATGTATGTAATTGGCTTTCCTATACTTCAAATTAACATAGTTAAACATTTCTTTTACACAAAAACTCATGGAAAGCAGACAGAGACACATTGATCATCATGTAGCATATGATATGTATACCAGCACACATTGCTCTACTTCAGTCGACTGAATCTTTGGGGTTTCACTGTCATGTGGTAATGTGAATGTCTCGATTCCTCTATAAATGGCATGTAACAGGTTTCCTTCACTTTAAATGGACATAGCTGAATATTTCCTTCACACTTGGTAAAAGGCAGTAAAGAAAACTGTTGCTGTGGATACAATGTTAAAAATGCAGTCTCATATCACACATGTACATGTATGTGATAGTGCATCACAAAACCAACAAAAAGTCATCACACGTCATGATTTCACGTACGGACTCAAAATGAGCAAAGTGGGTCAATCTCAAACTCAAAGTTTTCAATATCATCTGAAAGAGCAATTCTTCTTCTACATGATACTATAGGCTTAGGATCTTGAAACATATATGGAAAATTGTGTTTTATGAAGTTTTTCTATAATTTGTTTTTCTTTTCAGAATAGTGTGATTAGTTACATATATGTTTTAGAGGCCTCTTTTAATTTTTAAACCTAATAATTACTTACTCTTTACTTCTAACTCTAACAACTTTGAAAAAAGATCTTTGCCATATGTCCTAATATAAGATCATGCCACTTCAATTCAAATTTAAGGTGGAGAAATCCATTGACATGACTTTTCAGGGAAAAAAAACAACAACAAAACAAAACATAGTAACATTTGACTTCCCCTGCTGTGTTTTCACTTACATTCAAAGTTGTATTGTGTCAACAGGTCTTTAATATACAGTGGACTCTCATTATAACAAAGCCCTCTGGATCGGCAGTTATCTTTTGTTATTGAAATTTTGTTCAAAACTGAACAAATACACAATAAAAATACATAGAGCAGATAATGCTGCAGCCTGAATTTCTGCTACTCTGTAACGAGAATTTCGTTATAACCGTGTTTGTTATGACAGGAGTGCACTGTACAGTATAATATTTACAAATCATCACCACAGCCATCATAATTTGCCTGAAATGATATTAAGCCAATTTGAAGAGGTTTGACAACATCAATTTGAACATTTTTTCAAGATACTGGATTAAAACTATCATTCAAGAATACAACCGCGAGCTTTGACCTCCACTTGCATAAGAACTGTGAAAACATATTCAGTATATCAAGAGTTACAATTAAATACTTACAACTTGGTTTCCAGGAAGCTAGTCTTAGTTGAAAGCTCATCTTGGCTTGAGGACAACAAGTCTATTACAGAGCGACAGAGAGACAGATAGACAGACAGACAGACAGACAGAAAAAAAACATATTGCATTACAATGACTGCAAACCTCTGAGACAATTCTGATTCCTTCTTTCATATTTCAGCCTTTGCATAAGAGAGAAAAACTGCATTCCCATAAACTTTTATCATTTGCAAGCGTGTTTGTATCAAATTTTCATTAGACATGAGCACTAACATGTATTATATAAAAAAATACTGCATTACCTCTCTATACCTCCAGAAGCAGGTGTTTGTATTGGAAGTAAAGGACAGCTTGCATCACAAAGACATCAGGGTGATTGCTTTTAGGGACTGGTTGTGAATCTAATTACAGTTTTAACCCAGTGAGGACAGGTTGATACTGCTACAACACACATTTTCCATAGACACCTGCCCGAGTATACTCCGGACTTAACTCTTCTTCAATGGGTTACAGGAAAGAAAGTTTTTGAATCTTCATATACATACCCAGAAAGAGTATAAATCTTCTCATAATTGCCTTCATGACTACCTACTGTGCACTGAATTTGTATAATTTCAATTAACAGAGACGTTTTATGAAAGGGTTACTCCATCATGCCTCCTAAAACACCTGCCAATATCCTACTTATTAATTGTGTGCAGTGCAAGGAAATAAAATTGATTGCCCTAATTTTCATATATTGACTAAAAGCAGTTTGTCAGGGTATCTCATTTTGCCAATAGTATTTGTTGTAGTTTCTTTCTTCTTGTGATATCTGAACGTCCTACTGAAATGTTTGTATCGGACAGTAGCTGGCAGTGTTCAGATTCTCATATCATTGCTACTGTGAAGTGATGCATGGGTCTGATATTTCAAACTAAATACATGAACACAGATATTTAAGTTGTGTGTTAGACAGCCACAAGATGGCGTCCTTACACATTTGCAAGTGGCACCATTTTGCATTATCTGCTATTAAATGATCTCCACATGGCTGCAACTTTATTTTCAAACCACTGTACACAAGAAACTGCTAAGTAAAATTGTTCAAAACCAGCAAACCTGATTTAGATATTTAGAGAACATAATGCATGTACATTGTAAATGTAAATGAACAGAATTCATCTTCCCTTGTTTTGCAGATATTCATATAATCAACAGAGGAGTAGCAAAGGAGCCATTCGACACTAGGTTTGCAGAAACACCTTTTTGGTTTGAAGGAAACAAAAACCAAGATATAAATGTGGATTGAGTGAGAGCAGCAATTTAGTAGTACACAAGGTTGAACATTTGAGGAAAATCAGACAATCAATTCAAAAGTTATGAAGTTTCAAAAGTTTGGAGCTGTCATCGCTGGATAAGAAGATTACTGAAGTTCTTAACATCCATGTATAGACAACTATATAAAGAAAATTAAATGTACTTTCACTTTTCAAGCAAAATGAAAGAGCATTTGACTTATCTCTTTCAGAGAGCAGGGGGAATAATATTACCCTTATTGCACATGTCACTAACAAGTTCATGGAATGTGTACTATGCACACACAAAAAAAAAATTGTGGAATTCTCCATGTGTTTTCTTTGTATCATTGTCCATACATGACATGACATGAACTGTAGTAGTCTTCTTATCCAGCAATGACAGCACCAAAACTCTTAAGATTCATAACTTTGAATTGATTTTCCGATTTTCCTAAAAAATATTATTGATGTGTTCTACTAATATTGCTGCTTTCACTCAATCCATATCGATGCATGTATCTTGGTTTAGGTTTCCTTTAAAGGAAACCTAACTTAATTGCCTTGTACCACTGTAATTCCTTATACATCTTCTTGTAACACTTCAATCAGTCCATTCTAAGTTTACCTTTAAGCTGCCTTGTTTCATCATCCAATCTTTGTTTTAACTCCTTGTTTTCCTTCTGCAGGTCTTTCACAGCTGCCTGCAAATGTATACAGAAAGCAAAACACAAGAGAAAACAAATTGACACACCTATGATGATGTCGATATCGCACCAATCTCAGCTTTGAGACGGGCCGTCTCAGTCCAGCAAAAGTAAACCATTCGCTATATGATGCACTTTGAATGAAATAATGCATCAACAGTTGGTCGCCATACTATGTACAAATCTCACAGCCACAGAACCATAAAATGGTAGTGGAAGTAAACAGTCCAAAAGTATGACAGGAAACTACAAGAATATCAGGATGGAGAGGATGTTTCATGAACGAACTTTAAGGGATATCATAAAAAGCATGAAAGACAATCACATATGAATAAAATTTTTAGCACAAAGCAGATTTTGTCATTCATCACTTGGTATAGGACACTGACGAAGATGCAGAATCTCGATCGAACTTAAACAGAAAATCTGTTTTTCCTACTGTGTCTTTTGCTTTTTACCATGGTGTTATGGTGCATTAGTCCTGACATCAACAGTGAAATCCTAGGATTAAACTGCAATCAAACACTTAAAAATGTAGTTTGAAGTGCAGTACAGATTTACATCATCATAATTATCATCCTCTCTCAAACCACAAATAGAGGTCAAGTGCTGAATTTCAAAATTGCTCCCACAAATGAGAAACATACCTTGGATGACAGGACAGAATTTTGGTGTTTCATCAACTTTTGCTGTAGGTCAGCATTCTCCTCTTGCAGAGCTGACACTTCGACTTTCAACTGTGTGTAGCTGAAGAAATGGAGATGTAAATGAGTTAGAATTACTGCATGCAAAGGGTATATTTGTGTAAATTCATACTCCATTAGGTATTGCAATGCCCCATATAAAACCCAGATAATTTCACAAGGATTACCAAAAAAACAGCAGAGGTGCATTAATAATGAACACAGGCAAGGAACAAGCTATAGCAAACTTTGTCAATATTAAAACCATCATTAATAGATACAACATGAAAGGTGATTTCAAAACAGAATTATCTTCTGTTAGTGTCAATTAGATTTTTTTTTCCAGATATTTGATCGGGGGACTACAATTGTTCTGTAAAACATGATATTTTCGCGGCATGAAATTTTCGTGAATTGGAGCCGACGGCCTTTTTCCCGGCATGAAATTTTCGCCAGTTGCCTCTAACATTCAATGCGTATAGTGTAGACAAGAACTTTCATGTGCATTTTGATATCGGGAATCTCAGCTCTTGCGAAATTTGTGAAATTAAAATGGCAGTGTATACAACCAACCACACGCGTGTGTCTTTACCATCCAGCCACACGAGTGTGGTTGTAGCCATGGCCCGAGTCGCTGGATACAGCCACACTCGTGTGTAATGTACATGTATATTCATATGGATACACACACGGAGAAGATGATCGCCATGCGTGTCAAGCACATGAACGCACACAACCGGCTTGCTCGCAAAGTGATTAAAGCAACCTCATTTTCATACCTTTTAATATTGTTTTCTTACAAATATTTTTTTCGCTCCATTCTCATCGTGTTTGCTTGATACGATGGGTGTAGAATTAATACCAAATTACAACTGCCGCTAAATTGGGGGACTTCGGATTGACATCGCTAGACTGCTGGTGGTAGGCCCTACATCGTGACTTCGGGTGCTAGCGATCCCTCAGCGTAGTTGCAGCCTAGCCAGCACAGATGTGCCGCCCGCCCCAGCAGGGACCCACGCACCGGCTGCCTGTGTATGCTAGGTGCGCGATTTGCGAGTACCTGAACGAACGAAGGCGAAGTCTCAATAACGACGCGATGCATGATCAATCGCAAATCAAAGTCCAAAATTAACTGTAACTTTGCTATTGATTTTAAATTCATCTTATCAAAAAAAGAAAATGAGAATAAAGTTTAAAATGAAAAAAAGTAAATTTGTCTAGATGGTGAGATAATGTTAAATGAGGTTAATCTAGAAGGTAGGTTCATCACTTTGCGGTGGTACATCGTATCGCGTGTTGATGTGGCCACACACAGCGTGTTCCCCACTATGCAATAATAAAGCTTCTTTGTGTGTGTGGATATGTACATTAGTACACACGAGTGTGGCTATATTCAGCGACTCGGGCCATGGCTACAACCACACTCGTGTGGCTGGATGGTAAAGACAACACGCATGTGGTTGTATCACACTGCCAATTAAAATACACGCGAACATTCCTTGTTTTACAGAATATGGGGTAGATAACTATTACTCATCTGCTTTGCCCAAGAAATGTTGCAACAAATTTATCTGTAAGAGATATATCTTCATTACCATTGGTATATTCATTTGATACTCTCACAGAGCCTGCAAAACTGACTTTAATATACTACTACATTTAATTCATAAGAAATAGGCCAAATTAAATGAATAGAGACTGTGCTTGGCTTGCTTCTAAAGTAAACGGTTAGAAGAGAGGCAACTTCTTATCTCGAATGAATATCAGGTTGTGTTAATTTTCTTCTTCAATCTCACCATCATCACTGATTCGCGATTCCGAAGCGAGAGAGAAAGCCAATTCCCCCAATCCTCCATCCAATCCATCCTCCGATAGACTATAAATTTTATATCAAGCCTCAAATCCAACATTGCAACAACAAGGCATTCAACTTCAAGGACTCAAGTTACCGATTCCCTCCCATTTTTCACTCTAACGTTAGATCGCCACGGTTTACTGTATACCCCCCCCCCCCCCCCCATCATCATCAACCAACCCTTCCTCCCCCCTAATATCCTCCCCCGCCTTCCCAACAATACACAATTCAATAACGCTGTTACAGTACTTACACGGCCACAAATGCTCTCTATTTACAAAAATTTGTAAGGGGCCTACTAGTTACTAGTACTACTAGAAGAACAACATCAGATTTAATACATGGGACCAACGTTTAGCTCTTACTACTAGCCTAGGCAAAAGATCTTGGAAAACGTCTTAATTATCGTTATTATAAAGTCATGTTACCTAAGAGTCGGTGGTTTCTCTGTTGCATATTGTTTTCGCCTGCTGAATTCTTGCTTCAGCCGAGGAATGTGAGAATTTCGATTCATGATGCAAAGTCAATCTCCTTTCAAATTTGAATACGACCGCTCTAGTGACGTTAGCCAGATCGGTGCTCCGCGTATTAAATATACCGTTTCAGTGTAGTGCGGTGCTGCTATTATGGTCTCGTAGTCTACATTTTCTAGGACTGTTGTTCTGCTGCTGTACTCACGGAACTAAAGGTTTGAAGAAACTGACCCTTCGGATGTTCATGTTTTGCTTTAGGCTTGTTCACAGTAATGTCAAAGATAAACTCGTTATAGTGACCGAGCCTTCTCTTCCATTGCCCCCATCCTTTGTAATAAACCCCTCTTCATATTCAGAATGCCTCATCTATATAATCATTTAGACATTTTAATCAGTTGTTTGTTTGTTTGTTCAATCTGGGGCGCACACAGCTAGTTATTAATCATTGTATCACTGTATCACATGATTTTTTTTTTCCTTCTTCTTTTCGTTACTGTTATTTTTTGGCATTGTCTTTATGTTATTGTTTTCTAGTTATCGTGTATAAATCAATAACACGAGTGCGCTTAGAAACACCCGTATAAAGTGTCATATAGATGCAATTATTATCATTTATTTATAAAGATAGCAATTTTCAATATCTTTTATCTGTGAGGCAAGAGAATTCTATGTCGTGGGTCATCAGAATAAAAAGGATTTTGACAACTTAGGTCTCACGGAAATTTTGAACTATCAGGCATTAAACTAGCTGGCTTCTAAAGTTTAGTTAGCACCAGATTAAATGTCATCTACAAACAAGAGTGGCATGGTGATATACAAAAAAAAAAAATGCCATGATGGTTGAATTATCGAAAAATTCAAGTAGGAGCTTTGTTTACTTCTAACATGAATGATTCGCAGGCGATAATTCTATGCAAATGAATTCCGATGTGCTAATCTCAAATTGACAATTGCCTCTGGAAGATACAATCAAATTCCTAGAAATTAATGAAAGACTTTTTACCTATTTCAATGAGGATAAAATTGGTAATGAATTTCATTCTTTCTTTCTTTCTTTTTTGTCAGTGCAGCCTCTTTCACAGCCGGTGCCACGTTTTTAAACGTGGAGGGGGGGGGGGGGGGGGGGGGGGGCAGGTTATCATTTCTGGTACCATGCACTTCCGGGTTTCTTCAGCTGACAAAAAAAAAAAAAAGAGGGCCTTACCCGCTATATACCACTTCCATTTTCAGGTTTCATCGGCTGGTATCTGCTTCCAATCGACATCGACTGTTTTTAATTGACATCTAAAGAAATACTTCAAAGATAATACTGGGAAAATCCAAATAGTATGTTATGTAGCTGGTAGTTGTAAATGACAACGTAAATTAGATTATCTATTTCGTCCTTTACGTATAGTTACTACAGTATATACAATTAAAGGGGATGGCTAGTAACTGATCAGTGGGAATCAGTGGGAATGCTTGGGGATGATTGTTCCAATCCTTGTGGGATTCATTTAAGAGTACATTATATATCTAATGTTGTGTGAACATTATTTGCTTCAGAATGGTCTCATATCCAAGTAATGTGCAGTTTAATGTTTCCAGGTTAGCATGCCTGTACAGTGACAGGACGATCGTTAACGATTAACTGCACATTACTTGCATATTCTGAAGCAAATAATTTTCACACACTTTGTACTCTTAAATAATCCCACAAGGATTGGAACAATCATCCCCGCAAGCATTCCCACTGATTCCCACTGATCAGTTACTAGCCATTCCCTTTAATATGCCTTTTCACAGGCTGTGCCTCCTTTAAAATCAACTTATATATTTTGTTTGTCTTTCTCACTCTTCCTTCTTCTTTCCATTTATCGTCCTCTCACACTCGCCTCCGTATTTCCATCCTCCTTTTTTGTTCACTCATCGTATATGCATACATATATTTCTATACATCTTTGCGATTTCTTTCCATTTTTTTTCTTTTTCTCAATTATTGTCATTCGTATTTCTTTTATTCTTCTTAACATAGTCAATTTGTATATCATGCCTCTTCGGCTGTGAATAGAATGGAAATATTGCCAGGGGATATATTTATCGATAATATTCCTCTTGAACATGTCAATAGTATAAAATTTCTTGGTATTTGTGTTGACGATAAACTTATATGGAGAGATCATGTTAATGCTCTCTGTAAAACAATTTCACGAAATAAGGTATAATAAATAGACTGAAATATTTTTTACCATCTTCCACATTAACTATGCTTTACTCCAGTTTTATTTTACCGTATTTGAATCATGGAATTTTAGAGTGGGGCAACACACATCAATTCCTTTTGGAAAAAAAAATATCATTATTGCAAAAAAAGTCGTTGAGAGTAATCTCTAATTTAAATCTGCGTGCTCATACTGATCATTTGTTTTGGGATAATAAATTATTAAAGATAAATGTTTTATATTTATTTCAGTTGGGTCAATTTATGTTCAAATATAATAATAAAAGTTTACCACAAATATTTGATCCAATCTTTTGTCGCATTGCAATGATGCGGCTCTACTCGACGTTCCAGTGAATTTCATTTACCATTATATATACGTATATTATACAATTCTCGCCCAAAATACATTCGTTTTCATGGCCCGAGGTTCTGGAACAGCCTTGATAATATTCTAAAAGATGCTCTGACTTTTCCTTCCTTTCAATCAAAGCTGAAAAAATGTCTTTTGTCATCCTGACGAAAACAAACGAACAGATTTAAAACAATGTTTTTTTGTTATTTTCATAAAAATAGATAAATCAATTAATGATAGGAATTTTTTTGAATTATTAAGAGTTTGTGTTTTAAGACAAATTTGTATACAATTTTGAGTTCTTCTTCATGCCTTGGTGACCTTTCCAGATAACTGAATGTAGACATTGTCTTGTTTTGTTTCACTCCCTTTCTTTGTCATGCCTATCTTTAGTTTTATTTTCTGTCTGTTCCATCCCTGCTTTTGTTCTTGTCCTTGTCATAGTCTTTTTTTTTCTGATTATTTCGCCTGACATCAGGATATCAAAATGTATACATGCATTCCTTGACGGATCTTTAGATGCCCTCACCTTCTAGAGTAATTTTACAAGCCATGCTTTTCTTGTGAATTCCTCTTTTCAATGTAGAGTTATAAATTAAGATTGTATTGCTTACTTGTTTATTTATTCAAACAAGAGTTGGTATCATTATAATAATTGTATTCATGTTTTGTTGAAACCTATACGTGATTCAAAGTTCCTTTAAATACTATGTATTCATGTAAGCGTTATGCATATTACTTTGTATTACTTTATATGGCAATAAAATAATTTGATTTGAATTGAATTGAATAGTAAGAAGGTCTACTTGAAACTAATTTTGTTTTATAAATCAATATTATTGGTCCAACTGAGTTTTGTAACCACACTTGCACTCTCGTCATACAGTCTCAGTTGTTTCACATGCACCCCAGGTTCACCCCGACGTAGTTTAGATTCTGCACATTTAAGAAAAGAACATTTTTTTGCATTATACAAATGTTTACAATAGTCATCAATTACTCTTCCCATAATTATATAAATTACGCGTCAACCTGCCTTTACTACTGCTACATAGTGAAATTTCACAGTATACATCAGCAATCTGATTTCGTTTTATTTCAATAGGGTAGCCCTTTCAGTTTAAAGAAAAAACTGCTCTTATACCAAGTGGTAACTTAAGATACAAAAACATATATTCAAATACACATCATTATAATCATAACAAAAGTACACATATAAACCAGGTAGCAAAAATAGCGAAAATATGCAACAAAATTACATTATAATAAAAATACAGCAAGAATAAAAAAGAGACCGAGAGGAATATAACACTCAAGTTTAGAAATAACAACAAAACATTATGTGTCAGTTTCTGATGTCACAGAAATAAATGTATGGCAGTCCGTTTATCCTATGAAAAAAAAAAGCACCAGTATATCCTTTTAACCTTCATGGAATCTTTTTATTTCTCATTGGCATGCACACAGATCATTTTTGTCATCACATGTAGCTATAGATATACGAGTCCGTCCACACACATAGTGTGAGAATGAATAGGCCTATACGAATATCTTTTATTCTGGTGTCTGCGTATATACCGAAGCTTATGTGCATGTTTTAACGTTATACTCGAGGCCTGTTTTATAGGTTCCACGAATACTATTATTGTAAAGCAATCATTCTTTCAAGTATAGGCTCATTATAGTTATCATCGGTTGTTCTTTTTTTTTTCAGTTCATAACCCATTCAACGATGGTAATATTGAATTGAATTAAACTTTTTATTTGCGTCAAAGAGATCGTTTACCCATCGAGCAAATTTATAAAGCTACTATGATATAATCATGAATTTTGCGGTATCTGGAATACACCTCATCATGTGGAATTTATTCATTTGCTTGATTAATATTTTTATAGTATAAATAGGAACAATATTGTAGTAACTATCATGGAGATTCACAACAAGCGATGATACTGAAGTTGTCGATCGGAGCGTTCATTTCGCGAGACATTCTGACAAGTTTCTGTATCCAATTTCTTAATCAGGCACAAAGCACAAGTGACTGTCATGCGAGTTATGGTCCTTGGATAAGTTGAGTAGACGGAAATGGAGACAAGTGAAAACCTTCGAGTGTGTAATTTTTTTTTTCCCCTGAGATGAGAGGTTCTTTGCTACCCATTATTACACCAGATCGACGCACCACAGAACTGTCACCACATGATGTAGAACTCACAGTTCTGTGGGATGTATACACAGAAAAGAGTTCTGTGGATGTATACCTGTGAAAGTAATTCGTCGAAGCCCGCCATCTACGTCAAAACGCATTAAAGGAAACCGAAACCTGATTTAATTTAACCCGTTTCATACGGGAAACTGGTGGATTGTGTATTAAGTCTATGAAGATTTCAGAATTCAGTATGGAATGGGTTAATACTTAGCTGCTTGTAAGCGCTGGATGTGGATTGAGTGAAAGCAGGACATACCGTAGGACACAAAGTTTGAGGAAAATTAGACAATCAATTCAAAAGTTATGATGCATTTTTAAAGTTTCGGTGCCGTCATCGCTTGATGAGGGACTACTATACAGTTCAATGACGTCATTCTGAGACAACAATTTATCATACAGCTATATTAACATAAAGGAAAATCTAACATATTTTCACTTTTCTAGCATAAAAGGCAATTACTGACTTTCCTCTTTCAGAAAGCAGGGGAAATAATATTACCCTAACGGTATGTCAGTAACAAGTTGATGGAATATGTACTTTTCTTGAAAATGAAATTTTGTTAGAGTCTCTATGTACTTGTAAATCAAAAGGAATAGCTGTAATTATACACACAGAAATCAATAACAGCACACACACACACGCCAAAACGCACGACGTTCCAAGAGTCCCGCCTGAGATTTTTCGGGGGGGGGGGGAAGTAGCATATACCTTGACTTTTCGTCCAAGTACGAATACAAATAAGCAAGCAAACAAATAAACAAATAAACAAAAATATGATTACTTGATACACTAATAAATTTGTTTGTGGACATGTACAGACATCATCGCCATGGCATGATCATCACGTAGAGCCATGTGCCACTACTGTCCTGAGTACAAGTACGTGATACTTGCTCTGATACTTTAGAGACTAGTTTCATAGACTACACGAGGTTACTGTATCAGCCCTACTGGACACGCCACCCACCTGCGAAACGGAATGTCACTCTAGAACCCAAACACGGTATTGCACACACTTACACGCACTGACTGCAATCGGTCACTCCGTTGCCAGAGCACAGGGGGAGAACAAGCTACCGGAGAGAGCGCTCGACCAAGACCACTAATAACCCGTTTCATGTAAGTTTCTCTGTGTGGAAAACATTCACACTACTCGTAGCTCATATATTTTTGATGAAAATACAAGTGACATTAATTGTTTGCGGTGAGAATGCAGATTTTTTTAATGTAATATGTTTGAGTGTTGTGCCACGCTGACCTCCTCCCACAAAGCCAACCCAGTGCAAAGGTGTGACAGGGGGCGCGGGATCGAAGGGGGAATCCCCACATAATGTGACTGGCATGTCATTGAACGCGTAGCTATTATTTCTGTACCAACGCAACGGTATGTGACCAAAAACCTACCGTGATGTGACCGATTTCAATCTTTTAATGGGGAGGCGTCTGTCCTCACAGATAATAGGCTAAGCCCGAATTTGAATCAATCTCAACAAGTGTAATTTCCTATAAGCACCGAGTAGAACTTCCTGTTAGCACCAGGTAGGAACTAACTGCGACCAGCCCCAACAAGCAGTGTTGGGGCTGCGCATTGTAGCAGACATGATCATGACAGACGAAGTATAGCGCCTAAATATCAATATGAAATCGCAAAAATTCTGTAATATGATGACTTACAGGTGAAGTTGTAATGTTGAAGACTGACTGCGTTCAACTTTTGGTTCTGCCAATATTCCCTTTCTGCTCGAATTGATGAGTTAAATGTGACTCGGTCGAGAGGAACTTGGGAGAACGACATCTTATACAGTCAATGGATTTGAAATTTGTGCGCATGCGCTGGCCGTCAATTCATTGTACAGCTGTAGCTTTATGGCAAGGCCTTATCATACTGTTGGCAAACCCTCTCGCTGTATATTGCGTTGCTTTCTGGGTGAGTGCGCGCGCGCAGGCCTTGTCAGAAGGCTAAAAGTATTGCGACACCGCCAGTACATGAATATTTACGTGCGCAGTGTACTGCATACTGATTTCGAAAATGGTGAATGGGATGGGGAGCTAGGAGATGGACCTGTAAAAAAAAAAATGTTTTTTCAAGATCATTGGACCAGTGTGAACAAGAACAAGGTGAACGAATGGTAGGAATTAGATAAGAATCTAATGTATACTATAAAAGTAAGTTTTTTTCTAGTGATATTCGAAACTTACGGAGGGGCGAAAATCTGTGACAGACTGTGTATGTTTTTCAAGCTTACCGATATAGCACTCTATTGACTCAGGACGCTCCCACAGTATAACTGTGTACACGGAGCGTCCCGGGGTTAGGTAGGAACCTACTTTAACTACATGCAGCCGCTGTCGCAAAGCGACAGCGGCTGCACGTCTACTCCTTCGCAGACGTTGTTATTTTTCAGCGGTGGGTGTACGTTTCCTTCATGAATATCTTTATTAATCATGGAAAACTAAAATATAAGGAATCCCCGTAATCTATGATAATCATTCAATAATCGGTATGCGTATTTTTTTGAATTACGTCAAAAACCCACTGAAATCCGTCCTTAAAATCAGGTCTGTAAGTGTAAGTGTAAGCGTCCGTATTGCTTCACTCCTCATCTTCTGCATGTTATTGAATGGCAATCACTCTCCTATACTACAACGTAGCTAGTCGGAGCGGAAGTGACGTCAAATCATGAGAGCAGCACGCGTGGAAATACATGTACGTAGAAGACGACACGCTTTACGTAACACACGAAACGCACAGGCGTACGTAAAATGCTACCACTGTACCAGGGTACCTCGGGTTGAGCGTTCGTGGTAGTTCGTTGATTTTGTGAATCATCACTTAATCTACTCTGAAAAATTCAACAATAAGGTTTGGATACCAACAAAACACCAAATTCAACTCAACCATCAGCAAAATACGATATAGGTGGGTGGTATTATACACTTTAAAATCAAACAAAATAAAAGACATTTTTTGTGGTCTTGCCGTCAAAAGCGATGGTCGTTTACAACGTTTAAACACTAGTACATGTCAGACTGCTGTGCTTTGCACAGCGGTCTGGTCAGGCTACAGGTACACTGTACTTTTTGACTAGAGTAGTTGCATAATATCCCCTTTTGTTTGTGCTTCAACTGTATAGATAAGATCTAGTTCTAGTGTATGTTGTACAGAATAACACTACTCGACCGAGATGTAAAATCAGTCAGCAGTAAATGTAAAAAGGTGCTGAATATTGCAATACATCTTTGATTTTTCTGAGTTCAAGGTCTATGTCAGATGACACCGAGCAATCTTTGGTTGAGTAGGTCTATCATCTGTTGGTATCTTTAGCTAAATTGAGTAAAACTTTGAATATGACCACACAAGTTTGATTTTTTAAGTTGCAGGTCTATGTCATGTGACACCATCTTGTTCTGTTCATATGTCAAGGCTAGATTAAAGTACCGGTCCGACAGGAAAACTTGAATATTGCCATGCAAATTTGATTCTCGAAGTTGAAGACCTGTTTCATATGACACCAAGACCCCTTTGTCAAGTAGGTCTATTATTATATGTGGATTCATGTATGTATAAAATACGTTGTATGTCAATGCGAAGATTTCAGTAATGCATGAAGTTTTAATTCTGTGATTTGATTTATAAACTGCTGTGGTTTTTGCCATTATATTTTTGCATCATTATACTGAGATCCATTTTCTTCCATGTGAATTTCCTGACTTTGTGATATGGGAAAACAGTTTAGATACAATGTACACTTGGATGTTGAAATAAATGTAGAAAGCTTGGAGGCATTGATGAAAATTATGTATCTCTAAGTATTGATTTCCTTTTTTTTTCATAAATATGCACATTCAGTTGCTCATTATGGCAATGAGATAACAATAAAAAATTTTCTGGATATTTTCCTTGAGAGAGATTTTCATCTGATGGCATAACGCATTTCTTCTTGAAATATAACTGGAGGGGCTTATGCATTGTGAACCAAAGCTAATATCAAGGATAGACTAAAGTGAAGTCTGGTCACATCTGTTCTATTTGCAATTTATGTACACGTGTACCAGAAAATTCATGAGACACCACACTTGCATGATGCCAGCAGTGACACAACATTTGTTCCTGCGACAGTTGCTCTGGTCTTATTTTCTCCAAGGACTTAGGGTTAGGGTTTTGATGTGAGGACTAGGATTAGGGTTGGGATTATGTTTATGGGTAGAATTTTATGGTTGGGTTTAAAAGCGTGCAGATATTTCATGGGAGCACTTGTTGCAGGAGCAAGTGTCATGGAACCTGCCAGCATATCATATCATTACTTGAAGAAAGTATAATGTCTGATGAAGGATCGATGTTTGACACTTGGTACACCATAGCGTCATCTTCCATGATGACCTCCACGCTCCATCAGACTCCACAAGAGATGAAAGTTCATTTTCATCACAATGCAGGAGTGGGACACGTGACATATATATTCTTTTATCTTCAGATTAATCTCCCTTCTTCATTCCTGAAGATACTTGGGGATATATTTTTTCTTCATATTCAGGCAAATAAAATGAATCTATTTACGTCTCTTTTGTTGTCTAGACCTTTGTCTGCTGCTCATTCACATGTTTGATCGGCAAAAAATTATATACAAAGAATGAAAAAATTCAGATCAGAGAAAACTCAGGGCTCAACATTAACTTTTTCTTCTGGTGACCCATTTGGGCCACTTTAATAGATACTTGAATTTGAAATTCTGGTGGCCTAATATTAACAAAGAAATGTTGGACTGAAATAAAAGGAAAGTTAATTTTGTTTTTTAGCTGCCTGAGCGGGCTGCAAAGAGATTTTGTGGCGAGAAATCAATTTTTAGTGGCTTCAGGCCATGGGGCCACTGCAAATGTAGCTCTTTAACTTACTTTATAAGCTATCATTTTTGTGTACAGATATTTTTGCAAATGAGGAGGTCATAGGCAGTTTTCGCGAGATGCTGTTTTCATGATTTTGACATTAAGGCTGTCATAAGTGCACTAATGCCTTTCAGTTTGAGATATTTGTCCAAGTTGTTAAATTCGCGGTCCAATAGTGATTCCTGAAATTCGCGAGAATTAAACCCTCACGAAAATATCAGCATACAATATTGTATATCAGAGTGCTGATTGTCTCTTTTGAAAGAGCTTGGAATCCATTGCATGAAGTACCCACAGGTACAAAACGCCAGGTACAAATACTTATGTATGTATACAGTGATAATTGTGACTGCATCATAAAACCAGCAAAAAGTCTGTTTGCCCTAATTTTACATAGTGGAGTAAAAATAGCTGAAGTGGGTCATATTCCTGTATAATATGAAAGTTTGAAGTATTCTAAGACAAATGGGAAATTTTCTTTTTGCATTTTTTCTTGAACTTTTTTTGACATTTTCTCAGATTTCCCTTTGTTATACACTTGTCATTTTAGACTCGTATAACTTTTGAATGGATGAGTTTATCGCGTTGAAAGTTGTTTTGAACCTATGAATAGAATGTACCTGAAAGATGTGCAGAATATCAGCTTGATCCGATAAACCCTTCATAGTGTTTGCTATTGTGATTTATATCCTGTTCTTTGTCCCATTCATTGTGCTAATTGTGTCTCTTCTGTTTTTTGCAGAATCATATTCCTGGAGAACCTCAAAGAGACGGCAATACCAGAATGGCTTACCCATACCCCCAGACAGGAGTCGCCCCCGGGGCCTCACTTCCATTTGTGCTCAATCCGGTAAGAGAAACCTTATAATTGTGGAATGGCATGTTTTATCTCAAAACCAGGAAGACACCTTTTTCTTTCTATTCTGTGCAGGCTCAAAGTGACCACCAAGATTACCCCACTTCCCCCTTCCAGTTATCTGTTATTGTTCACTTTATACAGTCTATCTTGTTGTTATTATATTCATTTCCTAGAAATGCATTGCACAGTATACTGTAAAAGCAGAATATTTTGTGAGGCTTTTATATCCGCAAGTTTCTTGAGCCGGGTGCTATTCGCAAATTTAAAGCCCAAACAAAGTTCTGGTACGCCCGCAAAAGTTGTCAAATTTCGCTCCCAAATGTGAACGTATGCTTAGGAAATGTGCAGGATAACGATGTTATGACAAGATATTCGATGGGTAACGACGAAAATGCGAAATATTAACCAAAAAGGTTCAGTCTCAGTACTTACCCGAACGGGGTCAGGCTAAACTCGGACTCGGGGATAACTCGGCTTCGCTTTAACGGCGGGATGAGTTGTAATGATTGTCCCTCTGATTGTACAGTGTTGTCCTATGGGAGCGGCCTGTATAAACTAGCGCTTCGTGTTCTGGCTACTCGCAGTAATGGTCCGAGTTGTTACAACGCGCGCATCAAAAACCTCTTTTGCGCGCGTGCAAAATTAGTGTGCGCCGATGCACTGATCAAGCACCTGTAAAACAATCAAAGGCGCTTGATAAACAACAACAAAAACTCAAAAGACCGCGCGTCTCAGCAACTGAGGACCATGCGCTGTCTTTCTGTTTTGTTTGTAGGGCAATTCCGCAGTTAGGTGGACATGACATGGATAAAAGAAATGTGCCTCTTTATCATACTCTTTAATTTAGGTTTCAACTAATGCCATGGATGTTCACCAATCATTAAGGTCTTTCAAATTCAGTAGATTTTATTTTTCATATTTATTGATTTTGCGAGATCTAAAACCATCATTGAAAATGTACTTGTGGGACTGGGGATGCTGAAATTCACTTAAATGCAAATTACAGTGGGTTCCTTTGACATTTTTTCCTCAAAGTTTTGCTAAAGGGTAACAGATGAATACATTTAAGTACTCCAGAAGTCATGTGACATTTTGTCAATTACAAAAGGGTGAAATGACCTGCGGAATTACTCAGGACAAATGTAACGTTACTAACCATGCTTTTGGGGGTCTAGCTAAGAAATTATTGGTCGAACTGCAAAAAAAAATTTGTGTGAACATTTGTCATGATGCGATAAATGAAATTAATGCAACACTTTGTTTGAAGTAACTTTAATTTTTGCACACTTTTTGTTACAAGACATTGATTTTTTTGTCATGTCCTTTTTTCGTAACGTTACTAACCAGCCTGTTAAGTTGCCATAGCAATTCTAATATTTCGTGGATTGTATCCATTTTTTTTTGTATCATAAACCTGGGAAAGATGAACATGTTTTTGTCATAATTTTGACTTGAAATGAATAAATGGTAATTTAGTAGTAAAAACAAATATCTAAATTTGTTCAAATGTAACGTTACTAACCGCGGAATTGCCCTGTACAGGATTACGTTAACATGCACTTTCTTGTCCATTCAGTTAGGCCTCATTTGGTGTTATGCAGTGGCCAGTAGAATGTGGCGATCACGAACTGCGTGTGAATTCATTGTCTGAAGTAGGGTCGAATTTTTCCCAAGACAGAGTTAGTCTGGAGCCTTCTGGAATAAAAGTCGGTTTTCCTACTATTATTATTTTTCTCAAAATACTCCAAACTGACTCATCATTCCAGCAAACCGCATCAGCCAGGTAAGTTTCTTAGTGGACTCTTTCAATATATTGCAAGAAAAAATGAAATGGTGCTGGACGGGTTCTCAAGCACTTGCCGAAACTTAGTTTTCACTTTAAAAACGTGTGAAAATGTTAACTCTGATTCCAACATGAATGTGGCATGCAGGCATACACTTCTCAGTTCATTACTATACTCCACAATTGCAAATTTAACCACTCACGAAATTGTCGCAAAGTCCCGATTCACAAAAAATTAAACTTGCTAATGGCATATACAGTACTGGAATGTATTTAGCCTGAATGCAACAAGTACATTACAACTATCATTAATTCATAGGCCCTGTCACACAGCTTCTTGAAATTGGAAGGGAATTCAGAAAAGACCTTGTTAAGTAAGATGAATAATGTTGAATTTTGGACTCTTGCTATCAAAAGCATTGGAGTGACTGACAAAATATGAGATTCTGAGTACATCCCTTGCAATAAACTTTGTAATCCTTACTCAATAAATACTGTATATGTTTTGCGATATCTGATGTGTATCGAAACGTATAATGTATAGAAGAAATTGCTTTAGTAATTTCATGCCTCTTACATCGAAATGTAATTCCATGCATCCAAAATTGGTTGCTTGCCTATTAAAGCATTCAGTGCTTCTGTATAGGTCTCGTTTGGACAAATCAATTCAATCAATTAGTCAATCAGTCCAAATTACTGGATTCATATGCTGAGATGTATGTGTCCAGCTGTGGCAGATTAAATGCCATATGTGCATAAATGTTTGTTGAGTGTCTCATCGTAAGATTAGTGATGGTGCAGCAGTAGTTTCCTCGCGTGTGACAGCACACAGTTTCTTGCCTTGTCGGACTGCCGTCACATGACATTCCTCGCAAGCTGTTAAACTGAAGCCATGATTGATTTTTATTGTTGGTTAGAACCACACAAGGCTTTTCAATTCGTGTCCCTTGATTTGATTTGTTTGATTTTAATTTGAACATGTCACCTGCCATATTTCATGCATTAAGAGTGACATGTAATAGTTTAGAGCACAATGATATCATAAACTTTTCTGCGATATGATCACAGGGGCGGATACAGGAATTCCGTAAAAGGGGGGCACCTTTACAAAATTAAAAGGGGGGGGGGCACATGTCCCCCCATTTTTTCTTCTTTTTTTTCCCTTTTGCTTACTTAAAAAAAAAATAAATAAAGGGGGCAAGTGCCCTGCCTGGATCCACCACTGGATCATGAGTGATGGTATAATACTAGTTTTTTGTTTGTTTGTTTAATTTTTTTTTTTTTTTTTGTCATTGTGTTTGTTTTTCAATGTGTAAAAAAAAAAATCATCAGAAATATTCTCTCTTTCTCTGTCAAGTATTGGGCCATACTGTGATGATACTTGTTCGTGTCATTTTGTGTGTGTGTGTGTGTGTGTGTGTGTGATATATGTAGGAGAGAGCATGTTTCTGAAGAGAGCATCTTGGGGGTGTTTCATCAAGTTAGTCAGCGCTGACAAGTTGTCAGTCTCTGACAATAACCATAGTAACAGTCAGTGACCAGAGCATCTCAGCCAATCAAAACCAAGGATTTTGCTGAAATTGTCAGTGACTGACAACTTGTCAGCACTGACTAAATTGGTGAAACACCCCCTTAATCACATGAGAGGCTGTCTTAGTTCTTCCAGAATGTTTTCCAGAATAAAATTGACTTCCAGTCATGATATTGGTTGTGGTTTTTTGAGTGAGCTTGTATGGCAGTTGAATCATATGTATGGGGCCACCAAAAGGAAAAGCTGTTTTTTCCTGTTTTACACTATGACTCCTCAATATTACACTCTGGCAATGATAAATCTTATTTTCCTGCATAATGCATTATTCTTGAGGAAGAACCAAGTATGATGCATGAACTTAACATTATAATGTTGTCTTTTTTACCAGTGAATGGTAATATAGGGCGGAGGGGGGTTAGTGGGGATCGAGGGGAGGAGGGTTGTTAAAACACTTCAGATTCTGAATTGTATTAAAAGTCAAAAGTGCACTATGCTGCTAATATTTGCCAAGAGGACCGGTGCCTTTAAAAATGGGTATCAAGTATTCAAGGTAAAGTGTGCATTAGTGGGCTTGTGTGTTTAGTGGAAGCATTATGGGCAGTATAGCTTTACCCTAGGAGGATAAGACATGCACAATGTATTGGAAGCTATCTGTGTGTAGGGTGTACGTATGTACGCATGGGGAGGGGGGGGGGGGGGAGGGGAGTATACCAGGAAATTATGGCACTTGATTGTAGCTGTGCCCTTATCTAAAGAAGTTATCTGTTATACATATGTACATGGCCATCTGATGGTCATACTGTTACGCATTGTCAGAAAATGAAACTTGTGTAGATCATAATAGGGAAAAAGATCGTTTTGAAAGGAAATCGAAAGTTGACATTTCAGCTGCATGTACATATAAGACCCAACCTCTCAAAGTGCCTTAAAGGTAATGTTTACCTTTGGGAGCAGTGATTAAAAAAAAAAATGTTTTGAGTTATCACATTTGATATGCATATCACATGTGTAGGTCAACTGTATCACAAAACATTCTACAATATGAAATTTTGGCAATAAAGCCTTAAATATAAGGAGATATCCCTATTTTTTCATTAAACCATGACTGTAGATGGTTTAGGGAAGATTTTTATGATTTGAATAACTATTGTTCACATTTTGTATATATTTAATAATGGATGACTTAACATTGATTATACTGGTTCAGATTTTTACATTGGTTGTTTCTATCCCTAACTCACATTTTAGAACTATTTTGAAGCTCACTAATGATGGATTTTTGTTTCATCTGCAAATGGTAAATTATGCCAAATTGAAAAAAAAGGAGAAATTTTGACAAGCACAATAGGTGATACGCTGATAGCGTATCACCTAATTAAGTTAATGCAGCTCTCACCATCAAATTAGCGTCGTTCGTGGTTGTGCTTTTAATGAGTCATACATGCAATAATGGTGGAATATTTGTTGATATTGAGCCGACCAAATCTTCCTGTTCCCTCATTTTGTGTAAATGTGCCTTAGTAATATTATAATAATAGTAATGATGATGATTTGATAATAACCATTTCGTTTATCATATGTGCTTTTACAGCAATCTGATCATGTTTATTATGATGGGGACAATTTTGGAATTGAATTTTTATGTACAACCCAAATATTTGAAGCTCATATGAAAAAAGTATGAAAGTATGGTATGGAAGATGAGATGCATTTTGCTGTTACAGTCGCAGCGGACGGGTGCAATTAACTCACCGTTTTCATTTTGACCTGACCTTGCTTTCCTCTTGAATGAACACGTTTCGCATGAAAACCGCTAGGAAAGTGTCACAGCAAAACTGCTGTAACTTTACTATTTATTAATATTTTTTGATAATCCAAACGGTTATGAAAAGTAAAAACCTCATGTTAACCTGCCTGTCGTTAAATAACGACGATAAAATATTCCAAAATGTAGCATAACTTCACTCTCAAAACGGAAAATAATTGTCAGAAATCGTTGCTAAAATTCACATTTTGACTTCGTGAACAACAAAAAACTTTCAAGTATGTTACTAAGTATGTATTTCTTTCCGGAACTCTAAAATATCACATTCGAGAAGTCATGCGTCCGGATATGTCTGGAAATAATCGAAAGAGGTGCACTTTCTAAGTTCGTTCCGAGCACGAAATTTCATAGTCATTCGCACACGGGAAGACAGGGTACAAGTCCATGTACCCACATCTTTGTCGCTCTCATGTCACCTGTACTTCAGTGCCGTACGGCACTGTTGTACTGTAACGAAAGTGGGTTTAATTTCCCTTGCTTCTGATGATGAGAATACAGGGAACCTTCGTTACCAGTTAATGAGAAATGTATTGTAAAGCATTGCACCACACACTCAGCATGCAGTTCAATCGGACAGCTAGTAGAAAGTGCATGCAGCCACCTTGCATCCCACAGTAACAGTACGCTGCATTGCATCGACCAATCAGCTCGCTGGATCGAAGCAGCATGGGAAAGTCCATTCATTGCGCAAGCGCAAATCAGTTTTTCTTAGAATATGACGTCATTATTCTGGTCTGCTGCTCCGAGATTTCTGACAAGATACCTCATTTATATTCACTTGCAACTTCAAAAATAGGTCTTCGGCAAAGCGAGCAGGGCTACATTGACATCCGCACATGTCTTATGAATATGTATGTCAAGTTTCATGAATATTAAGTGGTGCGACCAGATGTGTCTGGAAATAATCGGATGTTTCTTTTCCGAGACAGCGAAACATGAAATGTTGAATAACTTAGAAAGTTCTTGATCGTTTCTCGTGATTTTCCGTATGTAGATAGAAAACATATTTTTGCATTGATACTGGAAGGTTGAGCGATTTTGGTCAATGTATAACGGAGATATGAGAAGGTGAAAATTTGGTGAAAATGAGAACGCCCGATGCGCACTAGTGTACTGCCTCGATGACGGTTGAAAATTCAAAACGTTTCGTGGGTTTCGGAGGAGTTAATTATAGTCGTCCGCTGTGACTGGTCAACCTGACTTTGATCAAGGCACACACACACACACACACACACACACAAAATCATTGATGTACTGTATGACATGAATAGGATGCATGTATCATGTGCTAGTTTTGTTCACATATAAGTGATTTCATCTCATTTTTTTTTGTTTTAACAACAAATAAAGAGGGGGCGCACACCCAATGCATCCCCCCCCCCCACGATCCACCACTGCATTGGATATTACTACAAATATTAGTACATAAAATGTATTCAAGTACACACAGTGACATAATAAACTGGAATTAAAACTGAGACATGCAATGTACCGTATGTCCCAAAAAAATTACAATGGGGACCATCTGCAATGGTAACTTTAGAAATAGTGATTCAATCCAAATAAAATTTCAGGGTATGAAACTCTAACTTATTACCAACATCTTACTGAAAATCCCATCCAATTTGCTTCAGTGGTCAAAGAGAAATGAGTTTGTAGAGCATGTCAGGAATACCTTCCCTCCAAGTTCTGTCCATTGTGTTCACACATAAAACGTTCACAAGAGCATCCATGAGTGTTACATTTGGAAGATTGAATCAGACCCATGACATGCTTTACAAAGATCCACAATTCTCTGTGACAACTTAACCAAATTGAATGGGGTTTTCTGGTAACTAGTTCCAAAAATGTTTGGTTGCCAGGGTCATGAATTTTAAGATAGATACTGTATTGGATGCTCTAACTATACAACACTGATAGGAAACACTAACTGGTAGACATCCTGAAAGCAAGACTATTTTTCTATGCTGTGAAGGACAAAACACAGTGCATTATGGGAGATTAGGGCCGGCACGCGGCCGGCACCTGTCTCAATGTATTTCTAATGGCATGAAAGAAGAGGTACGGTCCGCCAGCCCACTCATTTGTCAGCCCACTTTAAATGTGTACATTTGACATTTGTCAAGTCTATGAGAGAACACGTATGGCAAGTCTTCTGATTCCGAGAGGCTGAGAACAAATTTGATTTGGCATGATAATTCTTTTTTTTTTTTTTTTTTTTTTTTTTTTACAGTGCAATCACTTGGGAAGTGCAAATTCTTTTAGCAGACATCATTACACAGGCATTTTCCCCTCATTTTCTGTCCTGCCTTAAAAGCATACACTTTATCACATTGCCCCTAAATTGAAATTTAAAGCAGCTTAAAGTCTGTGATATAAGAGGCAACTTCTTGAAACTTGCTTAGTAAGTAGGCTGGAATTCACCCAGGTGGACTTGTTCTTAATAGTGAAAAGGCAAGAAGTGGAAACTGTGACTTGTTAAAACTCACCCTGAAACCTTCTCAAAGTTAAGAAGATGAGAATATTGCAACTTATTGTTTCCATGATGCCTTTTTTTTTTTCGAGACTACAACGTGATAGGGCATTTTGTTAAACTTGCCAAAGCACCAAGGATCTCTCTTGCCCTACATAAGGTACCAGATTCAGGGTAAACCAAGTTACTTACCATCATCTGTCCTTAAAAAGGCACCATGGCATGCCATATATATCTCAGCAGTTAATATGTCTTTTTACCCCGTTTCAGCTTCTGTAAAATTTACCCTGTTGTGTGATAAAGAAATGCAGAAATGAATACAGGAAGGAGATAGTTGTGAGAGAGAATGATCCCACATTGCAACATGCATTCCTAACAGTGGCCTAATCACTAGTTGTCATGCTGAGAAGTCTTGTTGGAAAGGGGGGGGGGGTGATAGAGAGCAAATCCAAGGTAGATGCAATCATGTAGATGGATGGTGGCCTTAACCCATAAACTGCTGAGGACCACTTTAGATAGTGATAATATCAGCTTGTATTTTGTTGAAAACTCGTGGTATTTTACTGGAACATAATTTACTTTTATCAAAGTAATGCAGAAAAAAATAGTTTCTTCATAAGAATGAAATATATAAACAGCTACAAATGATGTCAAAATATGAATTTGCACAGAGTGCCACAAATAAATCATCATTTTGGACTACAGAAACATTATGCAATCATGCAAATATCTTAGTAAGAAAAGATATAAATGGCTAGAAATTTGTGCATCGGTTTCCTAAGATACTACAAAAGATTTGTAGACCTTACAGTATCATTTGAAAAATGTTCCACATTTTTTTTATATATATTTTCTTTTTTTTTTTCAATATGAAATTTTATATTTGGCATGGAATATTAAATTGATATTTGAAATGTAGAGTTTTAGGGATATTGATAATGAATAGAGATTTGTAGATTGACTACTGTGGTATTATAAAACCAGGGAGGTGGGATTCCCACCTGATTAAACCAAGAAGATTAGAATGACATATATAAAGAGAAAGCTGAGCCGGCAGAAGGTAAAGACAGGCAGGCAGACAGACAGACAGACAGGCACAGACAAATAGATAGTGATGTGTGCAGATAAGGTGCAGATAAAAACACAGGAGCCTTGGTAGGAAGATTACATAGAGACTTTGGGGGGGGGGGAAGAAGTTAACAACAAGGAGACAAAGAGAAAGAGAGAGATTTCTTTGCATACCACGTCTCTCTGCATTGAACTTTGTCCCCTCACGTGCTTGATAAGGTGTAGGGAAAAATTGGAATATCATGTCATACACATAGTGTGTATCTACCTTGCATGCACATGAGCCATGGTAGAAAAAAAAGGTGAACAAACAGAGCTATACCTTTTGGTATCATATTCTTTGACAACTTTTTTTCTTTATTACTTGTCGAGTTTGCAAGGTTGGTGAAGGTGTGGTAGGCGATAAATTCCGCCAGCAGTGAGCAATATCATATAGACATACATTACAATCTCCCCAATAGATACCAGTATTTATGTATGCTTTCATTTTCTCATTTTGATAATAGCCGACGTAAGTCAAATAAATGCAAACAAAACGACAAAAGTGAAAGAAAATTGTCTGCTGGAGTATCTTTTTAATCACTGTTCTGATATTATATTCCTCATAACTACAGTACTCATAAGCTATGTTTTACAGTTCCATGACATTTGCTCCTGCTACAATTGCTCCCATGAAATATCTGCATGTTGTATGCCAAACATAATGTCCTCCCACAAACATTACCCTGTCCAAACAGTAATCCTAATCCTCATGTCAAACTAAACCTAAAACCCTATCATATAAACCATAACCATAACCCAAGGTTCGTGGAGAAAGTAAGACCAGAGCAGTTGTCACAGGAGCAAATGTCATGTCACCTTGTTTTACATGGTGGTCAGATTAAATGGTAATAGATTAGCATATAAAAAATAAGTGGTAAGATGATTGCAAAAAAATATAAATTATGATCTTGCAGTAAAAACATGTTTCCATGCTCCAATCTTCCCTTAAAGTAGGAAAACTATGAAATGACATTTTGGGTCAAAGCTGTCAATTCCTGTAGTATTTGGATCAAGGTTAGCTCTCATGTAAGGAATGAGTAAAGGTTTATGTAGGCTGACCAAACACTTGTGCAAGCAACCATGTGTAGTGATATATGTGGGTGTTCCTTGTTCTCTTTTCCCCCCTCAATACATTTAGCATTTGGAGACAAAGCAGCAAGGCTCCTAGGAATGTTTGTTAACCCAGATAAAACAGTTCTTTTCCACGTCCCTGGTAAAAATGGTTATTCTTCATTATTTATTCTTCCCTTTTCCTCTCCCCCTTCCATTTTTCAGTTTTATACACAATTATTAGGGCTGGTCAGAGTTGTCAATGACAGTGACAGTACTATTGTAAAAGTGGATATTTTCACGTGACTAATTTTTCACGCTCGGCCGAGTAAGAAGAGTTTTGCATGTTTTTAATTCCGCGGAATCAAGACATCAGCTGCTGGAACACATGGCAAGCAAAATTATTGATGTGCTTTTATTTTCACGCTAGTTTCTGGTTGCGCGAAATGCGCAAAATTTTCTACACTGCAAAATTTTTCACTTTTACAGTAGTCATGAGTGCAAATAGACCACTGGGTGAAAAATATGTGTACTAAAGCTGAACTCTAGTGGGGCCCCAGAGTGGGAAATATTTCAAATGAATCCTTCGCTACTATTATAAAGTAACTGACCATTTACATAGGGATGGACAGACAGACAAACAAACAGACGGAGAGGAGATGCATGGGTCAAGTCACTCCTGGTCACGTGTGTATCTGAAGTCATTATCTCGGGTTGACCTTTTACTGTACATGTGGTCCCTGTCTCTCTAATCAGGCATCCTGATTATTCCAGTGCAGGTTAACCCTTTCAGTCCCACTCCTTCAAAATGCTGTGATGGTGATTGTCGGAGGATGAGAGAGTGATGGGTATCTAGGAGATGGCCATTTGTCTCCAACACATTATTAACCCATTCAGGACGAGTCCCGAGTATACTCGGGTAAGCGTCTATGGGAATGCGTGTTGTAGGAAAATCAAGCTGTCCTCAACGGGTTAAAGTTGTATTCTGAATACTCATTTAACCGTTTTTAAGCCATCAAATCACACATTTATAAGTGGTTGGTTGGCTGCTGTTTCCTTTTTTTTTTACTTTAATCTCCATTATGAAGAGTTTGTTTCAAAAGTTGTCCATTTATAGCTTGATTGTAACTGCATCTCTATCAATAAGCATTGTATGCTTGTGTTTTCCCATACCTGACTTTGACATCGGTTCACATGCTGTATAAGCTGTTATTGTTGCAAATTTCACAAATCACAGGAGGATCCCAAACTTAACAAATGTCTTCATGTGTTAGGGTAATAGTGCAGAACTTACGTTAGCAACGGCATCAATTCGCGAAAACAACATCTCGCCAAAAATGTCTATGACCTCCTAATTCGCGAAAATATCTGAAAATACAGTAGAGTAACTGCGTCAGTAAGCGGCCGTGCAGCCGTTCGCGGCAGGTACAACATACACGGTAATATACAGCTAAACACAGCATTGCACTGTTACATGCACACTACACATATACTAACACACTAGCAATCAACAAAAACCAACCGATAAAATGGGCACGATCTCTGACGAAAGTGAAATTTTCTCACCTAAATGACGACATATCGCATCCAAAATGAAATTTTCGGTACTTCTTAACATAACAGTAAAGAAACAATGGTCCAAGAAACTGGATTTTTTGTCGTTTTCTCGATGTTCATGGATTTTGAAAACATATCCTCACGTAAAATAGAATTTTCGCGAGCCGATGTGGGCCGCCATTTTTTTCGGAAAGTGGAGTTACCATCGAAAAAAAATGAGAAAAACACAAGAAAGACATCAACAACACCGCCAGAATTGCGATCTTGTTTGCGGCCAATGCATGTGCGCACGCTATTTTCATGTGCTTTCGCAATGGGAATTGGCGCTTACGCAATGTTCGCGAGACATGTGAAGGCGTTCAGCTAAAGATCGCGGAGCACGCGCGTATTGCATAGGGATTGTACATCGTGCCGCAAGCAGAAATACTACGTCGCATATCGCCCTTATCGGCGAAAATTGTGCCGGGTTTTGCCCTGGTAAATCATGAAAACTGCGTTGGTCAATGGTAAATTTCTTTCATAAAAACAATTGCGTTAATGAATAATCTTGTCTATGATATATGAAATGGTTGAAAATAATTTGCCTGATTTGTTTACAAGTTGGAAAAACCCTTAACAATGCTTAAACTGCCGCAAACGGGATATTTTACTCTATACAGTATTCTGTGATGGGCAATTCTGCTCCCAACAGGCCTGAGCTAGTCATAATTTTTCGAATACCTGGTGGGCAGCAATTGAAGATTGATTCAGTTGGACCAACCTTCCTTTGACATGGTCTTACATGCTATCTTGTCTTCCAAGAATATGACTTGTATGTGAAAAGGGAAGAAGGAAGAAGGATTGCAGAAGAGTAGGAAGGAAGAACACTTGTGCAGAATGATACAAAAACAAGTATTGCAAATATTAGAGTCAATGATCAACTTGGAACTACAGAATGCATAGCCCTTGGAAATTTAATTTGGAGTCTGTTAATTAAGAATTATGTGAGTTTACAAGCTGGCTGCAGTGTGTGTTCTGGTGTCCGTACAGACATCTGCAGTCTTAAATGTCAGTAAGCAGTACACCGGTACACAAGGGTTGATAGAATAAGCCAGTCCAGAGTTAGCTCATGGGCACATTGGTACGAATGGCCTTTCTTTTTTTCGCAGTCATTTAGGGGCACTTCACTAGATTTTTAGAGCGACATTTAATTGTACATATAAGCTTTACCTAACAATTTATGGGATTCATCAATCCTTTTCAGACAAATAATGAATTTGCATAGACCAGATGACCAGAATGATCAATCAATCAATTTACATTTGGGAAGGTATCTATTTCGTTATTTTGCATTGAATATATTAACAATTTCTTTCTGTTGATTGCTAAATACCACTTTTGCTGTCAGATGGATGTGCTGGCAAGCAGCATTTATAAGGATTACATTTTGTGAATAATCATTACATCACAGATGCTTATCCCTGTGCATTTAAAAACCAACATGCCTGTTGGTACAAATGACTTTTTTTTTTCTGCTCTTGTGCCAAGTGGAACTGCAAACTAGCTTATTGTGGAAACACAGGTTGACTGATGCTTAATAATAATTATTGTCAGGAATATATTGAAGAGTCAACAGAGTTAGACAGTGTGTAATACATTTCAGTTTTGATAATTATGCACAGAGGGGCACTTCACCACAGAACCTGTAATGTTACCTACATGGCGTTCTCTGCCTAGCTCTCTTCTATTTGCCTTCCCACCCCAGCTTCAGTTTCTCTCTCCCATTTTGTGCGGCTGTGCATATAGTGAGGTGCTAACAGTAGAGGGGTGCCTGTACATAGAGGTCCCACTAACGGTATTATAGTACCTTTGGATATGATGTAATGGCCTGAAACACCCACTCACAGTAAATATTTGCTTTGACG